>NC_080674.1:180143900-180456261 GCF_030445035.2 Dasypus novemcinctus | reverse complement strand
AACCAAGATAGTTTCCCAAATACACCTCCAGCTGCTTATTGATATTTGAAGTTCCATGGATAGAATGAACTTTTTGACTTTAGGGGAAATCTCTCTTTTTAAAATGCAGCCCTGACTGAGAGCATTAACATATTAGGTAGGGGTCATAACATATCCACTCCAACCTGTCCCGCCCCACCCCGCACTGCTGAACAAATAAGATAGTGAGTCACGTGGGGGTTCCTTGCGGTCAGGGGTTAGATCTGTGCCATCATTTTAAGCTCAACACCTAGATCATTACCTGGCACAGAATAGGTAATGACTACGTTTTTATTAAGTGGATGTAGATTTAATTCATTAGAGGAGCTCATAAGGGAGTAGAAGGTAACTGCTGTAGAGAGTAAGAAAGGATTCCTAGATGGAAGAATGGAACTGGGATGGAAAAACTAGAAGCTTCTGGACATAGACTTCCTCAACCATACTAATGATGCAGCTTGATGTCACACAAAGAATTAGGAGGTTCTTAGGCAGGGGCAGAAATGAATCCAGAAGGACACCCACTCTTCTATTCTGCTTCCCACAGTGAAAATACCCCTCATAGCCCTGCCCTTTCTTAGGAAAGGGAATATTCCAGAAACTTTAGAAAAATTACCAGTAACAGGAAACTTTGAAACCTTACCCTGGAACCTCTTTTCCTTTTCTGGAAAAGGACTGAAGAAATAGGGCAATCTTAAATGCAAGAGAATTGGACAGAAAAGACCAAAAACTGAGGAATGAACATGCATCTTCTCATCTAAGTGTACAGTTTCACAGACATCACTGCAGCTTTTTCAGCTCAGACTGAATATAATTAAAACCCTCCCCAGAAACCAATCTCCATAAAGAACAAACAACAGTCTCCGTGCCTCTCTCCTTGGTGCTGATAAAATCACTGCCTATAAAATGAGAGTGCTTCTCCACATCTTGAGACTCTCATGGTTCTTGTTTAACCTCTTCTAACCGAAAGTCTTGAGTCTCCCTTCTTCCCTACCACTTCCTTCTTGCCATCTCCTGAGTGTGCGTCTTTGTTTCAATGCTGAAAAATTATGTTTTCTTTTTCACTGTTTCCTAGTTCCTAGTTGTGACTGATGATTTCAACATACTTTTAAAGTTCTATCACATTTATAATACCATCATCCCCACCTAACTCAGGATGGTTTAGACTACGTGCTCCCTCTTCTTCTTCCACTATTGCTCTTTGATCAGTCTTTACATCTAAAATATATACTAGGGAGAGGGAGAGCTTGTTTATTTTTCATGATTTGCTCCAAATTTTATAATTTGATCTATGGTTTTTGGTGGCTTTGCTTGGCCACCTCACTTCTCAGTCTCTATAAATACTCAGTGTACCCTCTTTCAACCCATCACTCTGACCCTTCTCTGAGCAGCTTCAAGCAGGAAAGACTTTCCTCTGAAGGTTTAACCTCCTTGTATTCTCAGCCAGTGAGAACTTACCCTTGTTGATTAATATAAGCAATTAATTTTGAGCCAAATCCATGTGTTTATTCTTGGCACTACATTGTTTCTTCCACATAAGTGTGTAGCATCTAGAAGTAGTCTTCTGCTCCCCATGTTTCTGCAGTCCAGAGTGGATTTTGATCTGGGAAGCTGCCTAAAATCAGGCTGCTTTTCCCCTTCAACCCCTGCTCTCCTAAAAATCAGATGGCCACGCTAATGTTCATTATAATTCAGCAGCTCAAGAAACATTCTCTAAGCATCTACGCTAGTAGTTCTTAACCATGGCTGCATTTTTTAGAATAACCTGGGGAGTTTCTAAATATACAAATATATTCATGCTCAGGTTCACCCCAGACTAACTCTAAATCTCTGGGAGGCAATGTTCGAGCATTGCTAATTTTTGAAAGCTCTGCACATAATTCTGACCTGCAGCCGGAGTCTAGTGCCACTGATTCACTCCACTCCCTGCTCTGTCTTTGGTGTTGGAGGTTCAGGGACAGAGAAAACCCTGTCCCTGCTTTTAAGAGGTCACAGTCTGTTGGAAATGTATGACTAGGGAAGAAGCACTCAGGGAAGAAAGGGCCATGATAATGTTATCACAGACTGCCAAGGAAGCACAGAGAAAAGACAACCCAGTATAGAGGAGTCTGGGAAGATGTTCTAATCGGAGTGATGTCGGTGCTAGGCAGGAGCAGAATGCACCTGATAAGGTCTAGAACTCTTTCCTATATTAAAAGGATACCTGATTACACATAACAAATACTTTATATATTCTCCCTACCAACTCCTTTCCTTGGACCTACTTTAAGTCTCATTTACATTTAGTCAGTTTGACACCTCTTGGATTCCAACCTGCTCCCTAGAATTCCAATTATATTTTTCCCACCATTGTGATTTCTTCCCAAAGCAGAATTCACCACACCTTAGACTTGGACTGCAGGCAGCTCGTTGACAGAGTTCAGTCCTTGGGGTCTGGTGAGGTTTTTTCCCTCCCAGGTCCTCCCACAGCCATTCTTGGAAAGCTTCTCCTTCCCACAGAAAGCAATCAGGAAGCCTTTGTTCCTGTGACTTCCTACAAAACCTCATTCATATTTCTTTGGAGTAGGGGATCACATCTTTCAATTTAATATATCCAAAGTGTAGCATTATACTTGACACAGAGTAAGCAATAAGTTCCTGGATAAATACGTGAATAAATGTGTGAATGGATGAATGGACGGATGGTGGACGGATGGTTGGTCAGATGGATGGAAGAACGAGTGGATGCGTGAATAATAGTTTTCTGAATGCACTTTATTGGCTCAATTCAGGGTTTATGCAAAATGAGATGTGCTAAGTCATTTATTCGCATGTCAATTCAGAGAGGGACACAAACATACCAGCTTTGCCTGCATTTTTACATTTCCGATCTCTCACAAAAATGCCCAGAAGATGTGATAATGTCTAAGAAATTCAACTATCTGCTTATCCTTTCAGATTGTGCCTCTAAATTATGCAGGGTACTCTTCAAAACATTTATTATTTATTGCATAAACATTACCAGAAACAAAAATGAAATAATGTACTCACAAGTTTACCACTGCAACATATCCAACTTTGCAGCCTTCTGTGATGCTTTCAAGTCCTAATGCATGCAAAATCTCTACGCAGGGTCTCCCACACCATGCAGACAATTTTAGATTCTGCTTTGTCTAGTTAATGTCCATACATTTTTATGAACATCTTTGATGGCCAAGCAAAGTTCCTGTTTGTATTTACCCTTTGATCAAGGGTAGAGGAAAGCTTTAGAGGTAGATAGATTGAATTCTGGCCCTGCCACTAACTTGTGTGTAACCTGAGCTTGTTTATTTAAACTCCCATAAGCCTCTCAGTTTGCTCACCAGTAAATGGGAATGATAGCACCTTATCCACAAGATTCTGGTAAAAATCAATTGGCTTCTGTATATAAAGTATATACCTTCATTAAAGTAGGGTTCATTAAGGATGTTATATCAATAATTTTAAAAACATGGATCCATTATGAATTAGGATATAAAGTATATATGACTAATTAAGAATAAATACATGCTCAAAAGCAAATAAATTCGACTTTGGGCTCCACCCCCAGAAGTTTGAAAGTTCATATCTACTTATCTGCTGTGAAGTATACTTAGGTGGAAAGGCTGGAAAAGAACTGAAACCCATCATCGCTCTTTCATAGATATGTTGGTGTCACCTGCCTCCGATGACACAAACTGTCAGAACTAGATCTGGGAACAGAACTCACACCTTCCTGAAAGCTGCCAAAAGGCCCTGACACTAAATATCACCACCTTCGCTGTCATCGCCACCACAGCCAAAATAGAACTAATAGCAGGCATCATTAATTAATTAACCAAATACATTTCAAGGGATTGTAAAGACAAGAACAACTAGGGCATTCCGATTAATGAAGCATTATGATGAGGTAAGCTGAGGCTCAGAGAGGCCACACAACTTCCCCAAGATCGCACGGTTAGTTAGTGGTGATGTTGGGATTCGAATTTATGACGGTGTGCCTCCAAAGTCCACACTCTTTCAACTAGAATTTAACTCACTTGGTGTCAATAAATAATAAACTCAATACGTGTCGGAAAAAGGAGTATTCAGTAGGAGCCAGGCACTGTGTTAGGATATGACAGTAAATAAGACAGATATATTCATGAACACATGGGGCTTATAGGATAGATGGGGAAAGAGACACTGTGAAAGAGAGGTGTGTGCCAGAGAAGATGAAGTACCTACAATGTTCAAAAACTGCGCAAAATGAGGACAAGTAAATGCGAGGCTCTTCTTTTCCGTTCAGTTACATTATTGGTTGTACAGCTTCTCATAGGCTGGCCTGTCAGTGGATCCACCCCTTCTGCATTATTTCTGTGGGAACATGCATGCTGAATTCTAAATCAATGTATAAACAACTTTCAGAGCACAACAATACTAAAAGTTGGTACCTACTCTTTAAATGATGTTTTAATGCAACAGCAGCAGAATTACCTTTCTCATTAGGTTCTGCTGAGCAAAAAAAAAAAAAAAAATTAAATTAGTGTCAGCATGTATTTCTGGAATGTAGACTAATTGAAGATGGGAGGATCAATCAAACCACAAAAATTAATTATTGAGTATCTGCTCAGAATTTGGCATTATGCCCAGGCAGTGCAGAAATATGGGAGAAATATAAGATCTGTTCAACCTTGTCCTTGGAGCATCTGTAACCCATTTACAGGGCCACATATAAGGTCACTTGTGATAAATCAAAACCCATCTCAAATTTACAGGATGCTGGGGTGAACCCATTCTGGTATGAAAAGGGGAGATATCTGGGAACATTTCTGAGTCAGAGACAAGAAAAATTGATCCAGGCTTCCAAAGACAGCTCTGGGAACACAGCAAGGTGACGCAACAAAAAGAAACACAGATTCCTGGTGCCGCTGATAAGGATAAAAGCAGTCACAGAAGAACACACAGCAAATGGACACAGAGAGCAGACAACTGGGGGAGGGGGAGAGAGAAATAAATAATAAAATAAATCTTAAAACAAATGAAAAAAATTTTTAAAAAGACAACTCTGACTTGGATATTCAGAGAGAGTTCACTGTGGCAGAGGGAGGAGTATCAACTGTGGAGAAAAGGAGAGGACAATGTGTGCTCTGACTTGGTAACTGGGCCACTGAGATCAAGGACTAGAGCTGGGAAGTACTGGAAGTACTCAAACGAGTAGGAATGTTGCCTTAGTCATGTTTGAATCCCCGACAAACAGCAGGTGCCTAATTAATATTTAGTGAACTGTTGGATGAATTGACATTGCCTTAGTTGAAAAGGAAAATATTAACAGCCAAAAAAGGGCTTGTTCTGTTTCACATGGGACAGATAGGGCTAACATAACAAAAGCAAATGTAATACTGCACATCGTTAAGTGCCAAATTCTACATAGAACAACATGTTGTCAGAAAGCAGCAACAAATAAGATAGGGCTAAAGGAATCTAGGACTGTTTCATAATAGAAAGGAAAATTGGATTGGGCCTATAAAGAAAGGTAAGCTTTGATTCTCAGGGGTCAAAACTTCAGATGCCTACAGGCGCTGAGCAAATAGCATCATCAATGTGTGAATTCTAGTCATCTAGAAAACAATGGGGAGTAGTGCAACCTGTGTGTTTTATTAAATAATTCTGCATGCCAAACAAAATATATCTGTGGGCTAGACTCAGGCTGGGAAGGACCGGTTGGAAGCATTTGGGACAGGAGAGGAGAAGGAAAACAAAGAATGCCTTCCAGTGGAAGGAACAGGGTAAGGACAAAGAAAGAGGAAAGACCATGAACATTTGGTGGGAGGGTGAAAGACTAGGCTCTCCAGAATGCAAGAAAAATGTCAGCTGAAACAGTAGGAAATGTGGTTGGAGAAAAAAGCTAAGTCGAGTTTGGATTCCAGGTAGAAGAAAAGGCAATGAATAAATAGTCAAAGATGATTTTAGCATGCTAGGTTGCTTGGAGAAACTGGGCTGAAATTAAACATTTTATTTCCTAGTAGGGGCTGGAAATCAGCTTTGTTTATCTCTAAGACTAAAGTTATCTAAAATCTTCCTGAGAAAATGTCCCTGCTAGAACTACTGGATTATTGGCTGGAAGTCTCCCTGGTGCAATCGGGTTTGCTGTCCCCAGATTGTATAAACAGCTGGGGCGCTATATCAGAGCTGTGGATCAAAAGCATCCTTAAAAATAGAGCCCCTCCTTCCTTGCTTAACACATTTCACTTAAGAATTTACATTTACACCAGCTGAGCAAATCAAAGTTATAGTTCCCTCAGCAACTGTAACCTGGACCAAACACAGCCATATTTTCTGCTGCCACACGGGCTTTTAACTCCTGCCTCCCAACTGTGAAGGGGAGATTTAATTCAAACATTATGCAAGAAACACTTTTTTGGAAAGGAAGTAGCTGGCCCAGTAAAGGTTTAGAGTGTAAATGGCTGTTCCTTTCAATGAGTGCTTTTATGCAAGGGTTCCCTGCAGATAGGCACCTTCCACAGCCCCTCCACAGTTTTAAGGGAAGAACAGAAAGATACCTTCTCCACTCCTGGAAGCTTCCATGCTTATTCACTGACCAGAGCCCAGCTCTTGTATTGCAGGTAGCTAGTGGTGCTCAGAGGCCCAAAGCAGGGCCAGGACTAAGGTGTGAGTTAGGCGAGAGGCACCCATCCAGAAAGCAAAATTTAAGGGGAACCAAAAAAACTCAGCTATTGAGATAAAACCAAATGCACTATTTTAATAAACAAAAACACAAAAAACCCACGATGAACAAAATATTGATTTAAAAAAACATATTGCATTGAAGTATTATTTATCCTGATGAGTGACTTTTCGGGCGCTCCTTTATATTTTGCCTTGCAGCAGGCACATGCCTCCCTTGCTAATCCTAGGCCAGTTCTTGAGAGGCCATCAGGATGGTGTGGGATGGAAGAGGGGGAAGGGAGTACAGAGAGGACCTCGTGGGTTTGCCTGTTGGCAAATTCCTTTATGCTTTGGTCATGGGAGACAGAAGAATATTGAAGAACATCTCAAGAAATATTTCTAGTTGGTGCCAATGGAATGGAAATCTTTGGATTATTAGCTTTATCGGGAGGAGTGCTAGTCAACCGTCAACAAAAGCTGTCTTCTAATTTTCCAGGTGGAGCCCCTGAGAATAAATGACTTGAAGATCATTCTTTAAGCAATGCCAAACCACCCCTTTTCCAAGCTCGCCAGGCAGAGACCCAGGGATATTCAAGCCCCACCCCATTCAAAGCGGTCGGGGAAAAGGTCTGGGTTGTGAGGCCCTTGAGGACAAAGGGGCTCTTATGCTCCTCCATGCCCCGTGTCCCGAGAGCTCAGCCCGGGCTCCAGTCTGGGGTTGGTACTGCTAAATGTTGCTTTTGTCAAGTAATTACTAACAGGGCTTTGGGCAGGAGGTCACACGGGCCCAAGGTTGGAGTAGTGATCAGGTATTTTGCGAGCAGCAACATATTCGAGTGAGGCTAGTCATTTGTCTGTGGAATTTGCTGGTTTAACTGATGAGGCAGAGAAGAAATCCATTACCTGATAGCATCCCATCACGCTGGAGCAGGCATACTTTGGGGAACTACTCACCCTCAAAACTCACTCTTTGTAAGTAGGAAATCCTCCCTTAAAGTTTAAAAAAAACAAAAACCTTTTTATTTTTGAATGATTTTAGAGGCAAAACTAGTACAGACCCTTCACTCACCTTCCCCTAAGGTTAACCTCTTCCATAACCAGAATATAAGGATGAAACCATGAAATTCACGTTGGTTCAATACTCTTAACTAAACTGCAGCCCTTATTATACTCGTGCCTGTTTTCCCTCCAGTGTCCAGTTCTGGATCCCACCTTGCCTTTTGTAGTCCTTCCCAACCTGTGACTCCATCTAGTCTTTCCTGGTCTTTCACGATTTAATTTTTGAAGAGTCTTGGACTGTTATTTTGTAGAATATCCCCTCAATTTGGGTTTGTGTAATCTTTCCTCATCATGAGACACGGAAGCGATACCACGTCCCTGGAACAGGGCCCAGATGCAGGTGGCCTCACGCCCAGTGACGTCCACCTTGATCCCTTGGTTAAGGAGGCGCCTGCCAGGCCTCTCCACTGCAGTCACCATCACCCCCGTATTATTTAAAAAGTGGATACGTGGGGCAGATACTTTGCGACTGTGCAAATATACCATACTTCTGCCCCTTAACTTTAGTTTCTAGCCATGGTCCTCGCCTAAATCAATTATTACTGTGATGTTTGGGCAATCAAAAATGAACGTCTAATGATTTTTAAATCCTAAATATTTAAGGCCCAAAGATACTGAGGCGGAAGATAACAGCCTCCCTGTCTAACCTGCCCTTCCCACGGACGAGACCTAGCAGATCTAGGGCAGGCCCGCCCCTCCTCCACCCGGCAGGTACCCTCACCTGGGCCCTCTCTTTTCCCACTGGCCTGTGGAAAGCCTCTACGTTTCCAACACCATTAAGAAGCAAGCCGTTGAGAACAGTGAGAATGGGCATGAGTAATGAAGAAACATTTCTCCTCCCTGGTGTAGGCTGGGTGTCTGTTTTGTCCTAAAATCATGGCACCCCTGGAGCACAGTCTCTTCGGCCAGTCCCATGGGAGCCTTAGATGGTGATGAGTCAGCGCACCCTGGAAGGAAGAGAAGAGCAAAGCAGCTCCCCTGGGCCTATGGGGTTTTTCTTGTCTCTGATTATTCCTTTGTCCAGGCAGTGGGGTGCTATTTGTCAACCAGTTCTCCAAGAAGAAAAAAAGAAAGGTCCAGATACCTAGAGCTGGCCCCTTTGTGGTTGATTTCAAGCTACCAACACGATGTCACTCAGCACAGAGTTGGGAAGATATGCTCGGTAGCACACTATTAAATAGTTAGATGCTCAGGAGCATCCCCTACAGACACAAGAGATGCAAAAACCTCCAGCACAGAGATAAGAATAAAATGCAACGAGATCATTGGGAAGTGAGGAGTTTGAGTATTTATTACCTTTGATTTTAACACAGTTATTTAATTATAGATTTATATAAATTAATTTTTAATAACAGCCATCTTTAACAATTGCCTCCCAAGATACCTAAAAACTTCACACTCAGTTCTCATGAGCCAGTAAGAGCCAGCTCCAGCTCACCACTGGTCCCAGAGCTCACACACGCAGTGGTTGATCATGAGCCCTGGAGTTCTGGAATACCCCCAAGGAGCCCCGAGCAGGCAGGATGCTGCTTTCTTCCAGTCCCTCCAGGGGCCTCTATGAGGTCCAGATGCCCGGCGGGGCGAGGCTTTGCTCCAGCAGCAGCATCTGCGGCTCCTTGGCAGCCCCCCCAGCGAGGCTCCAGAGCATCTGGCGGCCACCAGGGTGGGCTTGTGGGTTGCTCTCAGTGCTAATGGGGCTGCAGAGCCCTCCCTAGGTGCAGAACCTGTGTACCATCATCCCAGGAGGCCTCTGGCCCCTTTAAAGAATGACAGGGGTGTTTCAGAAGCAGCCTGGAGCAGTGGAAGGAACATAGGAGGGGAAAAGAAAAGAGAGGGGAGAAGGAAAGCCACATTTACTGAGGACGGATTATAGGCCAGGTATAATGCTGGCTGCTTTCACAGATGTTCTCACTTGCTGGGATCCTGACACACCTGGGGAAATACTGTCCCCCTTTTGGCAGGCAGCTTACGGGACTTCCCGAGGTCCCACAGGTAATGAGAAGCACAGCTGGGATCCCTATATTCCCAGCAGATAGAAGACTGCACATGATAGGAGCTCTCTAAATATTTGTGGCATGAATACATGGGTGCAGTCTGATTCCCCGGCTTTCACTCTTCCCTCCACCAGGGAAGCAATGCTGGTGAAAGTGCTTTTAGCCTGCGCAGTATGATGGGAAGGCAAGGCAGGGAATGAGGAGCTGCTGACTTTGGTGCAAGCTGAGCTGATTCCCTATACTCTCTGCCTTTTACTAATTCTCTACCCTGGACTGGGATTGTTACCTCACCTCTCTGAGACTCTGCCTCTTCACCATGAAATGGAGGCAACAAAACCTACCTCACCGTATGTTAGCCAGAAACAACCAACCAAACAAATGTGATGTCAGAGAAAGCATTTTGCAGGTTAAAAAGTGCTGGGGAAGCATAAGTTATGTCACCATCCATGGAAAGCCATTCCCCTGGCCTGGGGATGGCATATTTAACACCATGGAAGCCAGAGGAAGAGCAAGGCTTAAAAACACAATGGCCTTGGGAAACAGCCAAAGGGAAAAGAGTTTCATCCATTTCAGCTCTAAGTTTTGGGCTTAATTAGCTGCTCTCTGTTTAGAATGTACCAGAGACAAAAGAATTTCAGCAAGCCTTGTCTCCCTGTCTGTCATTTGAAATATAGGGAGCACATAGGTTAGAAGAAATTCCTGCTGCTTTTGCACAATGGTATTGATTCTGGGGAATTAAATGGTAATGCGAAGAAGCAGTAGCAGTCTCCCTTCAAACCTGCAGCAGGCAGGCTGCCGGGGATGATCAGAGAGTCCAGATCTCAGGGAGGCCATGGGGAACACACATCCCAAGAAGACAGCCACACCCAGACTAGCAGGTCTGGCTCTTTCCCACACTGGCAGGTCAGGGGCAGAGGCGAACCAATAATTCTCTCTAGTCCAGATGACTCCTGGGATTGCCTCAGTCCCTTGCTCACCATGGGGCCCTAGCAAATCTGAAAAGGCTAATGTCGTTTTGCTGTCAGTGTCTGAGTCTCTTTAAGGAAGGGGCATGAGTGTGTACATGCATGTGTGTCTCTGCATGTTGAAAAGTGCATGCACCCAAACCACACACTCATGTTCAACACATTAGACTGATGATCCAAAACAGGTAGGGGAGGTAGGGGAATGAGAGTGAGAGATGGGGATAAAAGGTAACACATACACACACACACACACACACGCAAATACACAATAAGGGAGTGCCTTACGCAGACCAATGAGGGTGGTGTGTCATGAACTAAGCCGTGTGATCAACTCAAACCTTTGGAAATCAGGACCAGTAATTGATTGGACAAGTCATGGTCGTTCCCTCAGCAGATAGCTTCATAAGCCAGGCTTTGTGCTGAGCCAGGCAAGGGTGGAGGGAGAGCTGCAAATGCAGCTACAACCGCTCCCTGTCCCCGGGGCTCTCCCAGGCCCACGGGTCCACAGGCTGCTGTGGCAGAACAAACACAAGCTGCCAATCACAAGAGAGGGCTGGAGAAGGCTTGGGGAGAGGGACATTTAATCTGCTTCTCAACATTAGGTAGGATTTAACTAGGCGAAGAGTGGAGGCGAATGCATTACAGGCAGAGGGAAGAGCAGGCACAGGAGCCCAGAGGTAAGGAAGTGCAATACATCTGAGGAACTGGGGGAATTTTAGAGGCAAGGCGAGGTGGGACCGGCCAGAGGAGATGGGAGCTTGTGTGCTCAAAGCCTGGTAGGGGGACGCGGACAGGGGACTATAACACAGAGCGAGGGGTCTGAACACGCCGTCAGGGAAACAGAGAAGGAAGTCCTTGCTTCTACCTGGGGGAAGAATGGAACTGAGAAGACCTCAGGAAGGAAGTATGATGTGAGGAGAACCTGAAAAGAGTGTAGAAGTTTACCCTCTAGCAGGAGGAATTGGGAAGGGCAAATCCCAGGCAGGAGACCCTGTTGGAGCAGAAGGCCTCCCTGCCAGCGCCCAAGCTGATGGGTCAAGATGCCAGAAATCTCCCAACATTCCTGACTCCGACAGTACCTCGATAAAATCCCCCAGGTTTAGTCAAGGCACTCACAGCATATATAAATATTTTAAAGCTGATTCTGTGCATTCCCCAGCTCTGTGATTCGGGGCCGGACGTCACCATTTCCTCCTCAGAAAGAGGCGTCATCCTTACCCACCAGATGACTGCTAAGCAGGGTACCAAAGGACGGCTCTCCTTTCTCTTAGAGGAATGAAACATAAAAACAAAAGCCCTGTTTTAAGAGGGGAAAAAATCAACTCCCTCTGAGTCTGCTGCAAAATTAAATTTTATGAGTTACTTGGCAGCCGGGAAGGCCCAGAGGAAGCCAATGTGAAACCGCTTCTCAAAGAAACTGGAGTTGACAAGTAAACTTGCTTAGTGAGGGGGCGAAAAGGTGTCCTAGAGGCAGAAGGCCAGCCTTTCATCCTTCACCTGAGCTGCCCCTTTCATATCTAAGTGCAACTCCAGCAAACTGAGTAAGGGCATTTAACACTATCATTAAAAAAATATCAACATCCATGCCAAGGCCGTCTCCCCTGAGTCATAGGCCACCCAGGGCTACAGTGAAGAAGGTAATAACAGGAAAGCATAGTTTCCTCCTGCCAGGTCTGCAGCGCTGGGCTGTAATTACCCCAACAATGACAATCAATGGAAGGCAAGCATCATTTCCCATCCCCCAAACACACAATGCCCCCAAACAGAAGCTTGGCATCCTGCCCTGTAATCGCTACATTTCCACACGTGGTTGGACCCTGGGCACTCGGTCTGGTAAGCAGACATATGCTCTGCCTGGGTTGGTTAGAGGGCCATTCAGTGGTGTCAAGACCTGGTTTAAAAAAAGGGCTATGCTCTTATCAGTAGAGAAGATCCAAATAACCAGAAGAAAAACCCAGGACATTTATGCAGGGAGCCTTTTTAAATTTGTTTTCTTCCCAGTTTCCAATTTTGAGGAGTCCATGCCAGTAGAAATCAAACAGCACATCCAATGGCCTGGATTTTTTTTTTTCCACATGGGAACCCGAGGTTGTTGGTTACCTGACTTGCCCAAGGTCACACAGCACATTAGTGGCAGGGCTGGAACCAGGAACTCTGTTTACTCCAAGTCCAGTGCTAGACTCCTGATCCTGAGGGTCCTCTGCCTGGAGGGTCAGGTAGATTTGGGAGGGAAGAAGGGGGGCAGGGGTGAGTCTGCCCAGCCCAGTGGCCTGGGTTTTTAAAGTCCAGATCTTTGCACAGGCCATGTCCCTGCCACCAGGTGGGCCTGAATTTATGAGTGTGAGTAGCAATTAATTTGTTTGAAGACGTTGTCATTTTATGGCTTATTAAATGCCATATTGGAAGATGCGTGATTATAGACTGGAGAAGTCTCCTAAATTAAGAAGAGAGAGGACTGAGGCTGAGTCCAGCTGTTACTCTGTTTCCATTGAATACTGAAGAAGAAAGAGTAGGCGACCTGGTTTGAAATTTGGTCCCAGGTCCACCAACATCAGTATCACCTGGGATAAAAATAATAAACCCTCAATACTCACCCACCCCCAAGCTCATGATCAGGAGTCTGGGGGTGCCACCCCCCACCCACAGTCTGTGTTTTAACAGAATGTCCAGGTGACTGACAAGCTCGAAACCCTCTGCACTGGAGCTGTGGTTCTCTACCTGGGCTGCCTTTGAGACCCTCTGGGTAAACTTCTTATAATGTGCCCCAGCCAACTCCATACCAATTAAATCAGAATACCTGGGAGTGGCACCTGGGCAATGAAAATGCAGTTATTAGAAATCTCCCCCGGTGATGTGACTGTGCAGCCACCCACTATCCACCAAAGCAAGAGGGCTTTAGATATCCTGTTTAGCTCAAAGTAATAATGGCTACGGAATGAGTCTTTTTTCCTGGAAGAAGAAGCTTTTGAAATGAGGAGAGAATTCCATCTTTGAGCTGGCGAGGTTAGATGTGAAGCTCACCCAAACAATCAGAATTTTGTACCAAACTAAATGGTAAAAATAGGATTTAATAACTCACTCGGCAAAGCAGTTGCTTCCCCTGGCAAGGGATGGGGTAGTCCCTGCAGTCTGAATTCATTATAAAGGCAAAATACTCAGGGGCAGTAAAGACTGACAACATGCCTCCCACACTCCACAAGTCCAGATGCCACGGTCCCCCAAGGGGCGCTCAGGGCCTCCCACTCACTTCTTGGCCTCGGAGCCCTAAGTAAGGAGGATGTGTGAGATACCAGTCTGGTATTGCCGAATGTGCAAAGTAATGGCCAAGTGACAGGACAGAACCCCAGGAGGCCACTCCCCGGGGACAGCCAGAGCCCCATCATCTCTGCTACACCAGCTAGCTGTGAACTGGGGCTGTCCTGCCACCCAGATCAGGACTCGGCAATTCGTTCATAATAGCTGGGTTCCACTGGCATATTACCAAGTATCACGACTTTTTTCCCATTAAAGAAACATTGCAAATTGGCTCTCAACAGGAAGCAGTAACATTCTAAAGAATTCTACAGAAATCAAGGGCCAACCCTCTCATCCCTATACTCCTATACTATAAAAGAGAGTAAGACCAAACTCTCCCTTAAAAAAAAAAAGAATTAAAACTCCAAATAGTAAACTGGCTTAAAAGCTTTTTAGTGAATGTGTTTATCATCACCAGATGTGAATTTTGGGTATCCAAGCTTTTGCATATATACTCCCTCTCCATAAAACAAGGATAGAAATGGAAGAAAAAGACAGAGAAGAGTCTATGTTTCCACAGAATTTTGGCGTCTGACCAACCTGGGTTTGAATTTTGGCTCTGCCATTTATTTGCTTTGTGGCCGTGAGCATTAATTAAGTCTATCAATTTCAATTTCTCCATCTGCAAAATGGGAATAATAATCCTCAACAGCTAGGATCAAAATGAGGAGAGAGAATGCCTGGAATTCCTTTAGCACAGTGCCTAGAATATGGCAAATAAAATAACAGCTGTGGTCATTAATTATTCACCCTCGGAAATCAAGATGAAGCTTCACCTCCTTTGTGAAGACTTTCTTGACAAAAGTGCTTACACACACAAGTCCTGTGTAGCTCTAGTATCCCTAGTATATATCTAGATTATAGCCTTTATAGCATATTGCAATTGCTGTAAAGATTTTCTTGAGGAAAGAGGTCATGCCTTTGTATCCCCAATGACTGGCATGTACCTGATGCATCATTTGTATATCTGAATGAATGAATGAATGAAGAAAATTAGTATATCCACTAAGGAATGAGGTGAGAAGAAACTGTACCAGGATAACAAGAATAGAAAGTAAGAGATAGAAGATGCATATCACTCAAGGAAATCAATAGTCATGATTGACTATGAGATAGAGAAGTAAAGGAATATTGGTCCACTGTTTTTGACTATAGTCAGTCATAGATAAAGCTCATCCAGAAAGCCCTCCTAGGAGGGTTTTCTAGGGAGGAAAGAGAGAGGGGATGTTTACATAAAGAGAGGAGATGCTTACATAACTACTTAGAAAATATTTCTTAGTAGTTTGGGTCTACACAGACCTCTGAATTCAGAGCCATCCAGGGACAGAGGTGCTCTTGGAAATTACTCAAGAACAAGGGTTGAGTTGCCAAAGGAAGCTGAGTTACATCAAGAACCCGTACCTCCCTCCTCCAAGTCTTAAGAATTCTAGGCCTGTCTTTAATCATTGCCTCTCAATTTGTACCACTATCACCACTCCATTTTGCTTATTGCCTTCTGCAGACTGGCTTTTGGAAGCCCTCCAAGTACTCCCACTGAGGCTGGTGCATCCTTCACACCTTGTTCAGGTTCCAACGCTTCTTATTCTCTGAAGGATGCCTACCAAGTGCACACGGGAAGCACTGTCCCAGCCATCTTCCTACCACCACCAAACTCCTTGTTCTATCTTGGACCCTGGGCCTGGGCAATCTGCTCCTCCAGGAAGAGACTCTTTAACCATTTTCATCATCACTGTAAATAACTGGAGAAAAGGATCCCAAGGAAATCACCAAAGAAGTAAATAGGAGGATTTTCTTGGCTATGTAGGAATAAAAAACACCATCTCCTGAAAACCAGGGTTTGAGTCAACAGATAAGTCATCTGATAGTCTGCAGTAAGGTCCATACCTTCGCCCTGAGAGAGTCAGTCCAACAAGGAAGATAGTGACAACCCACTACCTGCTTAATCCCAATTCCCAAGCCATCTTTCACAGCAATGGGAGTTAGTCACTGGAAAAGAAAGCCTGCTGAGCAAGTCGTTGACTTTTATCTTTAGACTGCAACTGCTATCCATCAGCATCAATATTTTAGAACTTAATCAACTCAGTTCTGGTCGGAGACCAGGACATCTACATCATCGTGAGGACTCACCGCATCCTGACAGCTGAGGACCTCCAAAATGCTGTTGAGTAGTTCTATGCAGTACTTCTTCTCCATGGTCTGGTGCAGCATCTCCTCCTTCTGGTTCAGCAGCTCCTTCAGTTCTTTGGTGATGACAGGAAGCAGAATGTCCCGGCATTCTGAAACGAAGGCAGTTCAGATGGGTTTGCACTTCCTCTAAGCAGTTAGTTTAGTTTGTCTTGTTTAAATTTTCTAGATAATTTTTCGTTATGTGAAAATACCTGACTACAATTTCCTTGTGAAAAAAATGTGCATTAGGGAAGCGGATCTGGCCCAACGGATAGGGCGTCCGCCTACCACCTGGGAGGGCCGCGGTTCAAACCAGAGCCTCCCGAACCGTGTGGAGCTGGCCCACATACAGTGCTGATGTGCGCAAGGAGTGCCATGCCATGCAGGGGTGCCCCCCGTGTAGGGGAGCCCCACGTGCAAGGAGTGCGCCCTGTAAGGAGAGCCACCCTGCGCAAAATATGCGCAGCCTGCCCAGGAATGGCACTGCACACACGGAGAGCTGATACAGCAAGATGATGCCACAAAAAGAGACACAGATTCCCAGTGCCACATGACAAGAATGCAAGCAGACACAGAAGAACACACAATGGGAAACGGACTTTGGCCCAGTGGTTAGGGCGTCCGTCTACCACATGGGAGGTCCGCGGTTCAAACCCTGGGCCTCCTTGACCCGTGTGGAGCTGGCCATGCACAGTGCTGATGCGCGCAAGGAGTGCCGTGCCACACAAGGGTGTCCCCCGCGTGGGGGAGCCCCACGCGCAAGGAGTGCACCCGTGAGGAAAGCCGCCCAGCGTGAAAAGAAAGTGCAGCCTGCCCAGGAATGGCGCCGCCCACACTTCCCGTGCCGCTGACGACAACAGAAGCGGACAAAGAAACAAAAGCAGACAAAGAAACAAGATGCAGCAAATAGACACCAAGAACAGACAACCAGGGGAGGGGGGGAAATTAAATAAATAAATAAATCTTTAAAAAAAAAAAAAAAAAAAAGAACACACAATGAACGGACACAGAGAGCAGACAACTGGGGGGGGGCGGGCGGGGAGGGAAGAGAAATAAATAAAAAATAGATCTTTAAAAAAATATGTGCATTAAAGATTCGGTTAAGATTTCCTTAGAACACCATTCACAATTCCCATTCCTCTCTTCCCTCCCATCCCCCAAGGCAAGCACTGTTACTTTATTCTACATATTTATATATACAGATAAAAATGGATCAGCACAAAGTATGTAATATCATTTTTTTAAAGTTTTTTTAATTGTCTTTTTTTAAAAAAGATAAATAGATCACACAAAACGCTACATTAAAAAACCAAGCGGTTCCCATATACACCACTCCCCACCCCACACCCACTCCTCCCACATCAACATCCCCTTCCATTAGTGAGGCGCATTCATTGCATTTGGAAATACACCCTGGGGCACTGCCGCACGGCATGCACCATAGTTTACATTGTAGTTCATACTCTCTCCCAGTCCATCCAGTGGGTTATGGCAGGATAAACAATGTAATATCATTTTTATTTTGTTTCTGATATAAATATAACATATCCTCACTGCATATAAACCTTCGACATCTTTTCATATAACTCTACATATTTATTTATGTATCTATGTATAAAATATATAGTGCCATTATATTTCTGTCTCATTTTTACCTAAGGGGACCCTGCTGTATGTATTGCTCTGCATCTTGATTTTTTTTCACTTTCCAATATATCTTGGCGTGCTTTCCATCTTATTACACACAGGGATTGATTTAATTATTTTTAACTATTTTACAGTATTTTCTATTACATGTATTAGCTTATTTCACCACACACCTACTGATGGACATTTTTCACTAGTGTAAACAGTAAAAAAAATGAACAATCCACTACTTGCATCCTTTTATACACTGGCTTTCATTTCAAATAAACTAAAATTTTTACAGAGAAGAGTACTCTTGATACTACTGGGGAATTTCTAACACCCTATATCCTAACACCTATATCGCTTTGTGTCTATACTTCTCTTGAAAATAGCAAATGTTAAGGGATAAAAAAAGAAAATAAAAAAATCTTTTGAGCCATCCACACCCCAGTGCTGCTTGAACAAGGATGTGAATCATATACACTGGAATTTCATTTTATGTCAATCCAACAAATTGTTATTGAACATCCTTGATGTAGAAAGCCCTGGAGCTGAAGGTAAAGAGATAAGATATGGTTCTTGCCCATTAGGTGCTTAAAATGTAACTGAGGTAATTAGTGAAGAAAATAAGGGACAATGGCAGAAGGTAGAATAAGATACAGGTGGGAGCAGGTAGAGGCAATCTCTTGTACTGTTAACCCAGCACCCATACTCCTTTCTTGTATTTTTTGGCACAAAACCCTGATTCTAATCTGGAGAATCACTTTGCGACAGGACATAATTCTGGGAGAACTGTCACAAGGTGCCCTGCCCTCCTGAGCCCCCAGTTAGGATGGCCTCATGAAATTTAAATCTTAAGGGAAATTTAAGAATACTAACTGCTGACATGGCAAACATACATCGAGTGCTTACAATGCGCCAAGAACTATTTAAAGTTTCCAAACTTTCTCAGTTAATTCTCCCAATGACTCTGTGAGGTAGATACTATTACTTTCCACTTTTCTGGAGTACGGAAGCATTTGTCCACGTTTATACAGGGGGGTGGGTCCAGTCCAGCTGCAGAGCCTGTGCTCTTATACACTGTATGGAGAGTACGGTCTCTCTTGGAGCTTGACTGTCTACCCAGAAATGCGCGGAAGAGGACGCCGCAGGTGCCTGCTGCCGCCACCCCAGAGCCGTTCTGGGCCTCTCCTCTAGTTCCCTAGCTTTTCCTTTGCTTCTATGAACTACTGCTTGTCTTCCAAATACTTTGACTTTTTTTTTTTTTTTTTTTAATTTACCAGGGTCAGTTTCTGTTGCTTGTGACCAAAGAATTCCAACTGCTTTAGTCAAAAAATGTCATGTGACTTCATAAGGGAAAATGATCTCTGATAATAAGGTTCATGGAAGAATTTATAGGCTTCCAGAGAATTGTGTCCCCTCTCTCAGAGCACAAAGCTCAATTATAATTAAATTCTAATGAGTGGGATTGGTTAATATCCGTTTATCTCACTAAACTGTCAGTTCCATGAGCAGGGAACTACATCTCTGGTGCCTACTACGGTACTTGACTCATAGGAATGACTCCGCAAATCTTGACTGAATGAACAGAAGGGATCATGTTTGAGATGGTCCCTGATGAGCGCATCATAATGCCATAGGAAAATGGGTATTTAGATAACAGAAAGCAATTTACAGCGCATGGATTAAGGGTAAGTCAAATATTCATTTGCAAGTGGAATGGAAGATAACATTCAAAAAGGGACGTTCTTAAATACTGTGGGAGGCATTAGGGTCTATGGAAATAGGAAATCACAGGCTCCAGTAACTTTGACTCAGCTTTGCTTAAAATTATTGATGAAATTATAGACCACCTAAGGAGAAACTTGGACTCAAGAAACTGTTGACCTAAAGACTTTTGAGAATTTAAAGAACTAGGCTAATCATTACCCTTTGTTTAGAGAGATAAGGAAGAAGGTTGGAGAATATTTATATAGCAATTAGCAAACCATTTAAGTGGAACATATGCTTAGCCCACATTTTATCATTATAAAGTCGAATTTTTGTCCAGGTCTATTCATAAAGAGGGATAAAGGCATTTTCTGCAATGTTCAGAAATTTGTTTTAAAAATTATCTTCCAAAGGATGTTAACTTGTAACTTTGCAACTCTATGTTGTTTAGAGGAAACCATACATGTCAAAATGCTCGTAGAAAAATTATGTGAGGGAAGGAGATGTGGCTCGAGGAGTTGGGTACCTGCCTACCACATGGGAGGTCCCAGGTTTGGCTCCCAGTGCCTCCTAAAGAAGACAAGCAAGATAGCAAACTGACGCAACAAAATGATGCCATGAGATGACACAAAGAAGAGACACAACAAGAAAACATAATGAGAGACAACAAGCGGGGAGCAGAGGTGGCTCAAGCCACTGGGCGTCTCTCTCCCACATGGGAGGTCCTGGTTCCATTCCTGGAGTCTTCTAAAAAGAAGACAAGCACACAAAGAGTGGACACAGAGAGCAGACAGCAAGCACAAAAAATAAGAGTGGGGGGAATGAATAAAAATAAATAAATCTTTAAAAAGGGAAAAAAAAAGGAAAACTATGTGAGGCCATTTGAAGTTGCATACTGGTTGTTACTGGAAGGTGAGTAATCTCACAATCCTCATGATATTCAACTTCCTGAGTCTACCTTCACCACTGTCGCATAGTTAAGCCTAACCAGAAGATAAAGAATGTGCATTCTCTTCTTGTTAGGTAAAGACCAAAAAGCCTTCCTCCTCAAAAAATTAATTTTGCAAGTGAAATAAGGGATGCTAAGAAAGGAATTCAAAACACCACAAAAAACTCTGTCTCGAGTCCCCTGGGTAAAAGATAATCACCAAGAGGTCATTTTAAGGCATTTGATCTCCCTGCAGAGTAGCAAAGGGAGGAGAAGACCAGAGAGCAGAGGCCTTCGAAGATGCCCTTCCAGCACTGTAGGTGATGGCAATGAGAGTGAAGGTGCTGGGGTCACCACCCCATCCCCTTAGAGCCCTATTTCTACCACAACGTATGGAGAACTCCCTTCTGCCGAAACTAAACATTTGATAAAACCTGACCCTAGATGATAAGAAACAGATCGAGTGTGGTCCATTGTCCTGACATTAAAGTATAAGAAGAAAACTTAACATGCTTAAAGGCCTAAAATAGCCATTTGTGACGCAAGACTAAAAATCATTTAAAACTCTTCCCCTTTAAAATGGGGTCACTAGGACCCACTGGAAGGCCGATACAGGGTTAATGCATTCACTCAGTCACTCAGCTACACATTGAGGGATCTCTGTGTGCCAGTCATATTCTGGGATGGAAGGAAATGACCAGGGTTTAACTGGGGTCAATAACTAGAAACAAGAAGAGGTAAAAAGCAGATTTACAGTGGACTACAATGTGGACCACTGTCCATGTGCTGCAGCGGTGCTCCAGAATGTATTCGCCGGGTGCAGTGGGTGTGCCGCAATGATGGAAGAGGTTGTTGATGTGGGAGGGGTGGGGTTGGTAGGGAGGGGGATATATGGGACCTCATATTATTTTAATGTAACACTTAAAGAAAATAAAGAAGAAAAAAAAATAAAGTGTTTTCATCTCCTGGGATAGGCTAGTGGGTGATGTTCCCTCTGTTAGAATGGCCATAAAACAGCACTGTGAAATGAACTGAGGTCACGTTTTTCCTTAAAAGTTCACTCTGTTAGTACTCTAGTAGAGATAGTTAGACCCCATTAGAAAGATACGGATTCAAGATTAACGGTCAATTGGGAGATTTTAGAGATTAATCAAGGTCTCTTTGGGAAGTCTCTAAACTTTAAATTGAGATAAATTAATAATGCCACATAGAAAGGCCTGGCAGTGAGCTCCCCATCCATGGAATTATTTGAGCATTACGCAGCTGCAATGGATAAGAGGTGCTGAAAGGATCAGATGAAGGGCTCAGCTGAATTATGGTTAAGGCTGTGTCCCAAGTTCTTTGAGTCTATGAAATATAAGCTCAAAGGAAGTGGCAGGAGGAAGGTTATATTTTCTAGGTGGAAAGACAGTAGACATATTAATTGTTCACAAAACACTGAGGCTGGGGTAGGTGCAAACCCGGCCCCAGTAGAAACAGTGGTTTGTCGATCTGAAAGTCATTTGCTTTACATATTATCAATGCCAGCATCCCCATAAGATAAAGGCAGGCTGTTAGTGCCAAGAGTCAGCAAGATTTTAGCTGAGGAAGCCATTAATAACATGGCCTGTTTTTCAGAAAGTACTTTGTCTTCTCTTTAGCCATGTTTTTTCAGAAACATGTGGCTCCTCTGTTTTGAGATGAAATAATTTTTCTCTTTTGTAATTGGAACTGTGAAATTATATTAGCTGTAAAGCTTCAGGAAGCAGCATCTCTAAATTGTTGCTTGATTGTCAAGTAAACAAACACAAAGACAAATATTGGAGAGCCTTAAATCAATCTTTTCAGGCAGGGGACCAGAGAACTGCAAACCCAGCCTGGGTCTTCCTGCCCCAGGTAGCCAACATCAGACAAGGGCTGGGAGATCTGCAATCAGATGTCAAGTCCAAATTGTAATTCAGACCAGCCACCTAGGAACCCGCAGAGCTACCCTGACTCTCTGTATTTTAATAGGGACGTGTTTTCTTTGTTAAAGTGACTGCATAGAGGAATACGCAGGGTTTCTGGACTCTGGCTTCTCCCTTTTTCAAGAAGGTTTTGTCATATCGGAGTAGTGCTGCCTGCCTGAATTCACAGTTCTCTTGATATGTGATCTACTTTCCACTAATTTCATGATTCTGGGACCCTTCAATTAATATGGCCTTTTTCCTCACCTCCTCCTACCCAAAATCAGCTCCATGCAAAGAACTATACAGAATTCTTTGTTCACTTTAGAAAATCACCTTGAGGCCCATGAGGGCAAAAATACATCTGTGACCACAACCACAATCCCAACTCCATTCCCTTTAGAGAAAGAAACACTCCTGAGAACCACATCTGAACTTACCATCTTCCCTCCAAATTTGCTACTTCTCCTTTGCATTCTGAAAGGGAAGATGCCCAGCCACATAATTAACCAAGCAAACTGAGAGACCACCTTTGACTCCTTCCTCTCTTCATATCCTGATATCCAGTCCACCATAAAGTCACATCCCTCCTACATCCAAGCCCACCTCCTCGTCCTCTGGGCCAACAGACTCTAAAGTGATCTCCCAGATTGGAAGTGGGATTTTTCCAAAACCCAAACCTGATCACATGACCCCCTCCTTAAAATTCTTCAGTGGCTTCCTATTACCCTCAGGATGAATTTAAAACATTTTGCTCAGCTGAAGGCCCTTTGTGACCAAGCCCTTCCTTACCTCTCCATTCTCTTCACCTGTCACTCCTCCACCTCTCACTTTGCATCCCAACGAAAGTCTCTCCTCCTGCTTCTAAATTTTTGCATGTTATTCCCTCTGCTTGGAATGCTCTTATCCCACTCATCTTCACCTGGCCAACTCCTTCTTGTCTTCAGGGGTTTAACTTAGATGCCAAATCCTTTCTTGACACCCCTATTCTGTCTTAGGTGGCTCTCTTCTATGTTCCCATAGCACCAGAATATACTTCTATCTTACAAATTACCACACTTTGTTGTCATTGTCTACATAATAGGACAATTGGTGAGATTCTTGCTATTGTCCCAGACATGAAGCTAAGGACCAAAGCAGAAAGAGGAGGTGTAATTATGCCATATTTTAAATTCAAATGGCCTCCAGGACTTGAGATATACCATCATCCTCTGAGTTTTTTTGAGAGATACTAGTTTAGTGCAGCACTGCACCAACCCACATGTACCTTATCCCCAGAACTTAGGGAGAGTCAACAGAGCCTGTATATTGGATATAATACACTGTCCGTGAAGAGAAGCCATTGCCCTTCTCTTCCTATAGCTAAGGTCAAGGGAAGTGGAACTAAAAGAATCTCTCATTAAATATATGAAGATGATTGGGAGCAGATATAGCTCAAGTGGTTGAGTGCCTGCTTCCCATATACAAGGTCCCAGGTTTGATCCCTGGTACCTCCTAAAAACAAACAAATGAATGAAAAAACCAACTCTCATTTGGGAGTGGATGTAGCTCAGTGGTTGAGCACCTGCTTCCCATGGTTCAATCCCCTGTACCTCCACAAATACACACACACACACACACACACATACATGTGAAGATGACACTGACACTGGCACCTTATATCCCTGATGGAAAATCTTTGCCAACCCCCAATCTCAGGCATATCCTGGATCCACCACTTGAATGGAGATAGTTCAGAACATTCTGGGAGCCAAGGAGTATGGTACACCATGCTTTTTGAGCTCTTCTCTTATAGTGGGGAAGGAAGAGCATGGCTTAGTATTTGTTCCCTGAAGTTTGGTAGAGTACTTGAAAAGAGCTCCTAGTGTCCACTTCTGCCTATTTCTAAAGGCAGACAACTTAGCAGAGAAACTTGAATCAATGAGGCTAAAGGGACTGTGGTATAGTGAGCCTGGAAAGGAGAGAGAGGTACCCTGTCCCAACTCTCTGTGGCCTTTGGAGGGTACAGAAGGCACCAGAAGCTCCTGTAGCTCCACATAAATGAGCACAGGCTTGGCAGAGTGTCAGGAGTCACAGGACCACTCCTTTTGGGACTGGAGCCAAAGGGAAGCACAACCTTCCTTTTTGAGGGTGTCTTCAGTTATGGAGGGGGCGTAAAGTTGAACAACTCTCCAACGTAGGGAAACCATATACATGGCTCACACTGGAGCACCTGCATCAGCAGGGGTCACCAGCAGCAGAGCAAGGCTGACACAGAGGAAGGTCAGGCCCACCCCACCATCAGCATGAGGCCAGCCCTCGCAGCAGGACCTACCCTCTCCATCTGCTGTCACCCCTGGGTGCAAGAGTAGGCTGGCTTTCCAAGGGTCTAGAAAGGAGGGAACAGACTGAAAAGACAAAGAGGCAGAAATGTCTGGAGAGCAGACCACTTCCAGTCCCATGCCCATTCCACCCTCTCCAAGAAATAGAACCAGTGACAAGTAGGTCCAGTCAGGGGCAAGGAGAGCACAGGAGGTGAGCTTTGGGCCAGCTTGAAGATGAGGTTTACAGACAAACTAAATGGAGCCTTAAATACAAAGCAATGCTTTCTTAATCAAAGTGACGGTAGAAACATGGTTTCTGTACTAAACCCTTAAGCAACATAGGATCAATGGGAAAAAGAGGTTTGACATAGAGTTGAGAGAGTCACTAAAAACCAAATTACGTGCATATCTAACCCATTGAGACTCCTCTATAAACCTGTTTTCTTGCCTTGTTCCCTCACTAGATTGTGAGCTCCTCGAAGAAAGAGACATGTCTAGTTCACCTCTATACGCTCAATATCTTAAAAGGGCTTGGAATATATTAAATATCCAAAACTTATTTGTTGAACAAATCAGTGGGTGGAATGAGGGATGGGTGGATGAAAGCATTTAGAGAAGAGTTTTCGATCTCTTGTTGACAAAGCCTCCATCGCTTCCTGTTGAGCACTTTTCTTTCAGGGAGGTCCTGGGGATTGGAGCCAGGCCCTTGAACATGGGAAATAGGCACTCAACCCCTGAGCTACACCCAATCCCCAAGGAGCATTTTTTCATTCATTTTGTTTTTAGGAGGTACCAGGGATTGAAACTAGGACCTTGTCATGGGAAGCAGGGATTCAACCACTTGAGCTACATCTGCTCCCAAATGAGCTCTTTTTATGCCAGTCTTCACTGCAGGCCAGAGGATGCAAAGCATAGTCCCTGCCTTTAAGGATCTCACGGTATAACTGAGGATGCCAGAAATGTAATCCGTTTGGCGAATGAGGGCTGCTGTTTATTGAGCACTTACTCTCTGCCCACATTGTGTAAGGATTGCTCACAATCCTCTCAAAGACCCTAAAGAGAGGGGCAGTTATGACCCTCACTTTACCTTTTTGTTTTTTAAAGATTTATTTTTTTTTATTTCTCTCCCCTTCCCCCACCCCACCCCACCCCCACCCCAGTTGTCTGCTCCTTTGTCCATTTGCTGTGTGTTCTTCTGAGTCTGCTTCTATTCTTGTCAGTGGCACTGGGAATCTGTGTTTCTTTTTGTTGCGTCATCTTGTGTGTCAGTTCTCCATGTGTGTGGCGCCATTCCTGGGCAGGCTGCAATTTCTTTTGTGCTGGATGGCTCTCCTTATGGGGCGCACTCCTTGCATGTGGGGTTCCCCTACACGGGAAGACCCCTGCATGGCAGGGCACTCCTTGCATGCATCAGCACTGTGCATGGACCAGCTCCACACAGGTCAGGAGGCCCGGGGTTTGAACCACGGACCTCCCATGTGGTAGACGGACGCCCTAACCACTGGGCCAAGTCCGCTTCCCTATGACCCTCACTTTAGAGCTTAGGAAATACCTCACCTCCAAGTCATCTAAACTGGTAAGAGATAGGGTTGGGATTCATCCCAGATAGCCTGACAGCAGAGCCCACGCTCTTCAAGAGCACTTCATGTCCTCCCAGATGTGTGATGGGGCCCGATGTCCCCGTGTATTCAGGGAGGCCAAGCTCCCCATGGGAGGCTGTAAGCAGGGATGTTTTCTAGAGAAGGTGGCAGTGACTGGGCATGTTGGGGGTGGGAGGGGACACCTCTCGAAGGAAGCCTCAAGGAGTTCCTCTAGGCCAGCTCTTTAGTCTTGAGACAGAATTACATTACTCCTGAACCTCCCAGGGCAAATGAGAATAAATCCCAATTTAAAAACTCTCCATTAAAAATATATGGGAAGTGGATGTGGCTCAAGCAGTTGGGCGTCCACCTACCACATGGGAGGTCCTGGGTTCTGTTCCTGGTGCCTCCGAAAGAAGACAAGCAAGACAGCAAGCTGATGTGATGGGCTGGCATAGCAAGCTGATGCAATGAGATGATGCAACAAAGAGACACAATAAGGAAACACAATGAGAGACATAGCAAGCAGGGAGTGAAAGTGGCTCAAGTTTGGTTTGGTTCCTGGTGTCTCCTAAAAAATAAAAGATGAGCACACAACAAACAGATACAGAGAGCAGACAGCGAGCACAAGCAATGAGGTGGGGGGAAGAAATAAAAATAAAATAAATCCTTAAACAAACAAGTAAATATATATATATATATTCTACAGCCTCCCTCAGTAACACCTATGCCAAAGCCCGATGATGGCCAGTCCACATCCTCTGGGGATCTGCTTATCTCATCACCATCTCTGTTCCCCGGGCTTCAGCCCACAGCCTCCTGTGGGTGAAGCGGGCAGGCCGGTGCAGGCGCTGCTTAAACAGGCAATGTGTTTGTGTCAGCGGCTCAGTCACATCCTCAGGATGTTTACCCACATTTCTCAACCTGGCTTGGGAGCCTTCACTTGTAATTTCGCTCCCCTCATAGCCAGCCCCTTATTTTGTCACCAGCATGGGGTAATGGACCCTTCAGTCTGCTTGATTTTTCAGAAGCTTTAAGGAGAAATTCATTCTGCTTTGGCCAAGTTGCTTGTGGATTTGGCTTAGCTTGACCCTCGTGGGGGAACAAGGGCCTGTGGTTGTGGAGGCTGCCCCTGCCCTTCTCCCACGCCCTTCAGCAAGCAGGGAAAATCCCACTTGAAGCTCCAAGCTCTCCAGGCAAGGCTGAGCAGCATGAGTCCAGCTCTGCTAGGCTGCTTGCCTTTCTTTTGGTTTGGGGAGAATTTGCAGATGCCAAAGGCCGCCGGGTCTAATCAGCAAGACACAGTGGTGAACTTTTACAGACACAACTCTAGTCTGACAGAGAGCAATTTGCTCTCACAATCCCCCTCCACCAGCCAGTGTGTCATGAAGAAAACTAATTTCACCCACTGGGAAATCAATAACTACCCACAAACTTCATATTCCACATCAGGTTACAAGCCTTTTACAACTCTTCTAGCATTTTCCCCTGATGCAGTCTTCAGTGGCTCCCCGTGATTCACTTTCCTTACCTCCCAGAAAACATGCCTCATCACAATTTCTGAAATCATCACTCACTCCCAACCCAGCCTGCCTCCTCCATGATGTACATCTCCACTTTATGAACCCTGAGGGCCAAAATATATCTCCCCAGCTAAACAAACACAGCCTATTTAGAGATTAGAGAACTCAAGCAACTGTAAACATTATCTTCAGGTATCTTAGAAGAGAGAAAGTATTTTTAGGCAGTAAATCCTAAGGAAGAAATGTACGTCTGGAGCTTTATTCTAGATATACAAAAATCCAAGCCAAGCTCTTGTTTTTACCATATATCCTCTATACTTACATAAAAGATGATTTTGCACTAAACCTATAAAGAAAATGCTCTATAATAAGTTGATGTTTGCCATTCAGACATATAGTGGTGACAGGAAGAACAGATTGATATATAATTGCTGGAATTTTTAAGGGGATTTGGGCAAGCTTGTGTCCAGAAGAGGTAATGCTGATTATAAATATAATCTCTAAGTTCTGATATTCTACATGCAATATATTTATATCCTTAAGCATGTATTATTTTCATTGAATAGTTATTGTGGCAGGCACTGTTCTCATGGATATTACATTCCTCATGGGACGACAAACAAAAGACATAATAGTTGCCATAGGTTGGATTTTCCAGAAGCAAACACTGAGATGTGGGTTCCTGTGAACGTGATTTATTAAGTCTACCAGGAAAAACTGGTAGAGGGTTGGGAAAAGGGGCCTATGACAATGCTACAAAATCTAGCAAGTCTCCCAGAAAGTACCTTACGGGGTCAACCCCAGAGCTGAGCTCTGGAGACAGTGTAGGTCAAAGGGAGAAGGAGCTAGAGTATTTAGACCAGCACATAGACATTCCCAGCACTTCTGGCTCTTTAGTTTTCAGACAAAGCAGGCACCTGCAGCCTGAGGCAGCCCAGTCTGTAGTGAGGGAAAACTGACCTGGAGCTGCTGTGAACACAAATGATAAGGGACCGGAGGAGATGGGGGCAGAGTCCTGAGAGCGAATGCGACAGCAGGGAGGAGTGATGACAGCCAGCAAGACACTAAAACTGGGCAAAGAGATGTGGAGGGCTGGGTGGGCCAGGGGGGCCTCTCTGAGGTGGTGGCATTTGAGCTGAGACCCAAAGCATGGGAAGGGAGCCAGCATGCAGAGATGTCCCGGGACAGCGTTCCAGACAGAGGAAACTGCCTGCAGAGGCCAGGAGGGGTGGGGCTTTGCCTAGTGCGTTGAGGAATCACACGGAGACAAGTGTGGCTTGACTGGGGGAAACAGGGAGCAGGGGGTATGAGACGAACTTGGAGAGGGTGGCTGGGCCACGTCCCATCGGTCCCTGCGGCCACAGGAAGAAGTTTGATTACTGAGTGGGGATAAAGGCCTCCCTGCCTCCCTTTCTCCCTCCCTCCCTTCTTCTCTCCCTCCTTCCTTCCTTCCTCCCTCCTTCCTCCCTCCCTCCCTTCTTCTTTTCTTCCTCCCTCCCTCCTCCCTCCCTCCCTCTGTTTCTTTAAGGGGGAGGCTGGAGGACAAAGCAGGAGAACACTGAGGAAGCATTAGAGGGGAGAAAGGCGCCACTTCCTGCCAGGCATTCTCTTTACGCGTGGATAATCCTGTGAAGTGTACCACTCTCCCCATTTTACGGGTGAGGAAGCTCAGCGGAGTTCAGTAACTTGTCTAAGATCACACAGCTAGTAAGTGGCAGAGCTGGGATTTAAACCTGAGCAATCTGATTCCAGAGCCCATGTTCTTATCTCTTAAGCTCTCCTGCCTCCCTACTAAAATAATTCTGGGGAAAGAAAATGAAAGCCTTATTAGTTTGCAGCAGCCGAGACAGAGAAAAGAGGACAGATTTGGGTTACACTTTGGAGGCAGTGTTGACAAATTTTGCTGATGGAATAGACGTGCTATGTACACATGTAAGCATATGCGTTTCTGAGCATATGAGAGAGAGCAATAAGTTCATATTAGGATTTATTGAATTAGGATCTAATAATGGAGACCATTTCATTGCCTCAACTAGTGGGTAATGAAAGACTCCCATCAACATTTCCGAGATGGTTTAAAGTGGCTGCAGAGAAGCGCACTTGTTGCATCTTCTGAGAGCTATTATGATATAATCTGGGTGTTCTGACAAGCACTTTCACTTCCAGTTTCCAAGGTCATTTACACTGCAACTGGTGTCCAGTTCCTTACTGTCAGTTCACTCATTAAACCATAAACCAGCTCCATAGAAAGGACTTTTAGGAAAAGAAAGATGCAGATGTGATCATTTGAGTCATGACCCAAAATTGGATTTGCTCCTTAAGGTCTGGGAAGATTATATTCCCGAAGCTCGGCCTGTGAGAAGACTATCTCCACCTGCCTCCTAACCCTGGCCAATGGAAGGAAAAGCAAATGAAAAAGCTGGTACTGAACCACGTCGCCTTTATTCAGAATAATTTTGGCAATTTGTAAAGGAGGATTCCCATAAAAGGAAGGCGTTCCATTTCAAATTCACACAAGAGGAGAAACGTAGCAAGGCAGGTTTTTGTTTTGTTTTGTTTGTTTTGTTTTTTACTATGAAGAGCTGTGTCTTACATCCCTTATCCCCATTTGGTTCCAACGCAGCGACATCCATCATTCACATGAATTTATAAGCACTCAGCACCGCCACACCCCTCCAGGGCTTTTCTTTTTTTTTTTTTTTTTTTTTTCCTCTTTTTTTTTTTTTATTGACTTTGTAATAATATTACATCAAAAATATATATGTGAGGTCCCATTCAACCCCGCTCCCCCACCCCCCCTCCCCCCCCAACAACACTCCCTCCCATCATCATGACACATCCATTGGATTTGGTAAGTACATCTTTGGGCACCTCTGCACCTCATAGCCAATGGTCCACATCATGGCCCATACTCTCCTCCATTCCATCCAGTGGGCCCTGTGAGGATTTACAATGTCCGGTGATTGCCTCTGAAGCACCATCCAGGGCAGCTCCATGTCCCAAAGACACCTCCACCTCTCATCTCTTCCTGCCTTTCCCCATACCCATCGTCCACCATGTCCACTTTTCTCAATCCAATACCACCTCTTCTACGTGGACATTGGATTGGTTGTGTTCCAGGGCTTTTCAACCCTGATTTCACTGCTGCTCTTTTGCACCAAACTTCCCCAAATCCCTTCATTCTAGCCCCTCCCCACTGGAGACACCCAGTATTCCCTGGCTCCAATAATCCCAGTCATTACTTAGCCAGGAACTCTTACACCTCTAACTCATCATGAGTCAGTCTGTGGCCACCTACTCAAATAGGGTTTTCTCAGCAGTAGGTGTCATTATAACAGATGTATTTTAATAAGGACCAAAAAGCATTGTCTAAAAATCTAGTGGGAATGAAAGTGGGAGAGTAGACTAGCAGAATAAGAGATGTGTAACATATGTCAAACTCCTGCTGGATTCCAGGCATGATACAGTACTGAGAACTTATTTAATCATTACCAACACCTGTTATACAGTTTGCTGTTCATCCCATTACACAGGTGAGAGAATAGAAACTCGAAGCAGCTTGCCCAGGGTTTCTCAGCTAGCACGGCTATGGCAGAGGCAAGACCATGGCAGATTCCAGTGCATGACTCTAACAGCAGCGTTATGCCCACTTCATAAATGCAGGCAAATTATTTCTATAACTCCCAAATTCTGCAGGATTAAGGCAGCCATCCTCTAAAGTTGTTAGCTTCCTTAAGCTGGCTTTCAAGAGAAAATCCAAGAGCCTGATTTATTTGTCTGTTTAATGTTAGTTAGTGTTTATAAGGGTTGCAGTCCAAGGGGAATGAAACAATCCAAGACGACATTCTAATCCCAGAATTGAACAATAACAAACACTGGCAACTCAGATTTGGTCTTCGATCCAGTCAATCACTTCTTCTATTTTTTATTCAACCAATCATTTATTCAACTACTATTGGTTGAGCGTCCTCATCTCATCGAACTCGCTAGAAAGCAGCAATTGTGACCTTCAAACCAGAGCCAGGGGCGAGCTAGCTTATCTCCACCAAGTCACGTCCCCTCCAGTTCCTGGCATGGTGAACGTCAACCGGCAGGACTCCCGATGAGTTTTAGATGGATGGATTAGTGTTGGCTGGTTTCACTTCAGGGGAGAAGAGACTGTTTGCTAGCCACTGCTCTCCCCTGAAGGCTGATATCAGAGGGGGTGTCCTGTGCAACTGTCAGAATCAGAACCCTATTGAGTGTTGGATTATTTCAATCTCCATTATTCTGTGATGCCCTTGAGGGAACCAGGTGGTAGTAGCTGGGTCTGGAGGAGGGTTTAATAAGAACTGTATGTATATTTCTTCACCTGCACCACCTCCCCTGTGTAATCCTCTTAGCAGCATCTTCCCATTCTTGGCTCTACCTGTCACAGAGACAGTTACAGGGAAGTATATAGTGGATTGAGGGTCCAAGAAATTGAGGATTGAATCATAGCCTTACTACTGCCATACACAAGTCAGTTGCATTATTATTGGCTTCTGAGGCTAAACCCAAGGAATTTTTTAGTTTAAAGCAAGATAAGTTGAAACTTCAGTTTCCTTCAGCTGTATATAACTTATACACTTGATGAAACACATGATCCAGGCATGCTGGGATGAAATGAACTTGAAGTCATTATCTCCATTGCTCAAAGAAAATATACTTTTATCTGAAATACCAAACTTGGAGAACTGGGTTTCAAGAAGCAGGCATAAATTAAAATGATTTATATAAATGCCTCAATTTTTCATTTTCCCTTCCCTGTGTAGATAAACTAAATGATCTGCCAGGCAAGCTTTCTCTGAAAGTCCTTTTACATTGCTGTTTGCAACTTAAAAATAATAGTGCCAAAAATTCTCAAGCCACACATGAAACTTTCTATATAACTGCCATCACAAAACTTACAAATACCAAGAAGAACAGAAAAACAACAGCACTGTTTTGGTTCAATATGAGCAGGCAGCATACCATTTCTGGGAAAAACGCACATTAAGAGCCTCTTGTTTGCATTTTAAGGCTAACAGAGGGGCCCTTCAATTCAGAGAATTAAATGAGAAAATTCTCCTGGATTCAGGCATTAGCGAAATGGAATAGTTGTGTAATTGTTTCCAATTGTCATCTGATTCTCTCCTTCTCTCACCTTTCCCACATCAGCTCCAAAGGAGAGGATGTTGGACCCCCTCTCCTGTAAGCTCCACACACTTAAAATCTAGTGTCGTTTCTTACCAAGGGAAAACAGAGAAATGCAGAATGTTTTAAGGCTGAAGAATCAGAAGCAAACTTCCAAAAGGAAGGGAAAAAAAATCACAGCCATTTCCCCCCCTATAAATACAAAGGGAAATGGGAAAAATGCACCCATCTGGCCTGGTTTTCTTTTTTAAAAGCACCCAGTTAAGGAGGACTGCTGCATTTCTCCATTCATGCCATAGAGCTGAAGTGGTCGCTCCCCAGGAAAACCCAAAGCAAGAGGCTGCTTTAAGAAATGAATCACACACTGAGGCCCAATATTTAAAGACGGTCAAAGAGATCCTCTTCTCACTGTAAAGCCAAAAGAAGGGGAACCAGGGGAAAGTGATATGGGAAGAAGTAAACAGAATAAATAGCAGTCTGTGGCATGTGCTGAGCATGCTTTCTATAAAGGGAGAACAATATATGGTTCTTAGCCTTGGGACAGTCTGAATTAATAGAGAAAAGAGCCAGTCAATTGTTGTGAAAGGTATAAAAATGCATACAACACAACACTGCGTTTCCAATTATGTTCAGTCCCTGCCTATGAAATTATACATGTATGTAATTGATATTAATATTTCATTTTATGCATTACTAGTGGAGACAGTTAGTATTTATTATATGTATTTCTTTATAAGGTACCTTAGTCCGAAAATATAAAAGAGGACAACAAGCTGATATAAAAGCTAATATAAGGGCTCCCATTGCCCATGAACGTGGCTGGGAGCTCTCCTGCCTGTTGGACACATCAAAGCAATATGGGAGGGAATTATCGAAATTCTAGAGTTTCTTGTTCATTAAGGAAGAAGCAAACAGATACCTTATGGGAAGCTCAGCTTTTTGTAGCACTAATTTCTTTAAAAATATTTTTCCTATTGACCCTTAACATGAATATTTTCTACAATAAGTTGTCATGATAGGCTGCTTTTGACACCAAACAGTAAAATTTTAGCTCTAAAAAGAACTAGAGGAAAGCTAATGGTTTCTACTCACTTGACTGTGTTATGGGCTCATATGAAAAATGAAAGCAATAAATGCACAAGGGCTCATGACTGCATACTTGTTTTTACTATACATGGCACCTTCATTTATCTATCACATGAACAAATATATACCAAGTGCTAAGCATTATGCAAGGTGCAGGGATGTGTAGGATCAGGATGTAGTGATGAAGATGGAAAAAGTGGCCAGGTTCAAGGCATATTTGAGAGAGATTCAAAGGTCTTATGATTTATTGCAAATAGAAATGAGGCACAAGAAGGTTTGAGGGCTAGCTTCAGGTATCTGAAGGATAATTTGTGGAAGAAGAGAAGATTTTGACAAACAGAATGAAAACTATTTGGAAACGTTGAGTTTGAAGTGCCTGTAAGGGATCCAAATGGAGGCATCAAAGGGATAGTTGGCTAATTGTCTGAAAATCACCTAGTACAAATGGGTAAGCATTGATTCCACTATATGAAAGATGCATTGAACATGACCCTCTCCTGCAAAGAAATTCCAATGAGAATTACAATGTGTATAGGAGAAAGTGGTTTACTAAAATTTACTTGATCATGGTGAGATGGAAAAGAGAATGAAAAGGAGTGGAAGAAAGAAGAGAAAGAGGAAGAGAAGAAAGAAAAGGAAGAGGAGGAGGAAAGAAGGAGGAGAGAGAAGAAGGGGAGGAAGACAAGGAGGAAGAAACAGTGGAGGAGAAAAAGCAGCCAACAAACTGGCAATAGATGGACTGGGGATGAGTAAGTAGGGGAAGTAGTGGCACTGCAGCTGAAAGTGGCTTGGAAATATGAAGGATATTCACTTGAAAATTTTAAGCCATCAAAAGGACAAGTTTGGAGATAGCCCAAAGATGGTTAAGCAGGCTGAACAGTCACCTATCCAGGTCATCCAACCCTCAGGTTTGTCCACCTTCACTTCATTAAGTAGTGCCAGTTAGGTAGTACAAGGACGACAGAATTCTCTGGAAACAAGTCAATGACTATTTCTGGATATCCTACAATGCCCCTGACTTTCAAAGCTAGGGATGGAACAGTGCTAACGCTTGGCTCTTTCTCTCATGCACAGTCTACTAGTCCTAGAAAAGGTAAAACAATAAACTGGACTACGGAGAATAGGAATGAAAAGAAATGTCAGCATAAATGAGGCTCTATTCATACTCCTCTGAGAGTAGCTGTGACATTTTGAAGTTATTTTATGAATCCTAAAAAGAAAACAGACTATGTTCATGATCTAATCCATTCCTGTGCGTGTGAGACTCTTTTGGCTGGACTATGGCAGTGAGAAGGGACTCAGGTTGAGTCTCCATCCTTCGTTGGGTCTGACACAAACAAAGATACCGATCGCAACACACAGGCAAAGGGAGCTCTTGCATTCTTGCTCCTGCCATGTGAGAGAGGACTCAAGGATCACTAGCAACCGAGACTGAGAGAGGAGGCCCAGAAAGAGACAAGCCCTGTTCCTGGTTGCCCACAGTTGAGCTTCAGGAGATAGTGGATTCTGGAGGGGAAGAAGGCAGGGATCTCAGCAGAGATGGGCGGCCATCTTGCTTCACCACCTGGCAGATCGCCACATTCACCAGTTGCTGACTTTGGGGAGAAAGCTTCTCTGCTGGTGCCTTGATTGGGACATTTCATGGCTTCAGAACTGTAAGGTTTTACCCTAAATAAAATTCCCATTATGAAAGCCAACCCACTGCTGGTACTTTGTGTTTGCAGCCCTGTGGCAATCTAAGCAGCAAATATTTCTTGGGCGCTTTCTAAGAACCAACCAGGCCACATGATAAATACGATATAGTGAACTCTTGAGTGGAGAGTGGAAGTTAAAAGTATGAAATCTCAGCCACTGACTGTGACCTCAGGCAAATCACACAACCTCTCTATATCTTGGTTTCTTTCTTTGTGAAATGGAGATAACAACAGAACCACAAGGTGGTTCTGAAAATGAAATAAGATAATATTTCCACTTAGAGCAGTGTACCTGGCAATGGTAAGCGCTATCAAAGGAGGAACTATAGTGATTTAATCCTTAAAATATCCCAATGTAACTTTCTGGTTGGTGGAAATATGCTATATCTTGATATGTGTCATGGTAGCATGGGTGTATACAAATGTAAAAAATTCACTGAGGGGAAATGGATGTGGCTCAACCAATTGGGCACCTGTTTACCATATAGGAGGTCTCCAGAGTTCGATGCCCAGGATCTCCTGGTGAGGACAAGCTGGCCCATGCGGCAAGCTGTCCCACGCAGAGTGCCAGCCTGACGTGGAAATGCGGCACTGTGCAGAATTGCTGCCCTGCGTGGGAATGCTGCCCTGCACAGGAGTGCCAGCCGATGCAGAGAGCTGGCATAGCAAGCTGACACAACAAGAGACATAGAGGAGAGAAAATAAGAAGATGTAGCAGAACAGGGAGTTGGGGTGGTGCAAGAGAATAATTGCCTCTATCCCACTCTGGAAATTCCCAGGATCGGTTCCCGGAGGCGCCTAATGAGAATACAAGCAGACACAGAAGAACATACAGCAAATGGACACCGAGAGCAGACAACACGGGGAACAGGGAGGGGGAGAAATAAATAAAACAAATCTTTAAAAAAAAAAATTCACTGAGCTGTTCACTTAAGATTTGTACATTTTACTATATGCAAATTATATTAAATTATATACATTGCTATGAGGTAGTATTATTGTTTTCCCTGTTTAACAGGCATAGAAAGTGAGGCCTGAGGAAGTCAAGTTAATTGCCTAAGGTATTTGCACCAGGACTCACACTCAGGCATTTGGACACCAGAGCCTCTGCTCTTAAAGACTGGGCTGGGTCGTTTCCTGTGCCGTGTGGAACTTGGTCCTTGATGGAGATGAAGACAACAAACAGTTACCCAAAGATGCTGTCCCCAGCCCTACTTGGACAATCTCCTGCCATCAAGAGAGACTGGCTCGTTATGCATTTCTCCCATTCTGTCTCCCTCGTTTCACTCTCTTCTCATCTCAGCATTATTTCCAGTGTCTCATTAACGATTAAACATAAGATCTCTGCCAAGCAGCTCTCCGGGCTGGTGATGAAGTACACACATCCCAGCAGGGAAACACCCAGCAGAAGACTGGCTGTGATTCAGGACTGAAAGGAACACCCCCCAAACTCCCCAGATCCCTCAGGGGCCAGAGATACCCCCACTACTAACTGAAGGACACCCACTTTGAATATGTAGGCAGCTCTTGCCAAGACAAAGAGCATCAGCCAAAGAAGAGTGATGATCCTAATTTATGAGGTGCTGTAGAAATTAATTTTGTATGCCTCCTCCATTAGCAGTGTGTCCGAATTAACTCTAATATGCAACTTATCATGTTAATCCCTGATACTAAAAAAGGATGTATCATCATTAACCTTCCTAGCCCTTAATTTAGCATTGCAGGCTTTTTTCTTAGTGGTGATAGAAGTAGCATTATTTCCTGGCACCTGAGAACTCTACCTATCTGTATGCAGCTCCACCAGCCACTCTGCAAAATCACTGCTGATTCAGACGCTCATGTTTCAAGCATTTGACTCTAACTGCCCATAAGTCACCAGACGTTGACTCCGCCTTCCTTTTTTCTCAGTTTCCTCTAAATGAGGATAAATTCCCCACTGAAGGTGCATCCCACAAAAACATGTCATGGGCAGTGGAAGAGGGCAAGACCAGATGTGAGCCGTTCTGTGTGATGTTTATGAAAGTCATGCTCATCCTAGTTAGGCAGTCACTGCAGAGCTCCATGACCCCAAGGTAATTAGTGATAGCTAAAAAGGAACTTCTGCTTCAGGGAGCAGGAAAACAAGCTAAGCAATATTGGAAGATTAGCTCCTAGAAGATAGTGGGAAAACCACCCAAAAAGTGCAGCCTAGTTCATCTTTCTTTCCATGTACTCACTTGACATAGGTAAACTGTAGATGAAAGAAATATGTGGAAAGTTCTATACCACCTTTTGATGAATAATTTTAATATTCTCTTGTATGGGAATTCCACATGTGCAGGATTGTTTCGTACATTCACAACCTCTTTAATAAAAATACATATTTTTTAAAAATTTAATATTCCTATTCCATTCATTCAGTATATGCTAATCTCCATAAATGATCATAGTGAGAAAAAGGTTGATAACTTGCATTTTACCATATTTTTCTTCCATTCACACCCTCTAATTGAACAGCAAGATAATCAGAAATTAAAGAATTTAAGTGAGGAGAGGGGAGATAGGAATAAGGTCTAAAATATAAATTTTACCACGCACATCAGTCTCCAAAAAATAAAGCCAATTTCTGTTCTCAAGAAATGCAATGACATGTTGTTTATAATTTAAACTATAAACAAAACTACCTATATGTTGAAACAAATTAGGCTACCAATCATACTTTTTGACTTGTGGGAAACCTACCAATAATGAGATTGTTGACACATCTGAGTTCATTTCTGGTATATGGATAGATTTTATGATCTCTTCTTAAAAAGAAGAATTATTTTTCTCACTGTTATGAGAAAAAAGGATGGCTTGAATAAGAAGGAACCTGGATACAGCCATATCTAACCTCTTCAAAGGAGAGCATTCTAAAGGACAGAATCAAATGAGAAAGTATTTTCCAAACTTTAGTTAATTTTTGCCTATGTGAAAGCCACTATATCCCCCTCATAATTTGCAGTGTACACTATTATTTTTAAATATTTTTTCCTAAAGTAGGTCCATTTCAACCTGCTTACATTCGTTTTATTTTTTTTTCTTTTGTTCTTTTATTTTTTTATTTTTTTTTTATTGACTTTGTAATAATATTACATTAAAAATATATATGTGAGGTCCCATTCAACCCCACCCCCCCACCCCCCCTCTCCCCCCCCCCAACAACACTCGTTCCCATCATCATGACACATCCATTGGATTTGGTAAGTACATCTTTGGGCACCTCTGCACCTCATATACATTGGTTCACATCATGGCCCATACTCTCCTCTATTCCATCATGTAGGCCCTGTGAGGATTTACAATGTCCGGTGATTACCTCTGAAGCACCATCCAGGGCAGCTCCATGTCCCGAAGACGCCTCCACCTCTCATCTCTTCCTGCCTTTCCCCATACCCTTTGTCCATTATGTCCACTTTTCCCAATCCAATGCCACCTCTTCTATGTGGACTTACATTCGTTTTAAAAGAAAACTTTACAACTCTAAATGGAAAACCAGTATTAATTGTCATAAATGAAAGGTAACCGTAAATCAATACAATACAATACAATAATACTTTCATTAAATTCTAAAAGGAGTTTAAGTCTGAAGTCTTCATTCTCTTTGTTATCAAAGGAGATTAGTAGAGAAAGGTTAAAGATAACATAGCAAAGGTATACAATCCTTGGCATAATCAGAAAGAGTGAAAGAGTTGAAAGAGAATAAATGATCTGCCTCATGATATAATACTTAATCTGTGCACACCTAAAATTATCCCTCATGCCAAGTAACATAATTCTGCGTACTGTAAAACATAGCCACACTTGGATAAATACAAAGGAAGGAAATAAAAATCAGGATCCCTGGCTTCTAGTTTCATCACTGCCATCTCATGGTGTCATCTTGGCCAGGTGAGGTCACCTGTTTGGGCTTGACAAATGAAGAGGTTGGATTAGGCAATCTCTTCAATTTTACATGCCTGTGATTTTGTGAAACCTTTAAATATGCTCAAGACTATCTCATCTTCCAAGTATGCCGTTGTTAATTGCATTTGCCCTGCTATCTGAAAGTCTTACCAGAAAAAAAAAAAAAAGCAGAGGTTTGAAGATTGGCTACTTAGGGGTAAAGGAGACTTTCGAAGCTGCTGTGCTGAAGGAAATCAATAAAATCGACTGCAATCCAAGCAAAACAGTAGCTGACTGCCCAGAATATATGCTAATGTGTCCCTCGGCTTTGGAAGCCAGTGGGACAAGGTGCTGCCTTTAAATTGGCCTTGCCAACCATCACCTGATGGCTTGCCCAGGTCAAGTAACAGTTTATGCTAGTGAGGAATAGAGAGTGCTAAGTCCAAATGGTCTTGGCTCCTTTCTATGGGAAAAGAAGACTATGACGGGGAAAAAAGAGACCAGCTGTTAAAAACTAGCTAAGTACCTTTTAAATTTTGTTAATGTGCAAGATCTGGTATGGTTGAGCAAGTTTCTCCATCTGCTGAATAGTGACAACAACCTACTCTATAAGGTTTCTATAAAAATTATAAGAACTATTATGATAATTATTACAGTATACAGGAATATCCACTTTCCTTTCTGGATATTCTGAAAAAGTCCCTTTGAGCAACCTTTTTAATGCTCTGCATTGGCTCTAACTCTGAACTGATAATAAAAATGAGCATAATCATAATAATTATAAGCCACATTTGTGAAGCATTTATGACCATTCAGGGACTGAACTAATATTCATAGATAAACTGAGGACCAAAGAAGAGAAAAGACTTTTCCAAAGTCACTGCAGTCTCCAATTCAGAGATTATGAGGCAAAATGAATAAAACCCACACTGCCATTCCACAGTTCAACCAGCTCTCTGGCAGTGAAGTCATCCAAGAAATGCTCTATATATTTGGGACAAAAAAAGTCAAAATCATGAAGAAATCAGAGGTTACCAAATCAAATTTCATGAGCTGACAAAGTTCAGTATTGACAGTTTGAAGACTCTCTGGTATTTTTTGTATTTTTTTTTTTTTAAGAATTATTTAGGGAATAGAAGTGGCTCAAGTAGTTGAACTTGAACCATGGGAGGTACTAGGTTCAGTCTCCATTGCCTCCTAAAAACAAAAACAAACAAGCAAACAAACAACAAAAAACAACAACAACAAAGGGGAGCTGATGTGGCTCAGTGGTTGAGTGCCAGCTTCCTACATACAAGGTCTGGGGTTCAATCTCTGACCCTAGTACCACACACAAAAAATTACTGTCATCATCAATATTATTATTATTATTTAGATGTTGCAAACAAAACAAGCAAGACTTAAAAATCATCTAGCACTTGCCTCTGTAGTCCCATAGCACTTTGCTTATATCTCTACTATAGAATATTCATGTTGCATTTTAACAGAATGCCTCATTTCACAAATGAATGTGAGCTCCTTGAGGAAATCACCATATTTCCATCATCTCTGATTTCTAAATGGCTACCTGATGCTTAGTTTGCAGCTGAGAATCAATAAACATTTATTTGATCAAAAACCTGTTCTAAATGTTGCCTCCCTCCATTAAAACACTGGTCCCATCTAGTCTGTGAAGAATCTGAGATGTCAGAGAGGCGGCTCAAGATACAGGTCAAGACAGAAAGAAGAAAGCAAAGCATTGGACAAAAGATTAAGAATTCTGAGCACACAGATGGCATCAGAAGCCACCAGCTTGGCTGAAATCTCATAGGCAAGAGCAGGTAGCAAGACCAAAAGGCAGCTAAGACCTGGAGCCCCGAACGCTTGTTGAATGGACTCAAGTTGCTCAGAGGCAACTTCCTCCCCTCTCTGGAGGAGACAGGAATCGAAATTAGCACCCAGAGATTTGAACCATACAGCCCTGCATTCAGAAGCAGCTCCCATTTCCCAGGATCGACCATGAAAAAGAAACTCCTGAGGGCTGCCTGGGGTTTCCACCTTCGCTGGGAAGAGAGGCAAAAGGAGTCAGCTGGTCAGATTTGGGTCTGGGGAGCACAGAGCTGCAAGGAACCTGGCCACAGGGAAGGAGCCAGGATCTCACAGTTGCTCCTCCACGTGAAACAGCCGTCTCCTGCCCCAGCCCCAACCTCCCGGGTTTGTCCCCTGATGCATGAGGGAGAGGGAACAACATATCTTATTCTCAGGGAATTATTTTCTCATTTTCCTGCTGAGCCACTGTACAAGCCACTCTGCTGTTCCCAGATGAGTCCCTCCACCTGTCAAGATTTACAACTCACTGCGGGACCCTGAAATACCACAAATTTTCCTGAGATGTGCCTGGACCTGTGGATTTCTCTGCACAGACTTCTAACAGACAACAGAGTGCTGGAGCAAACCTTCTGTAATTGACTTTAAAACCTGCCACTGCAGCCACAGGCAGGACTCGGCACCCCCCTAAGTAAAACAGAGCATGCAAAACACCCCACCACAAACACAGTTTACAGCAAATCTGGGACACTGACAGGGGCAAGCCTGAGGAAGAGCAATATTTTGAGGCCCCAGGAAGCATTTACATGGGGAGTGAATTTTACACCAAAAGTGGGGCAGTGTTTTCCTGGGTGCTGCCCCCTCTCCAGAGGCTCGGGAGGTGGGTAGAGACCCAGGTCTCATGCTAAGAAACAGAGGACCGAGTCCCAACAAACCTTCCAGTGTCATGCAACTGATTCGGCGATAGACTACGGACAAGACACTGCCCTGGATACATCTGAACACAGTGAGTCCCTCCGTGCCTGTCGTGTCAAGCTGACACTAGTGCCCTTGAAACCCCAGGATAGTAAAATGCTTTCAAGCAGTTTGAATAGTACTTGAAGTCGCTGTCTCTTTTTCTATGCTGCCCTGGCAACGCAGACTGGCTGACTATCAGAGATGGGCAAGAGCTCAGCAATCTGACTCTCTGATTGTACCCATAAGCAATGGAACACAGAGGGGTTAAGTGGTTTGTCCAAGATCACAGAGCTTGTCTGTAGCTTTCCTGGGCTACAGTTTCAATTTTCCAACTCTTAGTGTAGCATTTTCTCCAATAGACTATGTTACCTTCTTTTAATTAAGGCAGTTGTTCCTTCAGCCTTTATACACTAACTGAGCATCTACTCAGTGCCAATTACTGGGAATACAAAGAAAAAAATGCACTTTATCTGAAGTAAAGGAGGGAGTGCTACCCAAGTACAAGGAAAATCTCAGGGAAGCATCAGAAGGAGGAAAGGGCCCCTCAGATGCAGAACATGTGGACTTTTATTGCATCTTGTTTGGCTTGGGATCAACCAAATGTGAACCAGGACAGCCACCCTATCTGGATGGTGCTGTCAGCATGAAAGTCCCAGGAGTACCATCAGTTGCCAACTTCTTTCAGCTCACCGTGGAGGAAGAAATCGACAACTTTCCCATCTGTTTTGAGGAGCCCAAAAAGATTTCACTAGGGAAAAGTGCATTAGAATGACTGGACACACATTAATGAAAAAAAAAAAAAAACTAAGATGCTTATTATGGGGAGTGGGAGAGCTTGGAACTACAAAATCTAATGAGAGCTGCCTGCATCCCTCCTGGATAACACGGGGCCTTTTACACCATGTACAGTAGAGTGGCGACTCTCAGGGCAAGCTGCACCCAAGCTGGGTGGGAAAGAGCCAAATGCTTCTTAGCACAATAATAACAGGGTCTGTGGATCCAAAAGGAGCGAGGCCAAAGCCACATTAGTAGGGGCAACATGCTTCCCCCAAATGAGATTAGACGGTGCTGTGCCTGGGAAAAAATAATGCTCACCTTGGCAAGGTGTGCCTACTTCTTAGATGGCCTAGAAGGAAAACTGGTTGCTGTCCTCTCGGAGGGAAATCGAAATGGGATGAACTCCTAGCTGTCTAGGTGCCTGGAGTCAGTCCCCACCCACGCCACAGCCCGGAAGCCGAGGGGACTGACTGGGCGGGTGAGAGCCTCACTGAGTATCAGCCGACGCCTGCAGCAGACACACGTTTTTCAGGCGTAAGAAGAGAACAAGGGGCGAGGTGAAGTTTCTCAAGGAAAGGGGTGAAGGCGGCAGATTTAAAGAAGGGGCTGGCTGGAGATGACGTGGGCGTGGGAGATGACGTGAGAGAACGACAGAGACCATGAGACGGTTAGATTTACGCGGTCAGCTTGGGAGGGCTGGGAGCTGGTGGGGCGGTGGGGTGGGCACAGGGTGGGCTTTAACTACCACCTCGTCATCTTGAGGGCCCTCCAGAAATGGCCCTACCCAATCATCCCCCTCCGAACACCAACGGCTCACGCGGGTTCTCGCAGGTACGGTGAGACCCAATAGCAGGGGAGTCCCTGCACGGTGGCAGGGACGGCACCTCCACCAGCACGGACAGTGGCAATCCTCACCTCCCCAGCACTGCAGGGCACCCCTCGACCCAGGCAGGTCCAGTGGTAACGGTGGTGACAACCTGCCTAGGCAAAAAAAAAAAAAAAAAAAGCAGGACAAAGGACAAAGGTCCTAACGCTTCTACTAACTAGCCTCGGACCAGCTGCTTAACCTTTCTGGGCCTTTGCTTCCTCCTCTGTGAAATAGATGGTAGGGCCAGGTCAATTCTTCACATATGTCTTTTGCCTCACAGTTCTTTGTTTAAACAAAATTTTTTTCTTGGGCATATAAGTTAAATATAGATAGGCAGGTAGGAAGATAGAAAGATAGATGATTGTCAGATATAAATGATAGATAAATAGATATAGATGGATAGATGGTTGGATAAATAAATGATTGACAGATATAGATGGATAGATGATAGGATAGATAGATACGGTTGGATGAATAGATAGAGATGGATGGATAGATAGAGATGGATGGGTAAATAGAGATGGATGGATAGATGTACAGATGGCTGACAGATAGCCATAGATGGACAGATGATAGGATGGATAGATTAGATAGATGGAGAGATAGATAACAGAAAGCAAGAGCAAGCTCCTCTGGAGGAGCAGAAGGAATTGCGCCTGCTTTCCATTCACTTCCCAAATGTGAACCTTCTTTAGATGGTTCTCTGTATTGCTGAGTTTGACAATCTCTGGGTAGGTGGTTGCTAACATACCTTCCAGTTCAGCCTGTTGATGTGCCCCCTGTGCTAAATTCTCTTAACCCACACACGCACATACAATCCTTCAGGTAACTCTCACAGCGATTCTACCAGGCAAGTAGGGCAGAGCAAGTATTTATCAGTTTTATTTAACAGAAAGAGAAAACTAAACAGAACTGAGGAGTCAGGAGTTGCCCCCCAAATCTGACAGAAACCTCTTTCTTGACTTTTGTGCCTAGGCTTTTTGTGGGACCAAGGAAAATAGAAAAGGGTGTGATGCGAGCAGTCATGAGCTTCATCTCCTTCTGAGTCATTCAAGCTTGAGTTCAGCTCAAAACTTATTAGCACCAGTATATTACCCATCACTGCATCGATTGCTGGGGACACAGAGACAAGTATACTGTCGTTTTTAAGAGCTTGGGATTAAATCCTGGCTTCCTATCTAAGGCTCAACTTCAGCACCTGCAAAAAGGAGATAATAATAGCCCCTAGCAGACAGAGTTGATGGAGGATACATCATGGCCGAGATATATCATTCTCAATTCAGTGCTTAACATTTACTAAGCACTGGATAACTGGTAACCAGAACTCCGCCACCTGGAGGGCTCCCTGGGATGGACACGCTCAGTGCTGTCCAGGGCAGAGCAAACCCTGCACCCCTGGTACACTTGGCTTAGGTCCACAAAAGGTCAGCATGGGAGGGACCTAACCTGGCATATCCCCTAACTCAAACTTTTCAGTTGAAAGATGAGATGGGAGTTAGAGATTAATTCACTTTTTAAGTTAGAATAAACAGAATAGTTCACATAGAAAAGAGAAGAAAAGAGCAGAGCTGAAAATCCAGGTCTCCTGACTTCCCATCTACATTCTATTCATGCTACCAGACAATTACAAATTATAGGAATACTAACAATAGCTATGGATGTGATGATGATACTTCATTTATGAGCCTTTACTAGAGACCAGACCCTGCTTTGCCTCTCTCAGGCATTATTTTCCCACTTAATCCTCTCAATAAACCTGTGAGTTTATATCGTTCCCATTTTAAAGACGAGAAATCCGATGCTTCTAGAATGAGGTTGTCTTGCTTGAGATAGTAAAATCGGGCCATGAATCCAGGCCCCTGTTTCAAATCACAGTCCTATGTTGTGCCCAGATCAGAAGTGGGATGTCTCTCCTCAAATATTTTTACCCACTTTAGCTGAGGCCGTAATTACAGCCTCATTTGCCTTGGGATAATTGGCTTCCTTCTCTCTCTGCTTTGGTGTCCTGTTCCACTTGGCCACTTGCTAGGGCCTGGACAGTGTCCCACTCAGCAAATCCACTTTGGCTGCCTAGAGCCAATGAGGGCTCTCAGTGTGGACGATTACGTTGGAGAGAAGATGCACAGGCAGACGCAGCCCCGACCTTGAGAGAAGCCTCCCAAATGAACATTTGCATGTGTGTCTTTATGTTTTCTTTTCTTTTTTTTCTTTTTAAAGAAGCTTTAGATTACATAAATGTTACATGAAAAATATGTCCCATCCCCTCCCCTGTGGTGTCGTGGAAACATGCCCTCCCTCGTTGGAACACGCCACTGCAACTCCTAATCCAAGGACAGCATGGTCTGCTTCAGGCTGAGGCTGCTGCAGAAGGAGGAAGAAAATCCCATGTGTGAATGAGTGTATGTGTGTAAAGGGGAGGAAGAAGGGAGATTCAAACCCCCGGACAAGAACTAGGAAAGCTGGGTAAGATTTATGCCCAGCAGTAAAGAAATAATGAGCAAAGAGGCCAAAGATTTGTCTATGAAGGCTGTGAAATTCAGTAAGTTTTTCTAGCATAAAATGAAATGAACCCAAATGTCGAAAAAGAGGAGAACAGTGAAATCAGTTATGGCCCATCTGTGCAACAGGGTCCTATGAAGTCCTTAAAAATGGAAGGGGAAAATTTTCCCCAAAATTCTAAGTAAAAAAAGCTTATTGCAAACTTGGTAAGACGTTATTCCGACAACATAAAATATACCGTAGAAAAGCGAGGAAGGATAAACAATGGTTACCCCTAAATCAGGAGATCAAAGGTGATTTTATATGTTTCAAAATGTTCTAACTAAACACATAATCTTCGGTAATACTAATTTCCATAAATCATCATTGCCATGTTTTCCACCTCTGGGCCAGCATTCCTGATAGCCTGCGCAGCAGAGTTCATGGTGATCCGACATGCTCTTAGCGAGGAGCACGGCGGGAGGGATGAACCTCAGGTTTTCCTGAGGCCTGAGCAAGAGTGGCCTGCAGCTCGGACCCTCCAAGGCTGCTCCACAGCCCGGTCTCACCACCCTCCACGGGTCAGCTAAAACCCCACCTCTTTCAGAAACCTGTCCCCAAAGCATTCCTCTTTCTGAATTCTCGTCTTTCCCACAGGGTTAGTTAGCAGCTTTATAAATTTACACCAGAGGCCACTGCCCTGGGTAACTGTACAGGAGTGGGTTTTATTTGGCCTGCCCATTATTATTTTTTAAATCAGCTGGTTTCACATAAAATACTTATGTGGTGTACCACACTAATGAAAGATGTTAATAATGCGGGAAAGTGTGAGAGGGGGAGGGAATGGGACATATTTTTCATGTAACATTTATGTAATCTAAAGCGTCTTTAAAAATAAAAAAATAAAATAAAATATAAAGATACACATGCAAATGCTCATTTGGGAGGCTTCTCTCAAGAAACAGCCGAAAAGGAAGTTAAGGTGGCACTGAGCCGACAGTCACATGACAACTACCAGCTGGCACTAACTTAGCCATCCTATTTAGCATAGACTTCTTTCTAATCCTCACCATTCCCTATTGTCTCCCCACTCTGAGCTGAGTGGCCAGTGATCATTCCCACCCTCTTGCTTTCCTCATTAGTAGAGAAATAAAGCTCTTAAGACTGACCTCTGTCAAAGGCAGGGGGATGAAAGATTCATCAAATGGTACTGCATTATAGAAAAAAACAGAAAGAAATCACAATTCTTTGTGCATGAAGAAAGATCCCTCCCATCTAATAGGCAAGTAGAGATTCTGTGTTTGTAAAGCATACAACTAAAGGTAACAGTAGAAATACATATTTGATAAGTTGAAGTCATCTTATCAAACTGTACAATAACATTTGTATTACCTGCCTGGCCTGTGTGGGGACCAGTTTGATGACTCTTTTGTAAATCTATCTCCCCCAACTGTCACTGGGGACAGAAAGCCCTTCTTCTCTTCCAGAGATCAAATGGCACAGCAGTTCAGAAAGGACATTTTGGGAATTAGACAGACCTTAACTGGAAACCTGGTTCTGCCACTTTACTTGGCCTGTGACAATTGGCAAGTTTCTAAACCTCTTTAACCTTTCATTTCTTCATCTTTAAAATGGAGAATAATGGCTACACTATACAGGAATGTCATGATAATTAAATGAGATGATGTGTGAAAAGCTTAACAAAGTGCCTGGCATAAAAATATTGGTTAAATAAATGGTTGCCATAAAATTATTTATTACTATATTTCTTTTATATTTCCCACAGCACAGTGCTGCAACATTTTTAGATTCTCAATAAGTATTACATGACTTGAAAAGAATCTGAAGCTGGTTTCCATTTAAACTGTATCTTGCTTTTAAGGAAATTTCTTTCTATTCTAGGAAGACTTTGGGGCAAAAAAAAAAAAGAGTAAAATTAAATGAACAGATCAACATGAAATTCTCAGAACATTCTAAAGCCTAGCTCACTATAATTCAAACCTTCATTCACGATTGTAACTTCACAAAGAAAGCAAAACAAAACAAAAAAATTGTATTGTGGGATAAACATACAACCTTTTTATAAACTCACTCATTATGTGTGCTTCCACTCCACAACTGGAAAAGAATCCCATGGAACAGGATTGAAAGGAAGGAAAACAGCCTGATTTTGCTGTTCTCTGCTTTTAATGTAGTGAATAAAATTCTTTGCAGAAGAGTTCCTCTGGATTGCCACTAAAGAAGTGATCTGGGATTTTCCCCCCAATTAAATTGTACTTTATAATGTCATTAAAAACTGCTATTCTAAGGATTTGGGGAGGTTCAAGAGGGATTTTTTTCTTTGATTGTATGCCATCTTTTCTTCTAACTTCAGCAAGACATTTTTTAAAAAGCACACTTTAATAAATCTCTCTTGGATTTGTTCTGCAGTTTATTAAATCACTGTCTTCTCTGATTCTAGATCTGAAGCTTTCTCTCTGCGACTGAATTCTTCGATCTGAAGAAAAAGGAAGAGAAGATGTGAGGGAGAATCCCTCCTCAGATCTCCAATGTGTAGAAGGAAAGCCTGGGACTGGATGTGGCTTTGTGACACTGCAGATCAGAACAGCCAAATGGCTTCCCTATTTGTAGATCTTTGATGGCATCCCACGCTTTGATGAGAAAAAAACCTAGTCCTCAATATTCAATGGCACCTTCCTGAAGAAATGAAATTGGCTCCAGAGAGAGAATCCTTTTAACTTTTATAAGGTTCTGAGCCTGGCTCTGCTTCTCACTGGCTGTGTGACCTTGAGGGCATCATGCAATTTCCATTCATTTGTTTAGCTTTCTGTGAAATGGCTTCATCCATTGTCCCTAGCTTGGCCAGCACATTTGGAAGCTTTGGGGGCAGTAGATGAGAAGAAGAGGGCTTTTAAGGCAATTAAAGGTCTCACTTGAGGAGGGTTCAGAAAAGTTATCATTATGAATCAGAGAGTACATTTTTAAATTATAGATTTTCTCTATTGGCACAGTTCTGAAAATCTTATTCAATTCTATTATTTTATAGTTGTTCTAGAGAGGTTAAGTGACTTGCCCAAGCTCACAGAACTGTGCATTCCATGAGGTAACACGCATGACATATTTAGCACAATGCCTGGTACCTAATAAGCACCCAATAAATGCCAGCCACAGGTGCTGCTGCTACAATTACCCAGGTCTCCTTACTCTCAGCCCAGTGCTTTCATTGTCAGATACATAAAAAAAAAACTACAGGATAGTTGCCCTACATTCCCAAGCAATTTCTTGCCATAAGAAAGATTATCATTGGAAGAAACTTCACTTCTTTCATAACTGAAAAGGTCCAAACCTAAAGAAGGTAAGTGCTAGATACTAGGACATAATTCCCAGGGCACTGAAATCACACAAGAGCCTAAGGATTGGTTAATCCTTCTGACCTTTCAGCCATAAACTGGGAAAGCCACAGAGGAACTGCATGTCGTGGATCAGGGATTGAATCCAGGCTACAGCTCCTGTGTCCTACAGTCTCTGGAGAAGAACATTGTGCTAGAAATGCAAAATCATACTAGTGTGGGAAAGGAGAGACTGGCCAATAGAAGAAGCTGGGAAAAATGTATGTCTCTGTAGAAAAGAAACCCATAAAATTAGATTCCTCCCTCACACCATATACAAAACATAAACTCAACAGATGGATATCAAAAATAAAATTATAAAACTCTTAGTAAAAATATAAGTGAATATCTTTTAGACTTTGGGATTGAGAAAGATTTCTTGAACAAGAGAAAAAGACACAAAAAGATTCTACTATTAAAATGACACACTGATGACATGCTGTTGATATTATCTCATAATCTGAAACAAATGTTCCACAACGGCATGGTATGTTAGTGAAGGGTTGTTGTAGGGGAATCCGACATATATATGCATGATTGTTTTATAAGTTACACAACTTCTATAATAAACAGATATTTTTTAAATGATACATTCAATTATTAATAGCTTCTGTTCATAAAAAATACATCTTAAGTAAAAAGATAAATTATAAACTGGGAGAAGATAGTCATATTATGTAGAATTGACAAAAGATGAGAATCAAGAATCAAACCAATAGAAAAACTGGCAGAAGACATGAATAGGTGTATCACAAAAGGGGCAAAAGGAGTGGCAAAGAAACATAAGAAAATAACTTTTGGTGATCAAGGAAACGGAAATCAAGGAGTGATAACATATTTTTACCCGTTTTATTGGCAAAGATGTTGGACAGAGAGGATATGGATCACAGTCTATCTCATGCATAGCTGATGGGAGTGTAAATTCATGCAACCACCTTTAAAAAACAGTCTAGACTATCTTCTAAAGTTAAATATTCAGATCCCCTTTGACCCAGCAAATCTACTACTAGTTTTATCCCCAAAAGAAACTCTTGCACATTTATAGCAGGAGACACTTGCAGGAGTGTTCTTAGCAGCAACACTTACAGTAGAAAAAAATAACCTGAAACAACCCAAATGCCTACCACTGAGAGCGTGAATGAACAAGCTATGCTTTAGGCACACATGGAGCTCCATGCATCTGCCAAAAACAATGAACTACAGCAACATGTAATACAGATGGATCTTACCATAATATTAAGTGAAAAAAGCAAGTCCCCCCAAATTACAGTCCAATTCCCTTTATAAAGTTAAAACAACTAAGGCACAAGGGATATATATAATTAAACTGAACGCAAGAGGGAAAGACGTAGTAGAATCAACACAGGATCACAAATGTGGTTCCCTTAGGTGGAGAGAGGCAGAGCCCATGGTTTTACATGTGGGTTATTAGATTCCAATTTTTATTTTTCGGCAGTGAGTTCATGGATGCTTAATTTATGATTAAAAATAACTAATTGAATACCTAAGAAAATAAATAAAAGCAGGCCTTGTGTAGACCAATGATGAGCTGTAATATGAATCAAGGATTGAGATTACTTCTGTACAATGGGGGTCCTTTCTTTGCTTTGCTTTTTTTAAGGGGTATTGGCTTTTTTTAAGGGGCATTGGCCATCAAGTCATGGTACATTTTACTGCCAAGGTCCACCAACCAGTCTCTGAGAGCTGGTATCAATAAGACCCTAAGCAGATCGTGCACGGGAAGAAATAAAACATATCCTTTATCCTCAAGGAGTTCACTCAATCAACATAAACAGATAAACTGCTGCCTTGTAATGAAAGTCTACACTGCATGCTCTGAGAGCCATGGCTGATGGCCCAAACTGCTTTCCTTTGCTGCCCCTCCAGGCTTCTGGAGCTGGGTTTCCCAAAAGAGAGGAGCTGAATTTCCCAAAAGAGAGGAGACAGGGGACCATTTGCCTCAGTCACCTTGGAGGGCTGATGCCATACACATCCCTAGCCCCCTCCCCAGATCTTCAGAGTCAGACTCTTTTGGGGTAGGGTCCAGGAATCTACAATTATAATAAACTCCCCAGATGCATTTTGTTTTATCTCCTTTGTGAATCCAGGACAAGATTTTGAGGAGATCAACCTACTGGACTTGTCATCTCCTCCCCTTAGTCAGGTCCCCGGGCAGCCCCAGAGAAGAGAGATGAAGAACGCTTCCTCTGAATGAGAGAAGGTATGTTGGAGGGGAGGGTCAAGCCGCCCCTTTGCCTGGTGTGGAGAGCAGAAGCCAGCAACAAGCCCTACATCCCAATGTTCTCCTTTGGGCTAAAGGGAGCCACTTTAGATAGCAGAGGGAAACATCAAAAGCAGAGCCTTTCTCCCCTTTCCCATTCGAGTCCCTGGGACTGGGTCGCAGGCACCATTTGGGGGAAAGGGGATGGGTCTGAGCTCAGAAAGACTGGTTAAATCTGAAGCCACCAAGACACCATTCCTGAAAATTTTAAGTTGCTGTACTACAAACTGATTTGGAAACACAAAACGATGGCATTAAAGAAAACCCAAGGAGGTTCATTTTTCTTACACATCTAGTGTGGTGCACATCTAAGAATTTGCAAACTTGCCCTTCTCCCTGGGCCTGACTGTGGTAGGGACTGAGAAAGTGTTGGCTGTGATTGAGCTGAAATGCCTGAGACATCTGGGATGATTCCTGGTGGACTTGACTTCTAGCTTGGGTCATAAAATGACATGTAGGTGTTACTGGTGTAGTGTTTCTGGAGGAAGGGAGAAGGGATGAGGAGGAAGTAGAAAGTATTTCAGGCAGGATTTGCAAAGAAAACAATTGTGAAGGGGTTCAAAAGTTAGGGGAGGGATGAGAAGCCAGACACCAAGCTAGAATGCTTCCTGAGAGGAAGTGGTTACTTTCTCCTCACTGTCTTTTCCTTCAGAATAGTCTCAGCAGCCAGGCATAATGTACACATCTCAAGTCTCCGGCAGCCTGCTAACTCCCCAGCTTGCTGCAGGGAAGCCGAGCTCCGAAGCACCACAACAGACACAGCAGCCACTGGCAGCCAGAGCCCCTCCTTCCCAGGAAAAGTCCCCACACACTCGGTCAGAAAGTTGCATTTGGAACAGGGGTGGAGAGAAGCCAGTGACTGAAGAAAAAGATCCCGCAGGAGAAATGATGAGACATTTGTCTAACAAAGAGAAGGAAGCATACCCACCAAGAAAATAAACAAATATTACCACTCTACTTTTTGTTATAAGAAAAAAAAGATGGTTCCATGGAAAGAGGACAGGTTTTCTTGTTCAGATGACTTGTATTCAGAATCCAGCTCTAACACCTGTGAATGGCAGAGGCAGCGCTCATCAGATATGCCAGGCGTTTCCCTTCACTTCCCACAGTCCCTTGCAGTGAGGTTGGAAACCTGTGAAGGGCTCTGGCCAATGGGCAGTGGTAGAAATGGCAGTGGGGGCGGGGGGCACACCTTCGGGCAGAGGTAATTAAGAGCTCCGTCTTCCTCTGTCCCTCCTTCCATGCAGAAGGGGCTGGGAGGCCCTGGCTGGCTTAACTTCAAGAAACTGAGGCTTTTCAGGAGAGAAATAGCCCTTTATCCTATTAAACCACTGCAATCTGGGGATCACTTGGTTACCACAGCATTACATAGCCCAATATGCTAATGCCCTATATTGTTACGCTTGTATGTCATTTGGTACATAGTTGGTATTTAATGAATGTCTCTCTAAGATGCTGTTGGTGTCATGATTATTCTCATTGTTCTTGGTATTGTAACAACAGTAGATGCCTTTTAAGAAGCAGCAACTGTGTCTCAGGCACTCTGCTAGTTGTTTTAAGTACATTATACCATCTTTTTAACTAAAGAAACAGGTTTAAAGAGGTTACGTGTTCAAAGAAATGCAGTTAGTAGGTAGTCAAGCCAGGATTAGGAACCATGGTTGTCTGAATAGAACGCCCACATTCTAACAACTCCTGTGCACGGTTTTCAGCTCAGAGATGTTACATAACTTGACTGAGCAAGGTAATAACTGCTACGGTGCAGAGGAGTTACCCTCTATTCCCAGCTCAACACTTCAATGACATGATGACTAGAAAAACTAAACCCCTTACAGCGTCAGGCACAGTCATCTGTCCTCCCATCCCTATACCCCTCCCCAGTTGCCCAGCCTATTTGGAAGGAAGTAAAATATAAGAGGCCCAAGCAGCTCCAGATACTGTGGGCAACAGATAAACTACGACTGGATAAAGAGAAAACAAACTGACCGCTTTGTACTAGGAGAGCAAATGCTTAATAAAGTTCCCAACGACATAACACACTAGCTGAAAATAAAGATTGAGGAGTTTCTAAATCTGTCAGGTGTCACAGTAGTCTCTTTCTCTACTCTGTTTCTTTCAATCTCTGTTTGCTTTGGAAGTTGAAGAGAGAAGCAAGGAACATGGATCCCAAAGCAGTTCGTGCTGAACCAGATGGGGCATCTGATTAACACGAGACTAAAAAGACCATGACTTACAGATTAGTTCTCATAGGGACAAATCTGTTCCACAGGAGCAGAAGGTTTGGTTTCCCCCTAGACTCCCCTGGGAGAAGGCTTCTCTGGGCATATTTAGTCAACCTTTCTCTCATCACCACCAGGCAAGTCTGAGCTTGGGTAAAGAAAAGCACAAACTAGTCTCGACAGTTGCCCACTCTCTTTTCCCTGAACCCTGAAGTCCTGCATTCAGGGGCAGACCCTTCCCCAGGGAAATTCCTTATCCCCTCAGACCTCAACGTTATTGAGTTTTCTACAAGCCACACCATGCCTCTGAATCTGCATGACAACCCAATGAAACCTTTTCTGTGGGTATTCCCATTTTACAGATGAGGAAATTGAAACTCATACAGACTAAATGACTTAAGGGTTGCACCTAATTGAAGCTAATTGCCTCCATGCAGTTAGTAGGTAGTCAAGCCAGGATTAGGAACAATGGTTGTCTGAATAGAAAGCCTGTATCCTAACAAATATGGGGGGGGGGGGAAGAGAGAGAAAACAATGTGTGTGTGTGTGTGTGTGTGTGTGTTAAGAGCCCCAAGGAACAAATCACCAAAAAGCAGGGGTTCTTAACAGCTCTGTGAGCTTGAACTGAAATTCAAAAAACCATTATTCTTGTGGGGACATGTTGTGCGGGTGTGATATGTTTATTAAATAATGCACAGTGTAATGTGGACTTAGTAAGGGTTCTGTGGTTTTCACCTGACTGGTAAAGGGGTCCATGGAACAAAAAAGGTTAAGAGCGCCTGCCATATAGGACAGTTGTCAAGTTTCCAAAACTACATTGTGGTGTGTAGCGAGGTAATCAAAGAGGTGAGAACCACAGACCTCTCACTCTGACCTATACTTGTTTCTCTGGGTATGCACAGTATGGGCCTTTTGCAAAAATACTCTTGGGGAATGAAATAACAATTGGAAAACCACTCAAAGCCAAAATGGGCTGCACAAACAGACCAAGGAACTTTTATTCCAGCCCCGTGTTTCCTAGATGCTTAGGAAAAATATGTAGCTTCCAGTGAAACAAGAAAGCTTGTCTCAGAGTTATGTACAACACTCAGACATGAAGGGCTCCCATATTGCAAGTCATCTAAAGATCAGAATATAAACTGGGAAATTGCAAGAAGCAGGAGAGTTAATAACTGCAACACCAATAACAAGTTACCACTTAGGAGAGGAATTATGCTGCACCAGACATTATTCTGTGCCTGGCGCTGTGCTAGGAACTTTAAATGCATTACCAGTTTCACTGAGACCACACAGCAACCTTCTAAGGCACCACTATTATTATTATTTTTCCCATTTTACAAAGGAGCTAATGGTGGTTCAGAGAGGTTAAGTAAATTGCCTATAGTCACACAGCTCGTAAGGAGCTGAAACAGGAATCAAACCCACATCTAGTGTGGCCCATGGCCCAAGCACCAGTGCTCTTAACCAATAAACCATTCCCCTTCTCCATAGGATCCTCCTGAAGACAGGGCAAAGGCGTAGTCTGTCAACGTTTCAGAAAGCACTTTAAAGTCTTCTGCCCCCTCCACTTGACATTGATACAGATGCTCAAGGCTGTGAGTAAAAGCTAATGTCATCCACAGTCCTCCAGGCAATTTGCACATCTGGCAGTTAAATGAGTGTGGGTTCAAAGCAAATCATGTCCCAAGGCACGGGACACTTCACAGGAAAAATAACAGGAGGAATTTCATTACAGCTCAAACTTGGCCAGAGGGGGGAAAGAAAACTCATCTTATTTAAAGGGTGTAAAGAGAGTGACTCACCTAAGAACGATGGACACCCAATAAGCACATATGAATTCAGATTTCATTCATGTGAAACTTGAAGAATTAGGAAGGAGAATGAGCTGAAGTTTCCCTTTGGGGTTATTATGGTAAGAGGGCCCACTTACCAAATAAACAGTGGGAAAGGACTTACCTTTCAGCCGTGTACAAAATCATACTGGTTTTCAAATACGTAGTGAGGATGGATAAGCTTAATTACACATTGCATCTTCTTTAAAGTGGGTCTCCAAAAGGCACTCTGCTCGCCTCAGTCTAATTTCTGTGTGCACTTAAAGGTAAGAATATTGCCTGTCTTTTGTAATTGTGTATAACATTAGGGCTGGCCTTCTGTCAGTCCATATTAATCAGAGGGTTTTTACTGAATCTGAAACTCAGACACACAGCAGGACTGGTAAGCAGAGCAGCTGTGCAGCCTGCCTCATGGTTATGCAAGCCCTCAGGGGCCCCCTCCCAGGCCGGTAGAAGATTCTCACAAAGGAATTACGCTGACTTCCACCTGGCTGGAATTGACACCGCATGCTCCCAACAGGACGAGCTAGCCCTCCATCTGGCCTCCACACGAAGCCTGACAGTGACGGCAGCCCCGGACAATGACGGGAGCCAAGCGGTCTGCACTCTGCAGCCTGTGCAGCGCCATATGCAGCTAGAGTTGTCCTTGTCACGTCCCTAGGACAGGACTCAATGGGTCTCTGTAGTGATGTCTCGCACGATATCTCCAAAAACCCAAAGGAGGAGTGCGAGGGCAGGAAGGGGCAGGGGTATTTCAGAGCTCTCAGGGAGAAGGCAATTCATCTTGAGGCAGAAAGTCAAGTGTCTCACACAAAAGAGCTACAGCGATAGAAGGAATGCAACTAAGACTTACGAGGATTAGTCTCCAATTCACCCGACACAAACTACCTCGCAGAAACCAATCACGTATGAATTGGATTAATCTTGTCACACACCTGAATAAATGGTCAGGGAACTATAGACATGAATACTAAAGTCACAAGGACATTTTCCTTCTCCATGAATACTAAAATCACAAGCGCATTTTTCTTCCCTATTCCCCCTCCTACCATTAACTCCAGGGATAGGATTCCGACAGCAATTTTGGATGCACCATGTAAACCAGGCATTGGGAAAAAAAACACATCTTTACAGTGGAGTGGTTCCTGAATATTTCTGTGATTACCAGGCAATTTGCATAAATATTCAGGCTTCACTCCCTGAATAAATTCCATTTGGGTGATGGCAGATCCTAGGCAATCTAAGACCTCTTGTTTCTTGCACAGTTTGCTCCTTATTTTATCATTGACGCCAGTGTGGCGAGTGAGGAATTTAAAATGGGAAAGGGTTGGCCTTTGGGTACAGGGAACAGCGCTGACACCCAGGAGTCACCTCTCTGAAGGCAGGAGTGATGTCAGGATTCCAGGGGGTTGCTCGAGATAAGGCGGACCAGGAATATTGACTCCTAAATCCTGTCTGGCCATATCTGGAGGAGCTCTGGGCACCTAACTTGCCGTCCTCAAACACAGAGAACTTCAAGAGACCCCAGTGCAATAGAGATCAGTTTAGGGCAAGCAGAAGTTCTCACCACAACTCCCGCCCAAATCCGCTGGGAGGTCCATATCTCCAAAAATACCATTAAGTAAAGAAAGGCAAAGTACAGAGCAGTTGCATAATATGCTACCATTTGAGCAATTTTTAAAAACCAGGCAGTTACAAGCTACTATACATTTTGTCAAAACCTATAAAATGGTACAGTGCAAAGTGTAAACCATAACGTGAACTACAGTCCATGGTTAGTGGCAATACTTGGATATACGTTCATCAATTGTAACAAATGCACCACACTAATGAGGGATGTTGTTAATGGGGGAAAGTGTGAGGGTGGGGTATATGGGAATCCACTATACTTTTGATATAACTTTTCTGTAATCTAAAACTTCTTTAAAAATCAAGTTTATTATATATATATATTTAAAGGCCAGGAGAAAATACATGGTGTGTCTATCATGTATTCAATTGTTTAAGCATGGAGTATCTCTGGACACAAATGCAAGAAACTGGAAATACTGGTTGCCTCTGAAGAAGGGATCGGAGAGGCTATGTACAGCGTTTGGAAGGATCCATTTCATGTGGTCCCCTTTTATACCTTTGCATTTTGATCCATGGAAATGCATTACATATTCAACAATAATTTGCATTTTTGAAACTACAAAAAAATGTTAATTCCTTCTGAATCAGAATCTCTGAAATGGCTTCCAGGAATCTGCATTTTAACAAGCTCTCCAGATTACTTTTTTTTTCTTTAGAAGGTACCAGGAATCAAACCTGGGACCTCATACCTGGGAAGAGGGCACTCAACCACCTGAGCTACATCCTTCCATTCCAGATTATTCTTAAATGCTGTAATTTTGAGAACTTCTCTGTTCAAGGTACTTTCTTTGCACCAAAAAAAAAAAATTTCACACGATTCCCCTCAAGTTAAAGGACAGCACACATAAACCGGGCGGGGGTAGGAGACACACACACCAGAATGACTTAAATTATGTGACTCCAAACTCATCCCCTTGATAAATTTTCTGAGGAATCAACGGTGCCTCCTAAGCTTTTTTCAACTCAATAGAGATTCTGATATCTAAGTTGTCTGCTACCTCCTACATCTCATGCTCACGAGGCCCAGGGCAGTTTTCAGAGAAGAGATGCCTTAGTAGCCTGCAGGCTGCCCTGCCCTGCCATGCGGTCCCAAGGAGCACGGGCGGGTCACAGCACGACTGGCCCAGGGAGGAGGCTTGGCACTCACCTTGCTTTTTAAAGAGGTTGCTCCGGACTATCTCATTCATGGACTGCACCTTCTGCTTCTGGAGTTTCACGGGAGGGATGCAGGTGTAGAACTCATACAGGAGCTGGCTGAGGACAGGAAAGACGGAAGACCAGCGAGCAGGTTAGGCCAGCATAGCCCTCACTCAGCCTAGCACTTCCATTCCACCCTGGACTGTAGGCTCTGTGGAGGCAAAAGCCACATCCCTCTGGCTCCCCTTGCACCCCTAATTCCTGGCAGAGGGTCAGGTTCATGGTAAGCCCTCAATAAACGTGTGTAGCTGTGGCTGGTGTGCAGCATTCAAAGACAGGTCAAAATCTGAAAATAACACCAGTAAATGAGCACTTACTAGGAACCAGGCGCATGTTTTACACTTTACATTCATCAGACCTCACCACTTTATGAGATAGAAGCCATAATTATCCTGTTTTGTTTTATTTTATTTTTAAACTAAGGTTTCCAAACTTTTCAAAAGTTAACAATTAGGAAGTCACTGGAAAAAAAACAGTATAACACCAGGCCCTCTGACTTCCTTGCCATACCATTTTATTTCTAATGCTTTAAGACAGGTCTTAAGATTAAAGTGGTCTTTAATTTTAAAAACAAACTGCAAAATGTTATGAATTAGAACCAGTTTGGGCCATCAAAAAGGAGACAGCTCTTCCCAGAGTAAAACTAAACAACATCCCTGAAACAAAAATATAGTGGCTGTTAGCTTTCCAAAATAAACTCATTGTATTCACTGTTTCAAATACTTAGTAAGCATCAACTTAATTAAGTGATAGGTTATATACAGAACAGAGGGATACAATGGGGACAGACTTAGTCCCTTTTGGCATTAAATTCTAATGGAGGTGGCCATGCAAGACAGAAGCAAACAAATCTATACAACGTGATACATGCAATGAAGGAATTAAACAGGGAGTGACGTCAGAGAATAAAGACACAGGGGTTGGGGGAGGAATTTAATTGATACACAATATTTAAATGTAGCTTCTCTGAGGACTTAGAACATTTAGCTTGAGACCTAAAGAGGAAAAGGAGCCAGCAAAAATCTACTGTATAAAAGAAAAAGGAATATTAGGGGGAAAACTGATGAAATCAGGATAAAGTTTGGAGATCAGTTAATAGAACTGCACTGATATTAATTTCTCAGGTATTGATAAATGCACAATGGTTATGCAAAATGCTAACATTAGGGCAGGAATTTTTAACCTTTTTTTTCCACAGATACATTTGCCAATCAGGTGAAAACCACAGACCCCTTACTAAGTCCACACTATATTGCATATTATTTAATAACTGTATCATATCCAAACCAGCACATCCCCACAAGAATAATGTTTTTTTGAATTTCAATTCAAGCTCATGGACGTCTTGTTAAGTACCCCCGCCTTAGGAACCTGGGTGAAGGGCAGATGGAAACTATTTACTAACTTTGCAACTTATCTCTAAACCTGAAAGTATTTCAAAATAAAAAGTTTAAATCTTCTAAATAGAAATTCTGTACAAGTTAAGCATTATTCTTTTTGGGGGTGATGGAAAAAACTTTGGTAATGGATGGTGGTGATGGTAGCACAACATGGTGGATGGAATTAACAGGTTAAAAGGGGAAATTTGAGGTGGTACATGTGTTACTAAAACAAAATAATAAAATAAAAACCCCATAGGACTGTACAACATGAGCAGTGACCTCTAATGTAAACTATGGACTATAGTCACTAGTACAATTATAATATTTCATCAGTTGTAACAAAAGCACCACACTAATGCAAGGTGTCAATAACGGGGGAGAAAGGGTATATGGGAACTCTGTAGTTTCTGTATGAGTCTTCTGTTACTTCAAGCACTGTTTTTTTAATCTACATGTTCACATCCTATCTCACCTGTGGGCACCAGAGAGGGATGTTAATTTTATGCTCAGTTTTCACCAAAGTCCGGCACAGCAAAAGCACAATGCCAATGTCCCCCAGTGGAGGCCCTGTCCAAGGCTGCTTTCACAGGACCCTTCATCCCTGCACTGAGTGCTCCGCCAGAATATCCCACAAAAGCCCCCCACTTCCTCCAAAGCCATCCATGCCTTGCAGTTCTCTGGCAGAATCCAGGAAAGTACATCATGGGCTCTCACCTGAGTAACTTTGCATCAAAGACCATTTCCACATCATGGAGGACAGACGGAATGTATTTCAAAGCTGCCACCTAGGTGGAAAGTGAAATAAACATAATGTGACGCCCACATTCAACAACTCTGGGTCTGCAAGAAGGAGAGTCTGCAACGTGACCCGAATCAGGGGAGAAGGGCCCTGCATCCTGAGCATGACTACAGTGATTCAAGACTGTATTAGAGATCAAAACATAAGCATGTGCTTCTTTGAATGCAAAAGTAAAGCCACAAAATTCTGTCTTCAAGGAGGCAGTAATGTACAGTAGAAGGATCATAGACTCTGAAGTTACTATACAGACCTGCAGTCAAATCTTGGTTCTACACTTAGTAGCCACGTAGCATTGGACAAGAAACATACACTCTGAGGTGTCTCAATTTCCTTATCTGTACACTAGGACTACAGGATGGTGAGTATTAGATACAATATACATGAGGCATCCAGCAGCATGATGGGCATATTTTCAGGGCTCAAATTGAAGCTCTTATTATCAGATGATGGCTTGGACTGAGTTATTCATGTTTTCTATCCCTGGTCTTGTTGTGAGCAATATTGGGCACATTTGGCCCACTAGCTGGATTAAGAGGGCTGAGCATTGTGGAGGATTTGCTTTCCTCTGTCCAGGGTAACTGATACACCCAGAGGAACAGAGCACCCCCACACCTGACACAACAGCAGCACCATTTGCAAAGCAGCAGGACAAACAACAATCTTGGCAGAAGGAGTTGGAAGTCACAGGGCTGGAAAATAATGTTTCACAATCCAGTGCAAGTGTGCATTTTTTCATTTTCTTTTTATCTTTCTGCCCATCCTAGGTATTGAACTATCAACATGAATCATCCTAACAAAGCTTTTTCATTTTTTCATTTTTTGATACCCCAACTTATTTTTACCTTATTTAATTTTTCTAAATTAGTATGTGTTCTATATCTAACCTTTAAACCCACCACTATATTCCATTTTACTATTAATGGAACCTGGCAATATATTAAGTTTCATTTTTAAAGAAGTTTCAGACCACAGAGAGGTTCAACTATGGCAGGGGAGAAACATTGGTGTGGGGTGTTATTGATAGGGGGCACATGGTTGGAAGGGAGTTTTTCAGGGCATCAATACAGGGTACACAAAAATGTTTGGATATTTTCATAGGGGTTTCAGTTAAAAACAACTGAGGGAGTGCTGAGTTCCTAGCCAGGGGAGCTCTATCACATTCCCCAATGGAAAAGCAACAATCCCCCAAGTGCAATGGCAAAAACCAATAAAGACAGATGGTCCAACAATGAGCCCTTGATACTGATGGCTACAATTATGAGCCTGTGTGTGTGAAATATGCACTAGGCCTAGAGCTGCAGGGTACCTAAGAGTTACCTCCTGAGAGCCTCCATGTTGCTCAAATGTGGCCACTCACTAAGCCAAACTCAGCATGTAAATGCATTATCTCCTCCCCAGAGTGGGACATGACTCCCAGGGATGAGCCTCCCTGGTGCCAAGGGATTACTACCAAGCACCAGCTGACAATGTAACTAGAAAAAGACCTTGAATAAAAGGGTCAACTCAGACCAGCAGAATATCTCAGCCTACATGTAAAATCAGGTGTTAAAAACTGCTTTATGACTTTGGATAAAAGGGGGAAATGGAAAGGATAAATGAGTTTATATGGCTATGAGTCTCCAAAAAAGAGTCGGGAGGTCATCAGAGGAGTAATGCTTATGCATGCCTCAGCAGGGTCCCAGAGATAGCCAAAGTAGATAGAAGCCCAGGTACTGGTTCTCCTGAGGACTACAGAGACCCACACGTTCTACAGTCACGGCAGATGGCTCTGGAGTTCAGTACCATGTCAGGTGGCCCTACTTTGGAGTTTGTGTTCCTGAGTATGATGGAGTTGGACTCAGATATGACCTTTCTATATATGCCTCTTCTGTTACTTTTACCGGACCTGTGATTGGCAATGGGGTTGGTGTACACTCAGGAGACCTGAATCTCTGGACTGTCCATGTGATAGCCAGGCCCTGAGCCTCAGCAGACTTGCAACTCCTACCCTCTGGTTTATTGGGCTTACCCTGGCCAGCTAACACGGAGGTGAAGAAGGTCAACCACCACACCAGGGAGCCAAGAGTGCCTACAACTGCAAGCAGGAGAATTGCATCCATCATCCATATGGAATCTAAGCCACCTCTTGATATAGAGGGGGAGTGGACATAACCATCCCAGGGTCCACAGGATGGAGGAATAGAGTATGGATTAGAGTGGACTTCCTGATATTCTACTATGGAACTATTGTGATTAATAATGGAAGAAATTGCATCATTAATGTGGAGAAAGTGGCCATGGTAGCTGCTGAGGGTAGAGTGAGGGAAGAAGAGATAAGATATGGGGGCATTTTCAGGACTTGGAGTTGTCCTGGGTGGTACTGCAGGGACAGATGCTGGACATTGAATGTCCTGCCATGGCCCACTGGGTGGACTGGGGGAGAGTGTAAACTACAATGCAAACCACTATCCATGTAGTATAGCAGTGCTCCAAAATGTATTCACCAAATGCAATGAATGTGCCACAATGATGAAAGAGGTTGTTGATGTGGGAGGAGTGGGGTAAGGGAGGTGGAGGGTATATAGGGACCTCATATTTTTTTAATGTAACATTTAAAAAAAAATAAAGAAGGAAATAAAATTTTATTTAAAAAAGCATGGATCATCCTTTAATAATCAGACAAAGATAAAAATTGTGAAAATTATTTTCTTCAAGATCTTCTAGCCATATACAACTGAGCTTTCTACTTAGCACAAATAATAGTTATGACTATTCTCTAAGAGCTTGCAAAGTGGCAGCTACTGTGGTGAACATCCAAAATGGATTATCTTGTTAAACTTCATATGACTGTACAAGGGAAATAGTGTTTTCATATATTTAAGGCACCTCTGGCACAGCCAGGTTAGGGAACTGGTCCAACATCATTAAGTTAGCAAGTGGGAGAGCTAGGATTTACATTCAGGCAGTCTGCTTCTAAAGCCACATCTCATAAGCCTTAAGCTCTACAGTCGAAAAGCAAATAGTCAAATAGCAACTGTCTCTATTTTTTTTCTTATTGTTTATAATTGTTAATTTTTAAATAGAACTATGCATTTTAAAATTCACTCAAGATAGGGTATCATGGCAAATGTGCAAAATGTTACAAGTTGAATCTGGGTATGTGGATCAGTATATATTGGCGTTCTCTGTACGGTTTGTGTTATTTTTGCAACTGTCCTATAAGTTTGCAATTATTTCAAAACAAAAAGTTAAAAAAACAAACATTATGTCTCGATCCCTTCTGTCACCGATACACGGTAAGATATTAATGATGGTGAGACAATTTTATTACGCTTTTCATGTCCCTCTCAGGGTCTTCTTTGAGAAAGAATAGAAGCAAGAAAAGTGTTTCCTTTGTAATTCCTTTCTCAATTATTTTTCTCCTTAGAAAAAGGAAGGCATACAGGTAACAGCAGCACATCTAAATGGAGTGCATTTTAGCCTCACAGACCTTCACAGGGAGTTCTTCAGAGGGCCCTCGGGCTGCTCACCTCGGGCGGAAGTGAGGGGGGGAGGCACTGGCTGCATTTACCTCCTCTTGTCAATGTCTGTCTCTCCTTGCCTCCTTTACCTCTGACTCCACACTCCCCTGCTCTGGCTGGGGAAGGGTAGGGGAGTCACAGAGTTGCTGCTGTCCTCACACATTCCCGACCTCAGGGGAGATGCAGGGAACGACCCTGGGCTAGCTCCCGAGCTGAGCAAGGGGAACAGGTAGGGGTATGGGGGCCAGGGCCTCTCTCGGCCCATGAGACGACTTCCTAGAGTAATAGGAGACTAAAGAACCCATTCTTGGAGCCAAGGAACACGCTATTCCTCAATTTATTGAAGTGATGTCACATGGGTGTATTTGTAAATACTACAACATACCCCATACACATACCTGTTGCTCTTAGCCATTTAGAGTTCAATGGCATTTTAATTGTATTTTTTTTTAGGATTTCAACCTCCGGATCTGGTGAACTGTATATTTTCAGGTATTTGCTTAGAGCAAATAAAAATTCTATATTACATAAAAAATTGAAAATAAAAAGATGGGTATCAGGATGCCAATTGTCCCTGAAGTCTCACCCCTCCCCCCATCTCAGCTTCAATCCTTCCACAATACTGTCACTATGGTGATGAGTTTCCTTCCAGGCTGTTTCTATGCACTTACTGTGTGTGCATGTGTGTGTGCACGTTTTATATAGTTCTGCAACTTGAGTTTTACAGTTAACCAAATGCCATTGGGATCTTTCCATGTCATTTCATAGACCATGCTCTCTCCATTTCTAACCACTATACTGCAAAGTCAGTATGGTACACAGTATCTTTTTTTTTTTGACACATCCCCTGTTAATGAGCTCTATGCTATTTTTGGTTTTTATTTATTACAAAACCTGTGGTTTATGTACCTGTATGTATTTTTGCATACATTCATAACCTGTATTCATGTATAATGTGTTTATGTGTATTTATGTACCTGTAAGAATCCCAGTGGAATGGTTTACTTGAAGAGGAATTGGTGTATCAAAATGTACGTTCATATAAATTTTAGGAGATAGCGTCAAATTGCCTTAGAAAGAATAGCAACCAATTTCCTTTTACTAGCAATCTATGAACCTACCCATTTCTCCATAATGTTGCTAATACTGGGTATACAACTCTTTCTTAATGTTTGTCAGTCTGTGTATGATTTGCAATTGTAATTTGTAACTCTTTGGTTTCTAGTGAAATTGAGCATCTTTTATTTGTTGAACATCTGTAGTCACTAAATTGCTTGTTTATAACCTTTGTCCATTTTTCTTTGGGGTATTTGTTTTCTTCTGGTTTGTATAATTCTTTATGTATCAATAATGACCCTTTTGCAGTAATACATTTTGCAAGACTTTTCTCTTGCTTATCCTGTTGTTTGACTTGTTGCTTGTCTTTTAGCTTTGTTCATCATGTCTTTCATTGCACAGGAAGATTATAATTTGCATGTTGTCAAAGCTGTCAATCTTTTTCTTTATAGTTATTAGATTTTGTATCTAGAGAGTAATCCTTTATTCTTTCAAATCTAGTGTTTCCAAAACTAGGCTGAGTCAGACACTCTTGTCCTGTAAGATGGTATAGGTATTCCATGGAGGACAAGGATTTTGCAGTCAAACAATTTGTGGAAGCATTGGTTGAAGCAAAGATATATTAGTGAGGTTTTTATATTTTAGAACTTTTCAGAACTTTAATATGCAAGGCCACATTATGACATTCCTCAAGGCAATTATATAGTGTATATTAAGGATGGTCAAAGACCATCTTTATTATGAAACATCAAGCAGATGTAGCAAAACCATATGCTTGCAGGGCTGGGCAAGCAACAGAAAGCAGTGGAATGGACTGAGCACAGAATGGTCAAAAGTAAAAGGTCATACCATATTTCAAAAATGATCACTCTTGTTCAATTACTTTCCAACTATGCTAGCCAAATCAAACACATCTGCAGACTGCATTTCTCTCAGATGCCACCAGTTTGCAACCTCTCAGTCCTAAAGAAGCATTCTGTGCCCAGAAAAATGCTGTTTGAGCACATCTAGTTAAGCTGCCCCTTCATTCATTCTTAGGCAAAGAACAGAGCTCTGGATCCACTGAGACCCTGCATCTGCATGAGCCTGAGCCCATTCTTAACCCCCGAGCCTCAGCACCTTCACATGGATTCAGGGGACATGACCTGAAATAAAGTATACCATGCACCTATTGTAATGCCCAGCACACAGCAGGCATGCAAGGCGTGTCTGCCGAATCTCACCTTATTTCATCTCTCATGTTCCTGCCCTCCTTCCAGAGTGCCTGGACAAAGTACAATATGTACTCTTCATAATTACAACCAAAGTGAGAGAACCAAAAGACAGAAACAAAACCCTCAGCAAGTTGAGGACAGCCAGGACCTCAGTGTCTGCAGCTGGTTTGTTTGCTGGTTTTCAAGTGCTGCTGCATATCATCTTGGTGCCTTGGAGTGATGCTAGAGCCTGGCAGTCCCCGGGAGTCTGCACAGACAGTCCCACGTAAATCCTTCAGCTATTAGTGAGGATTGGACAGGGCTGGGAGAGTGGCTGCCTTCTGAGCTCTGGGCTGGCAATAAAGGAAAGCAAACTGAGTAGCTGTCATCCTGAGACTCAGAGGGTGTTAGCAACTCAATAGGAGAGTATTAAACTTTCAGCTTGTCCAGGCGGCCTTGCAGAGAAGTGGGAGGACTGTAGTTCTCTCTTCCAACGGGGACTGCCCATCTCTGGCTCAGGAAGTGTGCCAAGTCCATTGTCATGGCCACAGGGCTCCTGTCCACAAGTCCTGACACTCCCGACGGGTGTGATAGACAGGTGCAGCAGGTGCTACCAACAAGCGCTCCCAGAAGGCAGAGCAGCTCAGGCAGAACATCTGCTGGCGCCTCGGCTGATACAGGTTTCTAAGGCCTAAGAACCAGAGGCAGCTCAGCAAATAAGTAAATTAATATTGTATTGCTGTTACTTTTATTCTGTGGTATCTATTTCTACACTGCATATAATATTTTATAATTCTTAAAACACACACATGCACAGACTTGTATTTATGTGTGCAGGGTTATTAATCACTGGGTTTTTAAATAGCAACCGTTATTGGAAATGTTATATAAGTCAAATATTTTACATGTATGGCCTCATTTAATTCATACAACTATTCTCTGAGTAGACTATGAGTAAATATCATCATCCGTTTCACCAGTGAGGAAACCATGGCACAGAGAGGTTAAATAATTTGCCAGAAGCCATAGCTAATAAACAGCATAGAAAGATTATGAGCCCGATCTGTCCAACTGGCTCTTAACCAGTAATCTATACTCCTTCCCATCATGCTTCGGGGGAGGCATTTCATCTTGGTAAGAGGGGAAGTTTTGATGAAGGCAGTGAAAGCTGATTTGGGGGAGGAAGTAGATAAACTTTCCCCATTATAAAGACAGTCTTTGAAACGAATGTACAGTTTTCCTGCTGCCCCTTAAGTGAAGGATCCTCCTCACCACATTTATAGGGGGTAGCAAAACTAACCACTGAGGAAAAACGTTTCCTAGTTTGGTAATTGGTTATTCATGAAACATCATGTGAATTTCCTAGATTAATCATGTACTCCAACCCTCTGCCTAAGGCAGGTACAGGCCTCTGGAAGAGAGCCAGACCCAAACCAAGCAATAATGATTCCACTGGCACAGCGAAAAGTCATCGGAGAACATTTGAGATGATTGCTATCCAGATGGGCTTCACAAGAATTGATCATTTCAGGCTGCTACAACACAGCAAGTGTTAAAAAATGAAACTAAGTAAATAAATAATAAACAAATTAAACACTAAACAGCTGCACTCTCTGAAATGGGAATGGTGGTTTGGCTGTTGAATGCTTCCAGGTTCTGTTACTCTGTCTTTCTGTCTTTCTCTCTCTCTCTCTCTCTCTCTCATGCACACACCCAAACACACCCACAGACGTGAAAGCAGCCCAGAATAAGAGTGAACAGTTTCTGTGCCAGTAAAGAGAAACCCCTGGCAAAAAAGAATGTCTTTCAATCTTGCAAGTTTATACGCAAATGCTAGACATTTTCCTCATTAAAGAGCCACAGGCATTCAAAACAGATGGTATTCCCACCCTATCAATTTTCCAGTCTTTTTAATCAAGTGATGGATTTTCAAGGTCCATGGAAACTGGACCATGGAATTCACCACAGCATGACCAAAAAGGCAGCTTCCTTAGAGAGGCTGAGTTGTCTCTGAAGGAAAACGGGTATGACTCTCTCAGGATATTAGCTCATCACTAATCTTCCAGGGAAAGGGAAGAGGAACCTACAAGGCTCTGGAATGCCCGGGTCTCCATGCTTTCTCTTTCACCTATGTGACTTTGGGAATGTCAATTCTCTGTGCCCCAGTTTCCTCATCAGTCCAATGGAGATAATAAAGTTACCTGCCTTCAAGGATTGATGTGAAGATTAAATGAAAAATGCTAGCAAACATAAAAAGGTTAAATCAGTAACTCATGGGGAAAAAATTCTACCCTACCTGCTGCTGCATTCACCTTTCCCAAATATTAACCCTGAAGAAATAGGAATATGGTTGAGAAGGGTGGAGGGAGTGAGAAAGAATCAACAAAAAGAGACACAGATTCCCATGCTGCTGACAACAGAAGCAGACAAAGAACATGCAGCAAATAGACACAGAGAACAGACAACTGGGGTGGGGGTGGGGGGAGGATAAATAAATAAATCTTTTTTTAAAAAAAGAATCATTTAAAGATTTGGGGTGAAACTCAAGCTACTGCTGTTAGATTCACATTTCCCTCTCTCTGGGCGTCCTGCATACGTAGCCTGTGGGTCACTTCTCAATTTGAAACAATTTGAAAGCAATTAGCATCAAAAGAGAGGGAAGAGAAAGGCATCCTGAATTAGCCAGCCTTCAGGACCCAGACCCAAACACACTACCATCTTTCAAGTATTTAGTGTTATTTAGCTCATAACCACCTGGCATTTTACCAGAAGACTTGGCTCGTTAATAAAATTATGTTATTGTTCAGTGGTGTTTAGGAACTCAAAACTCTGGACTTGCATGCCCTGGATTCAAATCCCAGTCCTGCCCTTTTTGCTGTGGTCTCTAAAGCTCATCTGTAAAACAGAGATAAGAGGAGTATTTGGCTCATTGGGTTGTTGTTATAAAGAAATGAGCTAAAAATATGTATGAAGCTTTTAGTTCAATGTCTGGCACATAGTTAATGATTAAAAATAAATGAACTAGCAAAACATAGAAAATGGAGGTGGCTAAAAGTCATTCTTCTTTTCAGCCAATAGGTAAGTACTACGGGGCAGCCACTGTTTTAGTCACTGGGGACAATAACGACAGAGCCCCTTGCCCTCTGGTACACTCTAGTGCCTTTCTTTAGTATAAATGCCACTGATAATGGCCAAGGCAGCATGTCCCTCAATATGAGCTTTATATTTAATTCCACTACACTTGGATCATTAATCGGGGCATTATGAAGAATCACTGACCTAAAGAAAAGAGGGTCAAGTGGGTCTGCGCAATGTCGCCATGTGCCTGTTACTCACATTTAAACTGCGCCCCATTCACAAGCGTCTGGTGCTGACCCTCAAACCTGCCCCCATATCAACAGTGCTAACAGGGCTGGCACACAAAGGGACCTCCGGGCATGTGGCCCATTACAGAAACACATGGAAACTCCTGCTCTTACCCTTTCCCTTTGGCGTAGAGAAAAGCTTTGACTTTAGAGTCAGGAGACGGGACGGATTTAATTCCTATCTCTACCACTATGGATGGGTGTGACTCAAGATGAGTTATTTGTGCTTTATGAGCTTCCCGTGGACACTGAGGACAGTAATTCCTTGCAGATCTGTGGGCAGGATTAAAGGAAGTAAAAAGCCCAGCTCTGCATCTAGCACACAGTAGGTACTCAGTAAATGGGCAGTGTTTTCATTGCTATTTCTACACTTTTTTGACCTGGCTTTAATTATGCCTGGTCCCAGGTGGGCTGCCGCTCATGCCAACACTGAACAAGGAAAACTACAGGAAGCAATTGATAAAAGTTTCCACATGAGTCCTAGAAATGAGAAATAACTTGCCTGATGACCCAGAATTCACAGTGGATAAAGCCGGGATTTGAGCCAGATCTGTTCTCTCTTTCCACTAAGATAGGTACACAGTAAGTTTGGTCCAGGAGTATCAGTCACTAGCATTCACACCATATGCACCCACTAAAATGCACGGCAAACATTACTAATAGATGGCTGCACTCTTTCCCTTTTGTACCCCAGGAGTCTCCAGTTACAGTTGTCCTGTTTGATCAGAATCATGACACTAGGAGAAATTTTGCCATCTGATGTTTTTTTGTTCCTACAGTTATTGTGGCTTTATTCTCCTTGAAACTTTTATCTGTGTTTCTTTTTTTTTAACCTGTGTTTCCTGATGTAAATGAATAACTGAATATCCTGGCACTCTTCGGCCCCATGTGGCAAGGTTAAGAGCGCAAATACTCCCCTACCAGATCCCCCTCAAGTAAAACAGCCCAGTGTTTTATGATGAAGGAATGGAAGGAGAAGTACGAATACTTAAATCATTTAAACTACCCTCTGTAAGACTCTGTACTTTGTATGGATGGTTTTATTCAATTCTTTCATTGTGTTTTCCATCCTGTAAAAGGATGAACTCGCAGGCACAAGTGTTGATGTCCAATTTCCCACTCAGATAGTTCCAGTTCCAAAGCCAAAGTGCTTTCTCCCACAGTAAACACTGAGGTCTACAGCAGATCCCTTGCGATGGGGTTTGCTAACATCTCATGGCCTTGATCCTTCTCCCCTCATCAGCTCACACCCTAAAGAGTATTAAATTCTCTTCAGATGGTACTGATCTCCATATCTGAATATGACTTTGTATTCTTCTTTGATAAATTTTTAACAACCATGGAAATAGGTGGAAAGCGTCATTGGTTTTATGTAAATCCCTGAAGCTAATCTTCGCCTATAGAACAAATTAAACAAGAGATGAGGCCCCTTTGCACTGTTCTGAGCTAGAAATCCCTGAGCATAATCTTGCCTGAATAACAAGGAAAACAAGCCACTTCTTCTACTGTTATCCAGACAATTAGAACCTGGAAAAAAAGACGTATGCCAAAACCAGCACCATCGTATTATATGCATTTGCGTAGCATTTATAATTTGCTCTTTTGCAGGCAGTGTTTACTTGATCCTCACCCAAACAGTGAAGCTTTATAGAAGAGGGAACTGAGACACTGAGCAGTTAAAAACACGAGCCTATGGTTACTCAGCTGATAAAGAAGTGCCTTCTTGTTTGCCAGATCTCCCTGCCGCGCTAAGTGCTCGGTGCTCATCCTTCCTTCCTTCCTTTCTTTCTGGTTCTTTCTTTCCCTGCCTTCTTCCTCCTTCAGGCCTTTGTTCCTTTCCCAAAGTTAGAGTTAGTTCATCACAGGAACACTGGTGCTGGACTTAGAAAGCAGCGCGAGGAGGGCGTATTCCCCCTCCCTTCTCAAGGGCAGGTAGTCTCCCCGGGGCACCTGGGCTCTCAGGGCTGCTGCTCCCGTCTCTTCACCGCCTCTGTTGGCCCACCATTTCGGCTCTCAACCCTTAGGCCTCTCTCCTTGCAAGTGTGTCACCCTCCGTTCTCACTGGATATCTAAGGCTGTCTGGCCTCCCACTGGGAACTCAGCGACTTCCAGTATAAGACAAACAGGGTGGCAGGCTCACCCCTATTTCTTCATGTGGCCCCCTGCTCTGTTACTACTTTATAAAATGTTGGAGGGTTTTAGAAGGGGGAGGAAGACTTTTAAAAGCCTAACGAGAGGGAAGGGAAGGTGAGTACCTTATCGTTGCATGTATCAAAGGTTCATTCCTTTCTACTGCTGTTACGGATGTATTGCTCTTTATCACGTGGTTTGGATGTAACACCACCCATGCTGAAAGGTATCTGGATTATTCCTGATTTGAGGCTATTACTGATAAAGAAACTATGAAACTCACTTTAAAAAAAAAAGACTGTGGTCCCAACTAATTCTGGAGAAACCCTCCAAATCCCCAGTTTAGTAGCTTCATCAGTAGGTGCTAAATGAATAGTGTAACGTAGTGATTGAGAGCAAGGTCTTTAGAGCCAGGCAGGAACGGGTTTGAATCTCAGCCTTACCATTTATGAGCAAGGGAGCCTTGAGGAAGCTATTTCAACTCTCTGAGCTCGTTTCCTCACTATAAAATGGAAAGGTTAACGCCTGTCCCTGGGGTTGTTCATTCATTCGTTCATTGAACAGATATTTTGTTGAGCATCAACTGTGTGTTAGGACTGTTCTAGGTGCTGAGGACACAGTGAAGAGCAAGGCAGTTCTACACATGCGTGCACACACAAACACAAACAGGCTCCCATTTTCTAAATTAAGGAAGCCCTTAGCAGAGTGGTTCCCAAACTTTTTTGCACATTAGAACCACCTGGGAAGCTTTTAAAATCCTGATGCCCAGATCAGACCTGTACCAACTAAATTAGGATGCCTGGTGGTGGTGACACCCCCAAGTGGTTCTAAGCGGTAGCAAAGTTTGAGATCCGCGAGTTAGAAGAGAAGGCCCCCTAGGCCTACTTCTGCCTCTGCCTCCCACCTCTGCTCTAGCTGAACCCTAGTAACTCAGTAATTCTAACCGGAAGCTGGGTAACCCCAAGCATAATAGTGGACACTTAACTAGTAATCAAAAGGATAACATTGATTTTTTAAAAAAAGTTATCTGCATTCACTCACAGATTTAGATAAACGTGTTGGGGATTTCCTTATTAACACCACATCAGGTGGCCCCTCCTGAACGCCCTGGAGAGAATCCGTGAAGCCGTGTCTCCCTGAACAGCCTCTTCATTCACCCTCTCTGCCGCCAAACCTTTTCTCAACCACAGGGCTGGGACTCAAGGTTTCTCCATTTAGAGAGCGTACAGATCAGCACCAGGAATCACTGTGTAGAAGAACACATTTTCTTCCAAGGAACTCTTGTTCATCGCAGAGATGCCCTAATCCTAAAGGGATACCCAAGTTCATGTGTTCAGAACAAAAGGTGGTCTATGGAAGCCTCGATTTAGAAGACTGCCATCTTAACATTTCTCACCATTAGAAGTGGATCAGGTTTGGCCTATTTCCTTCCACATAACAAAAACTTCAGGGCTCTTTTTAAAGGAAGCATTTGTACCACCACAGAAAACAATGAGTATTCTTTCTCCTACCCCTGGCCTTCATGATCATTAAACCACCTTGAATGCTGCATATTGAAAGAAAAGCAGATACTGTTACAACATGCTGTTATTTAGAAGATGGCCAAGGGAAACGATAGGGTTTTTTGGCAGTGTGAACGGACCTGCAAAAGGATGGTGGTTTTATATTGACTTTTCATCAGGTTGTTGATGGATTCAAAAAGCCGTCTCATGGATTCTTCAAACTCCATCTGTTCTTTGCCTTCATAAAGCCTGAAAGAAGACACATCTGGATTAGGTCTCAAGTCAGTGGGCAGTACCTTTGAAATCATGTGCCAGCCACAACCTTCCTTGAGAATTTAAAAGACAAAGGGATGAGAGATGGGGACTTAAGGGGAAAGGGAGTTGATTCAGCAGTGGCTGCGTGCAAAATTCACTCAAGGGAGAAAATAACCATATGGCACCATACTAACAGAAACCCTTCGGATGCCATAATGTAATAAATCTGTCCCCTGCCAGGTTTTTGTTGTTGTTGTTGTTTTTTAATCTCAAAGGAAAGAAAGTTCTCTGAACCAAGGGGACAATAATAATTTCATCCTTCTGCAAGAATCAGATAGGAGAGAGTGTGGTCATCAGATTTTCAAAGCATCTTGGAAACATCAAGGACAAATATTTTCAAATACACTGCCCCTTCCGTGGAGCCACTGCCTGCTCGCGAGATGAAAACCAGCATGGCTGCTCCATGACACGGAGCACGGCGGCGGCTTTCCTTCCACGCTCATCTCAGGAATGCACTCAGTGCCTAATTTAAGCCTTTTGGTCCTCTGATTATAAAGGCCTTATGTTGTTATTGTAAAAAAAAAAAAAAAGTACACATAACAAAAATGTACAACTTATCAAGTAAAACTCCTTAATCCTACCTCTGAGATTAGCTATATTAACATTTTAATATGCATCCTTCCAGAAATGTTCAAAACCTCTACTAATATATACATACAGATTTTTAAGGGGAATCTGTCCCCTGATACAGAATTAGCGTCCTGGCCTCTGAGGCTCATCACGCACCTCACGCAGCCTCACGTGTCCTGTCCCGCCCAAGGCTCCTCCAGGCAAGCCTCGTAGCCAGCTGTGAGGGAGCTGCAGCCCCATCGGTGGCACCCAGTGTGAAATACATGGAGGAGTATTCCTGTTTCCAATTCAGATAAAGAAAGTGTCGCCTGTCACAGCCCCGCACAGTCAAAACCACTCAGCCTGTCCCGGCTTTGGAGAAGGTGCTTTTCTTAGATAAAGCGCTGAGACACTCAGGCTGGTTTGCTGCATCAACCACAGAGCCGGCTGGCCCATCGCAGCTCCCCTCAGTGCTGCTCAGCCAAGCCCCCACCCCTCCCTCTCCTCCTTCTTCCTTCTTTCTATTTATTTTCTCTGTCAAGTATGTGTCTCTGTTTATCTCCTTTCAAGTCTTATTTCTCCCCTTCCACCTCTCTTTCTGTAGCTTTCTCTGTTTTTTCTCTCTCTGTCTCTGTCACTCTGTCTTTCTCTGTTTCTTTCCCGACTCCATCTCCATCTTTCTCTGTGTTAATCACTCTCTGTCTCTCTCCTCTCCTTTTCCTAACAAACCCTTCCCTAATGCCCTCTTGAAGTGAGATACTTAAGGGGAGGCCAGTGCAGAACGCTCCAGTCTGTTACTGGGAATCGGCTGCTGCTGCGGACTTTCTGGGGAGCATCTATTCAAGGTCCTAGAGCCAAGGCTCCAGGAGGGGCCAGAATTCTTGAAGCGGCCTCATGCTTTAGGCCCCTTATTCTTTCATTTTCTTCCTCTCCCTGGCTAGCTCTCCCGCTTTCGATCCCTCTTTCTATTTTCTCCTTTCCCCTCCTCTGTGCCACCAGCTCCTGACCCTTCTTGTCCTGCTGCCACTGGAATATGTGTAGAGGGAATGTTTTAGGGTCGGTAGGCTCTGGGTTCAAATCTACACTGTGCCCTGTACTAACTGGATAACTTTTTAATAACAATATCAAGCACGAGAGAGCATTGCTATGTCCCAGGGTCCTCCCCTCTGTAATTGGAATTCTCATCTCTCACTCCCACGCCTGGAGGCAGATCCTATCAGTGTCCCCATTTTACAGACTGATGATGTTTAAGTAACCTGCTGGAGGACATTACACCAGGAAGTGTTACAAACCAACTTTGGGCTCCTGGGCCCAAGCTATCCATCAGTGTGGCTACCCTTTTTCTCTCTGCTTTACCTTCTCTCAATTTCCATAAGTGTCAGTTCTCATCCACAATACATGGGCTGCAGCATGTGTCACAGGATTGCAAGGAGACCAACTCTCACCTGCAGAATTTGACACAGTGCTTGGCTCCCAGGATCAGGAGACATTAGCTATTGCTTTGCTATTGTGACTAGCAGGAGAGGAGTATTATTATTTGCTGTCATTCCCAATTCACAGATAAGGAAACAGAAAACTCTCAAGAGACTGACACCTGTCCAAGTTTCACTAAACAAAGTAGAAAAGTTGGCACCAACATGCAGTAATGCCTAATCTGGCAAAGTAGGGAAGGAAGGGAGGTTTTTCCTTCAGTGTAGTAGTGATTGGTTTCCCCATGAGTTAGTTCTGTTGGGTTTTCGTGGTACCTTCAGCCCCTCATTCTGGCTAATGGACAGTCCAACCTCCAAATCTTCTTGATCTTGAAATCCATTATTCTTTACACTACCAACAAGTGCCTGTGAATGGTTACTTAGCCATATCACCACCACTGTTAGTGGCCTATAGAATAGGGCCTGCCCACTGTCTCCTACCATCCTCGGCTGTCCATGATGGAGTCATCTGTTTTCATATATACATATGGACTGTCTCTGAAAGGTATATTCATCTGTGCATTTATGTGCATGTGAGTGTGTGAGTGTGTGTGTGAGTTGTGGTGGTGTGGGTGGGTGGTAGGGGGTGGTTCTGGCCAGATCCTCTACTTGTAAACCACTTGTTGCACCTACGAGGATGGCCTTGAACTACCTTAATCTGCTGGTTGACACTGCCCACCCCTACTCTCTACCCTCATAGCTGAATGGTCCTGTGGCAGTTCTCAGTTTTCTCTGGAATTGGTCCTTCTGAACTGAGAAACATGAAAACGGCCTTGGTGGGAAGCTGTCTGAGTGGTAGTCCTCCAGATGGACTGTTCATTAACTGCTGCTGAAGAGGTCCCTGAAGCTGCCCCGCTAACCAACCTCTTGGGGTCTGGTTATTTAACTGTTCTTTAGTTTCCATGAGCTGTAAAAATATCCTTACAATAACTCTCTTTTTGCTTAGATAGCTGCAGGTGGTTTCATTGCAACCCCTTTCTCGTCAGAAAATCTCCGATTGGGAAGGGCTTCTACCTTCAGCTCCCAGAGTACTGGATAAAGAGTTGTTAGAAAGTCCAGTAAGCATTTAGTCCATGCCTCTTGTATGGATGAAGAAACTGAGGGCCAGACTGGCTAGCAACTTAGCTTCACTGCCATCTTTTAAATGTTATCTGACTGAGGTGGGATGGAAAGGAGACTTTTAGGCTCTAAAACCCAAGCCAAGGCTCTCTGCTCAACTCTAAACTTTTGTAGGAAATTGATTTAATTTCTATCACTGAGTGATTTGCTCTAGGTTACAGATCTTATCAGTTGTATAGGTCCAACCAGAACTCAGCATTCTTCTCCTTCTCTGCTCTGAGCATCTAACAGGGGAAGGCAGACGACTTAGCTCCCCTGAGGCCAAAATCCTACAAGGGCTTCTACCTCAGTGGAATCCAAGCTGCTCCCTGTTACATCGCAAGTTAAGCATCAGTCCCTGGAAAAGACTCCTTAACAGCACTCTCCAGTCCAGAGATGGAAATATATTCTGTACCTGCCATAGTTTTATAAAGAATTTTTTGAAAATTCTAGGTGGAAAGTGGTTTGCATTTTATGGCAACTAGATCATGCATTATTAGTGTTTTTTTCTTGAGTGTTTTTAATTAGTCAAACTTTATGGTCTTATTATAATGTGCATGTTTATTTTTAAGCCAGAGGTTTTCCTTGGAGGTAACTGGAAGAAAAATAGGAGGACATAACTACAGTTGGGGAGAAGAAAGGAAAGAAAAAGCTATTTAGTTTAAAAGGCTTTGCTATACAGGCATACCTCATTTTGTTGCACTTCATTTTATCGTACTCCATAGACATTGCATTTTTTATAAGTATTTTATAAATTGAAGGTCTGTGGCAACCCTGCTTCAGGCAAGTCTGTCTGCACCATTTTCCCAACAGCATGTGCTCACTTTTGTCTCTGTGTCACATTTTGATAATTCTCGTAATAGTTCAAACTCTTTCGTTATTATCATACCTGTTATGGTGATGTGGGATCAGTGACCTTTGATGTTACTATGTAATTGTTTGGGGGCTCCACAAACTGCGCCCATAAAAGGCAGTGAACTTATTGATAAAAGCTGTGTGTGTTCTGACTGCTCCACCAACTAGTCGTCTTGTCTCTCTCCCTGGCCTTGGACCTCCCTATTCCCTCAGACACAAAATATTGCAATTAGGCCAATTAATAATCCTAATGGCCTCTTCCAGGTGAAAGGAAGAGTCTCATGTCTCTCACTTTAAATCAAAAGCTAGAAATATTAAGCTCAGTGAGGAAGGCACGTTGAAAGCTGAGAGAGGCTGAAATCTAGGCCTCTTGTGCCAGTTAGACAAGTTGCAAGTGCAAAAGAAATGTTCTGGGAGAAAATTAAAAGTGCTACTCCAGTGAATACACAAATGATAAGAAAGCAAAGTAGCCTTATTACTGATATAGAGAAGCTTTAGTGGTCTGGATAGCAGATCAAACCAGCCACAACTTTCCCTTAAGCCAGAGGATCTTAACAAGGAGTCAGTGAGCTTGAATTTCAATTTAAAAAAACATTATTCTCGGGGGGATGTGTTGATGTGGGTGTGGTATATTTATTAAATAATACACCATATAGTGTGGACTCAGTAAGGGGTGTGTGGTTTTCATCTGACAGGCAAAGGGGTCCATGGAACAAAAAAAGGTTAAGAACCCCTGTGGGGTTAGTAAGCCTTAACTCTCTTTAATCTTCTGAAGGCTGAGAGAGGTAAATGTGCTGCAGAAGAAAGTTTTGAAGCTAATAGAGGTTGGTTCATGAGATTTAAGGAAAGAGACATTCCGTAACATTAAAGTATAAAGTGAAGCAGCAAGTACAGATGTAGAAGGTATAACAAGTTATCCAGAAGATCTAGCTAAGACATTTGATAAAGGTAGCTACACCAAATAGATTTTCAATGTAGACAAAAGAGCCTTATATTACAAGAAGATGGAGAGGAAAAGTCAATGCCTGGCTTCGAGGCTTCAAAGGACCGCCTTGTTAGGGATTAATATATCTGGTGACTTTTCCTTGAAGCTAATGCTCATTTATCATTCCAAAACTCCTAGGGTCCTTAAGAATTATGCTAAATCTACTCTGCCTATCCTCTATAAAAGTACCAACAAAGACTGGATGACAGAACATCTGTTTACAACAAGGTTTACTGAAAATTTTAAGTCCACTGTTGAGACCTGCCACTCTGAAAAAAAAAGATTCCTTTCAAAATATTACTGCTCATTGACAATACACCTGGTCACCTAGGAGCTCTGATGGAGATGTACAACAAAATGAATGCTGTTTTCATGCCTGTAATACAATGGCCATTCTGCAGCCCATGGATCAAGGAGTCATTTTGACTTTCAAGTCTTATTATTTAAAAAATTCATTTCATAGGCTATAGCTGCCACAGATAGTAATTCTTCTGGTAGATCTAGGCAAAGTAAATGGAAAACCTTAGGAAAGGATTCACCATTCTATATGCCATTAAGAACATTTATGATTCATGGGTGGAGATCAAAATATTATCATTAACAGGGGTTTGGAAGAAGTTGATTCCAACCTCATGGATGGCTTTGAGGGGTTCAAGACTTTAGTGGTGGAAATAGATGCAGATGTTGTGGAAATAGATGCAGATGAGGTAAAAATAGCAAGAGAACTAAAATTAGAAGTTAAGCCTGAAGATGTGACTGAATTGCTGCAATCTCATGATAAAATTTTTAACAGATGACCAGTTGCTTTTATGGATGAGCAAAGAAAGTGAGACGAATTTATTCTGGGTGAAGATGCTATGAACATTGTAGAAATGACAAGAAAGGATTTAGAATATTACATAAACCTAGTTGATAAAGCAACAGCAGATTAAGAGGACTGATTCCAATTTTGAAAGACATTCCACTGTGGGTAAAATGCTATCAAACAGCATCACATACTACAGAGAAATTTTTCTCAAAAAGAAGATCAATTGATGTGGCAAACTTCATCGTTGTCTTACCTTAAGAAATTGCCATAGCCACGCCACCCTTCAGCAACCTCTTCCCTGATCAATCAGCAACTATCAACAAAGAGGCAAGACCATTCACACCACAAGCAAAACGACTGCGACTCACTGAAGGCACCAATGATGGTTAGCATTTTTTAGCAATAAAGCATTTTTTAGTTAAGGTATGTACATTTTTTAAGACATAATGCTATTGCACACTTTACAGAACAGTGTAAACACAACTTTTATATACACTGGGAAACCAAGAGTCACGTGGCTTCTTTTACTGTGATATTCACTTTATTGCAGTGGGTCTGGAAGTGAACCTACGACTTCTCTGAGGTGTGCCTGTACTGACTGTGTAGCCCCAGACAAATTACTTCTCTTTTCCAAGTCTTCATTTCCTTATAGGTAAAAGGAGATACAATGCTAATTCAAAGGGTTGTGTGGCAGTTTGAGATTATTTATGAATCCCCAAAAGAGAGATTATGCTTGTAAACTAATGTATTCCTCTGGGTGTGATGCCCTTGGATTGTATTAGATTCAGCTGAGAGATCTTTGATTAAATGACGTTAAGATTAGGGCTCTGATTCGACCATGTCAGTAGGGCATGATTCTGGTTGAGTCCCCACCCTCTTGGTGGACTGATATAAACAGTCATTCATTCAAGAAGACATGTGGAAGGAGACTCACAAGTGAGATAGCCCTGTCCTGTTTGACCCTGGGGTCCCGGAGAGAGATGGGCCATTTGCACGGTAGGTTACAGCTGACCTTGTGAAGAGACCAGAGCAGTTGAGAAGTCCTGAGAGACAAGCCCTATGCCAGCTTACAGCTCAGGTCGGCAAGAATCTGGGCCTGTGGAGTCTCAAGAGTAAGAGTAAGCCCCAGCAGGAGAGACCAGGCAGAGATCAGGGGCCATTTTGCCTCAACACGTGGCAACTGACTTTGGTGAGAAAACAACCTTGAGCTGGACTCCTTAGGGCCTTGTAACTGTAAGCCTTTACCCCAAATAAACACCTGTAAAAAAACAACAGATTTCTGGTACTTTGTATCAGCACCCCTTTGGCTGACTAATACAGAATTTGGACCAGGAGTTACAGATATCTCATATCGATTCTGTTTCCCTAAAAACTCTGACTAAGGTGGTTTTGAGGTAAGAAAAAAAAAAAAAGATAATGCATTTCAAGTGCCTAATATTGTAACTGACCCATAAAAATGTTAAGTAAATATCAGCTAGTTTTCTTGTTATTGTTGTTGATTCCTAAACACAGACATGATCATATAGCAAACACTCTAACCTGAGGGTAAATAAGTAAGAAGAAAATTTCCAGTAAGGATTGACAAGGGAAAAACTATAGATAGATAGACAGATAAAGGTTTTAGATTATATGGAAAAAATAACTTCAGGAGAATGGGGCCAGTAAGCATTGTGCAGCCTCCCTTGAGAAGCTTGAAAGAAAAGAAAAATAACGTCTCATCTCTCTGGGATGTGTTAAATGTGGCCTTGAAGTCAAGGTCACAGCAGATGAGATTTGAAGGCCCTTTTTAGCACTTAGTTTCTGTTATGGCTTCGGGAAGGAAACATTTTTTTTCTGGCTTCAGAACGCCTAGGAAGATGCTTCGGGAACTCGCAAATTCTGCCAGGGAACGCATTATTGAAGGGCTCTGAGGTCCTGACCAAGAAGAAACGGGAACTACTGCGCGCGCTGCAGCTCCCAGGGCTTGGATAAATATAGCGCTGCTCAGCTTGCATGTGATTCATTAAGGAGACACTGTGCACAGCTGAGCACTCACTAAATGCAAATGGAGCCCCATATGGTGAGTACAAGGCTTTGCACCACCTCCTCCACGCAGGTACATAAAGCCAACCTAAGACGGAGCAGCCAGCTTCAGGTCCAGCGGCCCTGGGGAACAGAATCCAACCACAGCATCCTCAGGCCGTGGAAAGCAAGCGGGGAGATTGCCCTCAGACTCCAGAAGAGAATGGTCTCCTGGCAAGCCCCACCCTTCCTTTTATTTTTCTATACCGCAGCCACTTTCAGCTCTTCTGAGCTGCATTCACAGACATCTCCCGGATTCCTTCCCTGCTTTTTTGAGGCAGTAAAGTTTAGGCAAGTTTAAGCAAGACTGCCTGGGTTGGTTCCCAACCCTGCTCTGCCACATACTAGCTGTGTGACCTTGGCTAAGTTCCTTAATCTCTCTAAGGTTCAGTTTGGTCATTATTAAAATGATGCTAGCCCCAGAAGGTTGTTCCAAAATCAAATAATACATGTACAGTAATTAGCAGCATGCCTAGCACACAGTAAACAATCAACAGTTGTTAGTTTATTATGATATCTTATCACATTTTTCTTCTGGATCTGTCCATTTGGGGTTCCTAAGCTTTGGGGAGGAAGAAATGAGTATCTTCATGAAAACAATCACTGGTTACTGAGCACCTACTATGTGCTGGCACTGCATTTGGAGACAAACATGAGGGAGACTGAGCCCTCCAACCCCCTGAGAACTTAAGAGACAGGTCAATGGATAAATCATTCATCACCACAGAATAAGAAAAATGGAATAATAAAGGTTAATTTTTTTTTTATCAAGCACTTTCTAGGGCCCAGGCAAATGGATTAGACTAACTCATTAGGTTTAGAGAGGCATGCACAAGGTAAGGGCTGCCTGAGAAGAAGTAAGGGTCCGGTTGACAGTGAGCCCTCCCTGTGCCCTCAGCACCCATTGCTCCCACAGCCCCTGCGCACCGCGGCCCGCCTACCCCATCCCTCCTCCCCCCAGCAGTCCCAGAACTGCACTGCAGTCTGACCTGGCCCCGGCTCCCCTCGACCCCCTCACCTGGTCACATCCTTGCCTAACTCTGCAAGACACACACCTGACTCATTTCACCTACGCCTGGGAAGAAGGCCACATTAACTGGAAGATGTTTTTAAATAGAAAATCAATTTTAAAAGATTTCATGATCTTATATGGAACTGAACAAAATTACATAAACAGTGTGGTCTCCACATCATTTTCTTACCTTGCCACAGAGGTCAAGATGCTGGGCACTGAAGAAATATTGTAGAAGGTAGGCCACGAATTTAACAAATTTTCTTAAATGGAAGATACACACTCAGAACACCACAACTCAGACTGCCACAGGGACTGAGGCATCCCTATCATAATACTTCATTCTTTCTTATGATCATTTATTTGCCTGTCTTCTCTGCCACAGTATAAGCTCCAAGCAGTCAGAGATCGAGACTCTTCTGGAACAAATGATAAGTTACTGAATGAATGAACCTCGCCATTCTCCAAGTCGCTCCACAGAAATGTCTTATAACTCCAGAACCCATCTCAGGCCGGCTAATTCTGAAGGCACCCAAGAAGAATCTCAAGGAGATTCAAGGAGGGTAGTTAATCATCAGCTTCAGTTATGCAGCCTTTATTATTATATCCTTTACTACTAAGACTACTACTAATAATAATAGCTGCTTTTTATTAAGCAATTGCTATGCATCAGACACTGTGTTAACTGTTTTTGTAAATATTTGTTTGCTTGATTCACACAGTAACACAGTGATATGGGTATTATCACCATTAAATGAAAAGGAAATGGAGGCTCAGCTAAATTGCATAATTTGCTCAAAGTCACCCAACTAGTAAATAGCAGAGCCAGAATTTGAGCCCAGGAGAGACTGGCTTCATATTTCATTCTTTTAACCACTAGACAATATTGTCTCCAGGGAACAGAGCAAAGGAAAGGCTGATTGCAAGGAGGTGGAGCAAGTAGGTGGGTTGGAAGCATCACTTGCTCAGGGGATGATGTTATGGGACTGGCCCTAAACTTTTTTCCGGTCAAGCTCTAAATCCAAGGTGACTTGGCTGGTGTTCCTACCCCTAGACTAATAATAATTCTATTAGGGTAGGCATAAATTAGTGACTTTTCAAAAAGAACCCTTGAGCAGTTTCTGCTTTCAGAAGAGTGATTACTCTGGGAAAATCATAGCACTTTAGGACCAGAGCCAAGTGTACTTCCTCTCTCTCTCTCTCTCTCCCTCTCTCCCCCCCTTCCCACCTTTTCTCATTCTCCCTTCCCCCTCCATCCACTCATTCTCTTCCCCCCTCCCTCACTTCCTCCTAACCTCTCTCCCCTTCTTCCTTTCTCCCTTTCCCCCTTCTCTCTCTCCCCTTCTCTCTCCTCTTCTCCTTTTCTCTGTCTCCTCCTCTCTCTCTCCCTTCCCCCTCTTATCTCTCTCTTTCTCCCTTCCCCCTTCATTCATTTTCTTCCTCCCTTCCCCCTTTCCTCTCGCCCCTTCTGTCTTTCCCCTTCTCTCTCTCCTCCCTTCTCTCGCCCCATCCCCCCTCCTTCTCTGTCTCCTCCTTCTCTCTCCCTTCCCATTCTTCTCTCTCTTTCTCTCTCTCCTTCTCTCTCTGTTTCCTTCTCTCTCTCTCTCAAATCCCACTTGGGATCCAGAATAACTGTAGCCAAATCAGTGGCTGAGTCTAATTGTCCTAAAATCACCCTTGTATTTACAGGATCCTACAATCGAAAGGAGCCCTTCAGTGCACTCCCAGGCAGGTTCAAGTCAAAGCAATGGGGCTGGAAAGGGCCAGGAAAGAGGAAGTCCCCTTCCTGATTTCCTCTTTCCCTTATGGTCACTGTCACCAACCCCCACCCAACCACCAAGGTCTATGGACCTGAAATAAATAATGGCGGATTGAGCCTGGGAACAGGGATGCAACGAGCCTGGAGTAACTGTCCAACTCCACAGTGACCAGAGAAATTCTTTTCTAAGGGCTGGAATGTAAAAAGGTGAAAGTAAAGAGGTATTCTGTCAGAAGTGAATGAGTAAAGCCCTCTGAGAAAGGGAATGCAGATGGAAGGGTTAGGATGACTACAACATTGTCCACATGGGTGGCCACGCAGCCTACACAGCAGGGAGAAGTCCAAGCGGGCTTTACTGAACCAAATACCAACAGAACAGATCCTGGGGCCAATCCTCTTGTCAAGGACAAAATCCCTTCTACTTTACCAGAATTTGGCCTTTGAGGAAAGAACACCCCTTAGGGCAAGCTGCAAAGAAGTTTCACTCTTTCTGTAAATCATCCCAGGGAAGAATGATTAGCTGATGAGAGAAAGAAGACAAACTCAACCTGTACAGTCCTATTCTGAAAAATGTTTATAATGAATGCACACAAATGAATACAATCACTGAAGAAAAACTGCCTCTGGTAGAAGCCTAACGGCCTAAATTAGAAAAAAAAAAGGGGTTAACAATATGGAAGAAATGAAGGAAAAACAATCCATCTTAAACGCTCGCTTTAGTTTTAAAATATGACAACCCTGTGTAATAAATTAGTGGTAAGTAGGTAATAAGATTCAGGCAAAAGCCTTGAAAAGAACTCTAAAATACAGAGCGTGTGTGCTGTGCCCCTTGCCACCTTCCTTCTACAGCCTTTAGATAATTTGGCAAGAAGCACTGAGTTGCATAATTCTGCACTTAAGTAAATTTCTCTATTAGAATGAAAAATAAACAGTCTTCAAGGTTTTCTCCCCCAATATAATTAGAAATTCAGTGTTCCCAAAACAAAGAGCTTAAGGATAGAAACACACACACACCAACACACACTTCCCTAGTCCCAAGACATATAAAGATATGTAGATTGAGTCACCTGCTTGAAAAAGAGCTAATATCCAGCAGAGACGTTCCAGCTTTCTGGCCCAAGTTGGTCTAAAAGTGTGACGCTCATAAGAAAGAAGGTTTAATCAGTGTCTCTAGTTTTTTAAACTGACCTAGGAAATGTCCATGATATCTTAAGTGATGACTGAAAAAAATAAGTTGCAGAGTGATCTTATAGACAGACACACACATGTCCATATATATGTATACACATACATAAAACTAGGAAAATCTGGAAAATCTATACCCTAAAGTATAACATAGTTACCTCTGGGAAAAGGGATCTTATATGACAATGGTCCCATATAAGCACCTATGTTATACATTGCATTTAACTTTAAAAAGAGATATCTACTCTTTCTTTGGGGTGAGTGCCTCTTGCCCTTTAGTCCCTTTCTACGACAGTCCTTTTCCCCAATGCCTTTCCTACATTCTCTCATCCTCACTGTGATGACTAGGGCTGGAGCTCAAGGTCATTAAGCTAGAGGTAATCTTCCCTCCACAGTTACAGAATTGAGATGCTAGGGGATTTCTCACCTATCTTCTGGCCCCTGGCATAGATGGCAGCTAGAGAGATAACTGCCTAAGAAATGTCAAGTTATTATTGCTCTAAAGTGTGGTCATGCCAAGGGCATGGGAACTGTGTCCTTTGAGTCTGTGGCTTCCTAAAAGGGATAATTAACCCCAGGCTTCCTGCTCTGTTCCACCAAGAGCCTTGACATTTGGTAGGTGTGGTTAAACGGAATTGTTAACATTTTCTTTATTAATGGTACAGGTTTTTAAAATACACGTGCAATAAAACTCTTTGTTTTGAAATTTGGGAACACCCAAGGAAGTTCAAATGCACTGGGTTTGCATTGCTTGGGGATCTCATTTGAGTAGGAGGATGGCAGAGGGCCAGAGAATCTGCCAGCAGGGGACCATGTAGCAGGGAAAGCAATGGTCTGGGCCAAAAGACTTCACCATTAACATGTGTATTGTGACCTTTGGCAGGTCACTTCACTCTGGGCACTGGTTCCCTCATCTCCAGATGGACTACTTTACCATTGAAGTAAACCTTCAGGATTCGTAACTGGCTTCTATTGTCAAAGGGTCATGATAGAAGATGCCAGTCTTTTGAAAACAAGCCTACTACCCTCCGAGCATGCCTAGGCACAGTGGCTGGCCGCATCAGTGCCAAGACAGAGTCCTGGAAGGGGGTGGGGTGGGTGCCAAAGAGCTTCCGTGTCATTCAGCCATCAAATCCCATTAAATGCACCTCCAAAAGTCACTTACTATCTCCATCTTCATCAGCACCACCACTGTCCAAGTATCCATGCTTTCTCACCTGCAGGGGTCTCTGAACTGATCTCCCTTCCTTCATTCTCACCTCCTTTCAATCCATTTCCTACACAATGGTCAGAGGGACCTTTTTAAAAACACAAATAGGGCCAATTCCCTCCAGGTAATGCCCAGACTTCACCAAAACATTCAAGTCTCCTCCTGCAGCTCCAGGTGATCTCTTGATTCTCTATCCCTTGGTCACTGAATTCCAGCCACCCTGGCCTTTGCCTGACTAGGCCAATCTCCTTCCTAACTCAGGGACTTCTTCCAGCTTTATATTTACCTATCACACCCTCCTCCTTTGTGCCTGCCAATTCTATGCATCTTCAGGCCACAGATTAGATGAACTCCCTTGGGAAAGCCTCCCTGGCCCTGTGATGACATTTGATTTCACCACATGCTCTCAGCACCTCATACCCACACTGCCCCTGGATTTTACTTGTTTGCTCATGATCATGTTTAGTGACTACTCCCCAGTTAGACCACAAATTCCATGAAGACTAGGCCTGAGTCTGCCCAGTTCATTGCTGTCTTTCTAGAGTCTAGCACAGTGGCCTAGTGGCTACTCATTAAATATTTGTTGGACAAATACTTATATACTAATGCAAGCCAAACCTCTACCACCAGCCAAATATTTCAGCTAGATGGGAACTTTCATTATCAACTCAAGTGTTCAAAAAGAAGAACCAAGACTTACCGCACAGGGTGCATGAAGCGGATATATTGCTGAATATAAGGAACAATAGATGTGGACTGAACAGCCTTTAAGAAACTGTAGGCTCTAGGGCAATTCTAACAAAGAAGGACAGACATGCATGTACTGAAAAGCTCTTTACCATCTTTAGATTCCTAAGTCTTAAGACTACCTGTGACTTGCAAGAAGATGTACCCTGTCTCCCCCTTCCCTTGCCTCATGGGCGCCTTCCAAAGTGTGAGAAACAGCAAATGCTAAGGATCCAAGAAGGAGAGGCAGCTATGCCCACAAGAAACAAAGGTGCAGGTCCTCAGCAAGCTCCTGTTGACTTCCAGGGTTTAGAAGAGGCCACATTCTAACATTTCATTACAAGGGGAGGCATTAGATTGTTATATAAAATCATACTTTAGGGGGAAATAGTGATAAAGGAAGAGTGACTGTGACCAAAACAGGCGGGCTTTAAAATCAACGGCTGCATTTTAGTCACCAGACCTCCTTGTCCCAGCTGTGCTTACCTGACCTGAAACCAAATGAAGAAGCAATAAAGCTACTCCAGGAAGCAAACCAGGAGGGATGAGGGGAGGAAAAACTCTCAGTTCTCAGAGAAGGGCAGCTTTTACTCAGCATAACAGGTGTGTCACAGTTTCCATAGGATAATTTATTCAAGTAGGATTTGTTGAGCAGCTACTATGTGCTGATCACTGTGCTGTCAAGGAACTTAGAAGGGGAAATAAAAGTTGACACTCAAGCATATAAAACAGCAACTGTGCCATGTATTTCAAAGACAAAATACATAAGCAATGACAGTGTAAAATAGGGAGAGTTTACCCAGCCAAAAAGTCAGGAATGGGATCCCCAAGGAAGTGGCACTTGAGGTGACTAAGAGTAAATAAGTGAACGGGAGAGAGAACTGAATTCCAGGCAGAAGGAACAGCAAGTGCTCAGGCCCTGCAGCAGAGGGGACCTGAGTCAATCAAATGGACAGAACACAGGTCACTGAACCAAGAGTGGAGAAAACCTGCAGAGGGCAGGGGGAGAGCAGCCAGGGGCCAGGCAGCAGGCTCTTGACAGGCCCCATCAAGTACTCCCTTCATCCCAAGAGTTATGAGAAGAAATTAAAGGGTTTTAAGAAGAGCACCTTCATCAGATCTGAACTGAGGAACGATCACTCTAGCTGTGAGGCAGAGAAGAAACTTCAAAGACTTTCATTTCTGACAGTATGGTAGACGAAATACCCTGGAAAGCCTCTCAATGGAAACCACCACCAAAGCTGGATTTTAGAAGTGCATTGCTTGCAACATCTACTCTCCAGTTCATTGGACTCACCCAGTACAACTAACAAGGAGATGAGGACTGACAACCACCAACGAGAGTCTACAACTGCAAGCAAGAGAGCCCATCCATCAGCTGTACGGGATCAAAGTCCCCTCTCAATTAGCAGTGGAGTGGACATCACCAACGCAGAATCCTCAGGACTGAGAAATAAACTATGGACTAGAGTGGTCTTACTGGTATTCTACTATAGACTTATTGTGATTCTAGCAATGGAAGAAAATACAACTCTGATGTGGAGGCAGTGGCCACTGGAGACTCTGGGGACAGGGAGAGGGAAAAACAGGTGTAATACAGAGGCTCTTTTGGGACTTCGGAATCGTCTTGAACAACATTGCAACAACAGTTATAAGCCATTTTATATCTTCCCGTAACATGCAGAATTGTGTAGGAGAGAGTGTAAACTACAATGTGAACTATGGTCCGTGCTCAGTGGCAATACTCCAGGATGTGTTTATTAATTGCAATTGCTGTACCACACTAATGAAGGACATTGTTTATGTGGGAGAGTGTGGGAGGTGTGGGAAGTGGAGCATATGGAAATCTCTATATTTTCTGTGCAACACTCACGTAATCTAAGTATCTTTTTAAAAATAAAAAATAAATAAGTAAAAAAAAAAAAGTGCATCCCTGAACTGTCAAGAAAGTAAGGAACCACAGAGGACAGAAACAAAGCAAAAGTGGAACTCTGAGCACTTAAAGAGCAATAAAGCCAGCTTGTGCTCCAAGGGCATCTGCCAACCCTAGAGTCCTTAAACTTCTATTTTGGTGGCTGCTTGGGGGATAGAAGGAAAGAGATGAATCCTAGGGTTGTCTACAGGATACCCATGCACAAAGGTGGCATCTCAAATTGTTATACCTTCTTTGTAAAGTAGAGTGAGATATAAACCTGACAAACAAAAGAAAGCAATAAAGAAATTAACCTGACTTTGGTGCTGGAAGGAAAAGGGAAAAAATCTCCATTGAGAATTCTTAACCACAAGCCAGTCCTCACTTATATTCTACACACACCTCTCCCCCCCATCCAAGTTCCTTGTTTGGGTAAGATAAAAGCACAGGAGAAATTTTAATTTAAAAAGGTCTCTGATTGCTCATGCCCCCAGATAAGTGATAGAAGGAAACCCTGATTTTCTTTGGAGAAAAAGAAAACTTTAACTCAAGACTAATAGAGTTCTAATAAAAAATAGCTTTTAAAAATAATAACAAGGGAAGCAGATGTGTAAGTGCCTGCTTCCCATGTACAAGGTCTTGGGTTCAATCCCTGGTACTGCCTAAATAATAATAATAATAACAAAATACATAGGAATCAAGGCTGCCAAAAACCAAGAACCACAAAGACTTCCCCTTGGGAATTATACGACACAGAATACAAAATAAATACAGTTAATATGTTTCAAAATATAAAAAGGAGGCATGAAGATATGAAGGAACAATTAATTACAAATATACAATTATAAATTGCAAAATGACATATTAGATTTGAAAATTAATATAATAATTTAAATCAAACTTAGTTAATGAGTTAAACAGCACATTAGACATAGCTAAAGAGAGAAAACAATGGCAAACTGGTAGTAGATCCAAAGGAATTAGAATGAACTCAAAAAATAAAATTGATAGAAAATATGAGAGTTTATGAGGTGATGGAGACTAAAATGAAGTCTAACATACTTTAGTTGTCATTTCTGAAGACTTAATAGAATATGTGGGGAAGGGGTGCATATTAAAAAAGGTCATGAATGGCAAGTTCTTGGAATTAGTATTAAAAACACCAAACTCCGGATCGGGGAAAACTAACAAATTTCTAGTAGCATAAACAAGTTCATGCTTAAGTGCATCATGGTGAAACTGCAGAACATCCAAGTCAAAGACATGATCTTAAAAGCAGCCAGAGAAAATTCTCAGAGCAGCAAGGGAAAAGCCAACCATCATGTACAAGGGACATCCAGTAAAACTTAGTGCATATTTCTCTTCAGAAACCATGGAGGCAAGAAGACAGTGGTATGATATAATTAGGATACTGAAAGAGAAAAACTGCCAGTCGAGAATTCTTTATCCAGCAAAACTGTCCTTCAAATATGAAGGTAAGTATAAAATATTCACAAACAAACAGAAACTAAGAGAGTTTGCAAAAAGAATCCACAGGAAATATTTTGCAGGAAATATTAAAAGAAGCCTTAGAACCTGAAAGAAAAAGACAGGAAGACAGACTTGGAAGAGATATAAAAGAAAGAATAGCAGAAAGGATAACCAAAAGAGTATAAAGACAAACAAAAATAAGATATGACATATGAAAAGCAAAGAATATAATGGAAGAAGTAACCAATGCATTTACAGTAATATCATTGAATGTGAATGGATTTAACTTCCCAATCAAAAGAAACAGGCTGACAGAACTGATAAAAAGACATGAGCCATCCATATGTTGCTTACAAGAAACTCACCTTTGACCCAGGGATACAAACCAGCTGAAAGTGAAAGGTTGGAAAAAGATGCTCCATGCGAATAGTAACCAGAAAAGAGGGGGGGTAGCTATACTAATATTTTATAGACTTTAAATGCAGAAAAGTTATAAGAGATACAGAAGGCCATTATATATTAATAAAAGGGACAATCCACCAGGAAAATATAACATTCATAAATATCTATGCATCTAACCAAGGTGCCCCAAAATATGTGAGACAAACTCTGTGAAAACTAAAGGGAGAAATAGACATCTCTACAATAATTGTTGGAGACTGCAACACACCACTCACATCATTAGATAGACCAACTAGACAGAAGATCAACAAGGAAACAGAGAACTTTCACAATATGATATTAATAAATGGGCTAGATCTGACAGACATATACAAAACATTGCATCCAAACTCAGTGGGTTATATATTCTTCTCAAGAACCCATGGATCTTTCTCCAGGATAGACCACACATTAGGGAACAACCAACTCTCAATAAATATAAAAAGTTTTGAAATTATAAAAAGACCACAATGGAATAGAACTGGAAATCAATAATAGACAGGAAAAAAGCAAATTCATAAATGTGTGGAGGCTGAACAACACATTCCTAAATAATCAGTGGGTCAAAGAAGAAATTGCAAGTGAAATCAGTAAATATATTGAGACAAATGAAAATGAGAACACAATGTATCAAAACTTATGGGATACAGAGAAGGCAGTCTTGAGAGAGAAATTTATAGCCCTAATGTCTATATTAAAAAAGAAGAAAGAAATCCATGACAAAGCTACTTGAGCTAATAAATGAGTTCAGCAAAATGGCAAGATACAAAATCAACACACAAAACTCAATAATGTTTTCGTACACTAGTAGTAAACAATCTAAGGAGGAAATCAGGGGGGAAATTCCATTTTCAATAGTAACAAAAAGACTCAAATACCTAGGAATTAATTTACCCAAAGAAGTACAAGACCTATATGCAGAAAACTACAATTTTAAAAGAAATTTTAAAAGACCTAAACAAATGGAAAGACATTCCGTGTTAATGGTTTGGAAGAATAAATATCATGAAGATGTCAGTCTTACCCAACTGACTTATGGATTCAATGCAATACCAATCAAAATCCCAACAGCTTATTTTACAGAATTTGGAAAGGCAATTACCAGATTCATTTGGAAGGGAAAGCCAAAAAGCACCCGAATAGCCAAATTATTCTAAAAAAGAAGAGTGACATGGGAGGAATTTCACTGTCTGACCTTGAAATGTATTTCAAAGCTACAGTGGTCAAAACAGCTTGGTACTGGCATAAAGACAGACACATACATCAGTGGAATAGAATTGAGAAACCAGAAATAAACCCTCACCTATACAGTCAACTGTTTTTTATAAACTTATGGAGTTAATGTTAATGGAACAAAACACTCTTTTCAACAAATGGTGCTGGGACAACTGGATATCTATAACCTAAAGAATGAAAAAGGACTCCTATCTCACTCCCTATACAAGAATCAACTCAAAATGGATCAAAGATCTAAATATAAAGGCCAAGACCAACCATGAAACTACTAGAAGAGAATGCAGGGAAACATCTTCAAGATCTTGTAGTGAGTGGTGATTTCTTGGACCTTACTCCCAAAGCACGTGCAACAATAAAAAAAATAGATACATGATACCTCCTCAAAATTAAATACTTTTGCATCTCAAAGGACTTTGTCAAAAGGGTGAAAGGCTGCCAACTAAATGGGAGAAAATATTTGGAAATCACATATCATCTAAGGGTTTAATATACAGAATATATAAAGAGATGCTACAACTCAACAATAAAAAGACAAATGGCCCAGTCTTTAGCTCTCTGAGGCAGCTTGGTTTACTTATTTCATATCATTGAGGTCATATAGTATTTGTCCTTCAATGCCTGGGTTGCTTCACTCAACATAATGTTCTCAAGATTCATCCATGTTATCACGTGTGCTTGTAGTGTATTTGTTCTTAAAGCCAAGTAGTATTCCATTGTATGTATATACCACATTTTGATAGGCTTACAGGAAATCAGAGGGTAGAGGAAGGATGTAAGCTGACACCTAGATGGGTGAAATCTATGATAAGCTGGAGGTAAGTATATGTACAAGGAAGGGATAAAATGGGAGCATAGGGTTACCTTTGGGTGGGGCTTTGCGGGCTTGAGGGGGGCTAGGGATGGGAGGATGGGTAATATTGCCCAAGAAATTGGGGGGAGGGTGGGACAACATACAAACATAGGAGATTGTCAGGTATATGGTTGAGAGTATAATGCTGAGAAAACCTTTTCAAAAATATAATAAGGAAAATTATCTCTTTAAGATGCCTAAAGAGGGATAATCTGATGCAGGACAGGCTCCTAGGGAATATGTGAATGCTCATTTTGCCATAGTGGGTTACATCATTGGATGGCGACCCATATAATGAGAGTGAAGGTATACCCACATCCTGGGGAGGACTGATGCCATCAAATAGAGGGAACTGTATCTCTCAAGAGAAATGGTGGCTTCCAGGGCATTAGGGCAGTTGAGCATGTCAAGCCCTCAACACTGTTGCAACTATCTCTGAACATGGCCCTTCAAGCAATGAAGATTGACTTCACTGTGGGACCTAAGGGGAGGGGGAAAGAGGTATTGAATAGATAGAACCAATGTAACTATGTGGGCAATATAAGTGTTTCACAAGAGTATACAAGGATGGATATAAGACACGTAAAATTACACCAAAAATATATAGGGGCTGATAGACTAAAATGTAAATCATAATGTAAAACATAAGGTAACTAAAAATTTAGAAAATTGTATAGTCTAAAATATAAACCACAATGTAAACACAAATGTTACCTTGTTTGAAAGCTATTGTCTCAATATCTGTACATCAGTTTCAGTAAATATAGTATGAATATGTAAAAAGATTATTGCTGTGGAAGGGAAAAGGTTTTATGTTGGCTATGTGGGAGTACTCTATATTGTATATATGAAGTACTGTGATCTAAAACTCTTGTGAAGATAAGCTTAGTAATTAGAAAAAAGAAAAGAAAAAGATAGGATGTAGAATCTTTCCAAATTAATATGTATTCTATACCTAACCTTTAAACTCATTGCTATATTCCATTTTACTATTAAGGGAACCTGGCAATATATTGGGCTTCACTTTTCAGGAAGTTTTGGATCACAGAGAGGTTCAACAATGGCAGCGGAGGAATACTGGTGTAGGATGTTACTGACAGGGGACACATGGTTGGAAGGAGTTCTACAGGGCATATATCCAGGGTACATAAAAATGTTTGGATATTTTCATAGTGGAAACAGTTAAAAACAACAACTGAGGGAGTGCTGAGTTTCTAGCCAGGGGAGCTCTATCACAGTCCCTAAAAGAACAGCAACAATTTCCCAAGAGCAATGGCAAAGACCAAAAAAGAATGAAGGTCCAACAATGAGCCCTTGATACTAATGCTTGTGCGCCTGTGCACCTGAAATAAGAACAAGGCCTAGAGCTGCAGTGTGCCTAAGAGTTGTCCCCTGAGAGCCTCCATGTTGCTCAAATGTGGCCAGTCTTGAAGCCAAACTCAGCATGTAAATGCATTGCCTTCCCCCCAGTGTGGGACATGACTCCCAGGGATGAGCTGCCCTGGTGCCGAGGGATTACTACCAAGTAACAGCTGATGATGTGACTAGAAAAGGACCTTGAATAAAAGGTTCAACTCGGACCAGCAGAATATCTCAGTCTACATATAATAACAGGAGTTAAAAATGTTTTTTGACCTGAATCGAGGGGGAAATGGAAAGGACAAATGAGTTTGTATGGTTATGAGTCTCCAAAAAAGAGCCAGGAGGTTATCAGAGGGGTTGCCCTTATGCACACCTCAGCAGAGTCCCAGAGACAGATAAAGTAGATACAACCTCAGGTATTGATTCTTCTAAGGGCTACAGAGACCCATAGATTCTATGGTCATGGCAGATGGAGTTCAGTGCCATGTCAGTTGGCCCTTCCTTGGAGTTCGTGTTTCTGTGTGATGGAGCTGGACTCAAACGTGATCTTTTTTCACAAGCCTTTCCTGTTACTTTACCAGAATTGTAGTTGGTGCTGGGGTTTAATATATACCCAGGGGATGTGAATCTCTGGACTGACCATATGATAGTCAGGCTCTGAGCCTCAACAGACTTCAACTCCTACACTCTGGTTTATTGGACTTACCCCACTCAGCTAACATGGAGTTGAAGAAGGTCAACCACCACACCAGGGAGCCAAGAATGCCTACAACTGAAAGCAGGAGGATTGCATCCAGTATCCATGTGGAATCTAAGCCTCCTCTTGATATAGATGTGGAGTGGACACAACCAATCCAAGGTCGACAGGATGGAGGAATAGAATATGGATTAGAGTGGACTTACTGATATTCTATTCATGAACTATTGTGATTAGTAATCGAAGAAAATGTGGCATTAGTGTGGAGAAAGTGGCCATGATGGCTGCTGGGTTTGGGGAATGGGAGGAAGAGATGAGATGTGGAGGCATTTTCGGAACTTGGAGCTGTCCTGGGTGGTGCTGAAGGGACAATTACTGGACATTGTATGTACTCCCATGGCCCACTGGGTGGAATGTGGGAGAATGTGGGCTATGATGTGGACCATTGACCATGAGGTGCAGCGGTGCTCAGAGATGTATTCACCAAATGCAATGAATGTCTCATGATGATGGAGGAGATTGTTGTAATGGGGGGAGGAGTGGGGTGAGGTGGGTGGGGGGTATTTGGGGACCTCATATTTTTTGAATGTAATATTAAAAAAATGAAAAAATAAAAAAGAATAAAAATTTTGCTAAAACACACACACACAAAAGAGACAAATGACCCAATTAAAAAATGGGCAAAAGACTTGAATAGACATTTGTCAAAAGAAGAAATACAAATGGCAAAAAAAACACATGAAGAAATGTTTAATATCACTAGTGATCAGAGAAATGTGAATCAAAACTACAATGAGATATCATTTCACACCTATCATAATGGCCACTACTAAAAAGATAGAGAGCTACAAGTGTTGGAGAGGATGTGGAGAGATAGGAACACTTATTCACTGTTGATGGGAATGCAGAATGGTACAGTCACTGTGAAGGACTGTTTGGCAATTCCTAAAGAAGTTGAATATAGATTTGCCTCGTGACCCTGCAATACCACTGCCAGGTATATATCCAGAAGAACTGAGAGCAGTGACACACAAACAGACACCTGTACACCAGTGTTCATAGCAACATTACTCACGATTGCCAAAAGCTGGAAATAACCCAAGTGTCCATCAACAGATGAATGGATGAACAAACTATGGTCTATTTACATGATGGAATATTATACAGCGTAAGAAGAAATGAAGTCATAAAGCATATGACAACATGGATGAGCCTGGAGGACATCATGTTAAGCAGCAAGCCAGACACAGAAGGACAAATACTGTATGACTGCATTACTATGAACCAAATATATTGTGTAACATATAGTACGATTTTTAAAAAATGTATAGGTATCTAGTACATTTAATTGAGAAATGTATCTTTTTACTCAACTGTGTTTTCTTTTTGGTTTTTAATTATTTATATTTTCAATTATTAAATGTATAAAATAAAGGGAAAAAATGCAAAATATGTATGACCATTTCTACTCTACACTGGTCTAGAATCCTAGCCAGTGCCATAAGAGGGAGTGCAAAAAGATAAGGGTTAGAGAGCGAGAAATAAAACTTTCCATACTTGGAGATGTGATAATTGCCTACAAGGGCAGGGGCTATATCCTTATCTTGTTCACTGTTATATTCTACCACAGCATTTGGCCAAAGAGTAAGTCTCAAAAAATGTTGACTGAATAACTGTGTCTTTGCAACAGGCTACAGCGGAAGTGTAGATCTGAGCAGTAGAGGAACAAGTATGGAGAGTTGAAGGACAGTGATCATCTGTGCCTCATACCTAAACCTTGTTCAATTTTTCTTCCACTTAAAAATACAACACGCAGGAAGTCCAACAACTGAACAACATATTATTTTCTATTAAGGAAACAAATTCTACTTTGGGGTGATGCCTGCCTTGAGTGCATTTGAAGTGGATCACAAAGTACATCCAGTCATCCTAATTCAGTTCGTCATCCCTAACAATTACGTTAGCTTGGTGAATTTCACCCCTCTGGCAAACCAGACCCTCATTATTCGGCATGTACATATTTAGTTACAGGGAATTTTCAGACACATTTTCTAAATCTACATATTTATTAAGTCAATTGATCTCCCACCCAAGTCATTCTCCAAGGAAATCCACGTTTGACAGAAACAGCCACTTTTGCGTTCAGGCAAAGATTCTGCCAGCAAGCTGGCTCCCAGGCTTCTAACAAGGAGTTGACAAGGAAAGCAAATTGTCTACTGCTTCGACCTGGAAGAATGAATTTCTTGTGTCCTCCATGCTTTTCCCTTAACTACCTCCAGCACAGACAACCTTGTTCTGAGAAATTAAGCCATTTAAAGGGGCACTAGAAGCAGACAAGACCAGTGTCTTACACATCATTGAGCAGAGCATCAGATGGATGCTAAATAGGCAGCAGTTACCCGCCTCTGAAGACCCAGTGGGGTTGGGGGGGAGGCCAACAACGTAGGTAAGCAGCATGAACTTCTGAGCCCTGATCCTCCTGCTTACTCTGATGGCTTCCTGACTGTATATTAGGAAAGAAGCAAAGTTCTGGGGAAGAGTTGGCTAATTGGCTAATTCACCTATGGCCTTCTAATTGCAAAGTACTCTGTCTCTTCGTGAACTCACCTTAACAGCTAACCTTGCTGACACGCGCTCCTTAAAATTCTCGCCTTCTGGCTCGTAGACTGCCAATCCTTCCTGCCTCCTCTCTAGATCCCTGATCCCCCTTCACTGGGACTCTCTCTCCCCTCTCATCCTCTCAATGTGCTAATCCCCTGGGTTTCACTTAGAGTTTTATCGCATCACTTATCTTGTGCTGTAGCTTCAAATATCCCTTTGCATCAGTGTCTACCAAAACCATATCTCCATTTTCTGCTCTCCTGAATTCCAAATCTCTATCTAACTGCCTGCTATACATTTCCATCTGGCTATGCGATAAACACCTCAAACATTACACATCCCAAACCAAACACCATCTTCCTCCTAAACCTGTCCTTTCCCTATATTTACTATGTGATTAACAGCACCTGCTCGAATGGGCTAGAAAGTTCTGCATCAGGTCACCTAACTTGATCATCTCTTTTTTTCCACTCTCACATTCAATTAGGGTTTGTTTTGTTGTTTTTTGTTTGTTGTTTTTTTGAGGTACAGGGGGCCAGGGATTGAACCCAGGGCCTCATATGTGGGAAGCCAGTGCTCAGCCACTGAGCCACACTGGCCTCCCCTGAATTGGTTTTCTCTCATCTGTATGCCTGTTGTCTGATTTTTTGTTTTTAGGAAGCACTGGAAAGCGAATTTAGGACTTCCCAAGTGGGAAGCAGGTGCTCAACCGCTCGAGCCACATCTGCTCCCCAATTAATTTTTTTCAGTCCTGCCTTCTATAAACGCTGACCACCTCCTTCCCTTCTGCTCCAATCCCCTGTGACTACTGTAGTTCAAGCCTTCCTGCCTGGATTATTGCAATAGTTTCCTGATGGATGGCCTATCTCCAGCCTCCCCTTCTTTACCATTTTCCATGCAGTACTCTTTCCTCTAGAGTTATCATTCTAAACCATGAACAAAACCATGTCAATCCCTGCTTTAAAATGTCAATGGTTCCCCACTGCTAAAAGCTTTGGTTTTAAAACTATTCCTAGGGGAAAAAAGAAATATAAGCACGGCTCTCAAAAGAAGTTTATTTATTAACTAGTCTAATAAAAAGTTAAATGTTTGTAAAGTTTAATGTCTTTGTTTTAGGATAAAATAAGGTTTTTTTCATAGTTTTACCTGAATCTCAATGGATCGATTTGTACACCTATGCCAATACCTCCTGGTAGAGAGGATGACGTCAGACCCCTTGGTCTGGCATTCAGGGTGTTTTGCAATCTAGCTTCAGCCCACTGCCCCAGACACATTGTTCCTCTCCCTTTCTCCCACAGCTTCGCCCACTAACCGCTCTTTCCCACACACATGTTCCCCACATGTGGGCACAGAGACACACAGGACCGAGGCGTTGGTGTTCGTTTCCTCCCTGCTATGTTTAGCATTGTGACCTGGAGTTACTTTCTGTATTTTGGGGGAGCCTCAATTTCCTCTTCTTTACTTTGCAGGGTTGTGTTAAGTGAGAGAGTGAAAAGCAATGCAGGGCCAAGCTCAGAGAGGGCTGATGCATGCTATCTACTAGCAGCAGGAGTTCAGACATTCTCTTGCATACATTTTTCCTTCTATTTGGAATTTGTTGCTCTCTTTCCTTCCATGAGAATATTGTTTTCAAATATTTCCAAGGGCAAAGGGGGGAAAAAAAGCTATTTAAAAGTGCACTCATATGCACAATTCTATGTTCTAGTAACAGCAACTTACTTGACAGTTTACAAAGTGCTTTCACATGTGTTCATGAGAAACAGGCTGTTAGCACACCCTCAGTACTGCAGCAACTCATGAAATAGATAATAAATTAAGGAGAAGTCATAGTTTGACAGTATCCTTCTATGACAGTTTTCTCTTCCATCCAGATCTGATGCCAAGTTAATGTTATCATAAAATAATTCCATTAACTGCAATTGTGCAGTTTACCGAGCCATTACTGTCATCGAAAAGTGAAATTATATTCAAAACCAAAAACAGAGGCTTACATAGAAATAAATGGTATTAACATACAAACAAATTACATGCAGGAGAAACAGGCGTCGCGCTGTGACAGGCATTGCAGCCCAAGCTCGGCATAAACAGATGAGTACCTTTTAATATTTATTCACATATGAACAATGAAAACAAATCACACTGGCAAGTACCTTTGAGTTACATTCACATTTGTTTAAAAAGGCCGAGGCTTATGCATCCCCTCCAACTGCAGGCTATACTGTGCAGATCTGAGCTTTCCTCAGACAATCTTACTGCCAAACATGTCCATGACCTAGAAGGTAAACTGGTACCTAATATTTACATAGGAAAAAATTAAGCTGGGGGAGGAGTGGGTCGGGACAGCCTGAAGTAGGTATAAAGAAAAAAAGCAAAAGTGCGCTGGAGGGCTGGCTCCTGCGTTCAGATCATGTGGCGCTGAGGCAATGACACCTGACTCTGGGTGAGGTGAACTGGATTGGCAGTGTCCACTGGAATTGCCATCCCATCCTTCTGAGATGCCCTGGTTAATGAAGTAGCAGCCCCCAGTACAAATAAATGGAACTCCATGGGACACAGTGATCATTTTCAGCTACCAGGTAAGGAATGGGGAGAAGGGTGGCACCTCCAGATAATTGTGAGTGGTTAATTTTATTTGTCAATTTGGCTAGGGTATGGTGTCCAGTTGTTTGGTCAAGCTAGCTCTGCCCTGTTACTATATGGGTATTTTGTAGATTGATGGATAGTCAGTTGATTGCATCTATGGAAGTTTGCATCTACAATCAGCAAAGGCGCTTGCCCTCGGCAATGAAGGGTATCTCCTCATCCAATCAGCTGGAGTTCTTAAAAGCCACAACGGAGAATTTCAGGAGCCAGAAAAAAAAAGAATTTCTGCCTCTACTTTAGCGAGGCAGCTTCCCCTGAGGGGTCCAACTTCACCTTCAGTAGAGTTTAAAGTCTAAGGCCTGCCGTATGAAATTCGGACTTGCAGATCCCCATAGTCAAGTAAGCCAATTCCTGTAACAAATCACCTTACATATATTATATATTTAGTCAGTTCTGTTTCTTTGGAGAACCTGACCAGTATAACACCACTGCTTCCTTCAGGATGCAGAATTTATTCCTCTTTCTCAGACCAGTGGTTCATTTCCAAAGAGTAGGGCTTGCCTGGGCCTGCCTTATGTCAACTTTTCTTTATTCATTCTTTGAGAAAAAGGACAAAGTTGCCTCGACAGGTTAAGCATAAAGGGTAAGGATGCTTTCCCAACAACTCCAACTCCAAGTCATTATTCTCTTTGCTGAATTCCTCCCGTACTTGGCCTGGTACCACACCGAAAGCCATGCAGCCTTCTTCCCAGCAACGCCAGCCCAGTACCCAGGAGTGGGCCCTTGCAGCTGGAGCTGCTCTCCCTCGCGACAGCCCCTCCTCTTAGCAAACGAGCCTCCACACTTGCAGAGTCCTGAAGAAGTTCCAGCTCCCAAATGTGCTCAGTGGGATGGGGCAGATTGCAAAAACTAGTTCTGCTACTTCTTAGCCATGTGATCTTTATGCTTGAATCTCAGGCTCAGGTTCCTCTGAAAGTGAAAGGGATAGATACAGGGTCCAATTTCCTATTGAATGAGTGACTGCTATGTAGCAAAGCCACGGTCCCTGCTTGGTGGAGTTGACCTTCCAGCAGGGAGAGGATTGGTAACAAAAACATAATAACTGATGACATGTTAACATGTGATTAGTCCTACAGGTAGAGAAAAAAGAAAAAAAGCAGAGTAAGAGGCAGCGGGAACCAGGAGTGCTGGGGGCAGGGGTTACAATTATAAATAAGGTACTGAAGATGGCATTTGAGGAAAAAATGTGAAGGAGGTGAGCAAGTTAGCCAAGTAGCTGTCTGTGGGATGAGTGAAAAGGCCCTAAATCAGGAGTTTGAGTCACAGCTAGGGGGGCAGGGTGGTTAGAACTGAGGAGTAAGGAATAGTAGGAGACAAAGTCAGAGGGAAATAAATTCCTCCCAGGATTTTTTGTGAAGACTGATGGAAATAATGTGTGAAACATGCTCAGTGGTAACTGATGCCATAGGCACTTACTATATGGCAGGTGATGGGCTAAGCACCTTAGATACATTAGCTCAGTCATCTGAACAACCTGATAAGGTAGTGTGGTAGTTTGAGATTATTTTATGAATCGCAAAAAAGAGAAAGATTATGTTTGTAAGCTAATCTTTTCCTCTGGGTGTGATACCCTTTAATTGCATTAAGGGAAACGGACTTTGGCCCAGTGGTTAGGGCGTCCGTCTACCATATGGGAGGTCCGCGGTTCAAACCCCGGGCCTCCTTGACCCGTGTGGAGCTGGCCATGCGCAGTGCTGATGCGCGCAAGGAGTGCCGTGCCACGCAAGGGTGTCCCCCGCGTGGGGGAGCCCCACGCGCAAGGAGTGCGCCCGTGAGGAGAGCCGCCCAGCGTGAAAAGAAAGAGCAGCCTGCCCAGGAATGGCGCCGCCCACACTTCCCGTGCCGCTGACGACAACAGAAGCGGACAAAGAAACAAGACGCAGCAAATAGACACCAAGAACAGACAACCAGGGGAGGGGGGGAAATTAAATAAATAAATCTTTAAAAAATTTAAAAAAAAAATAATAATTGCATTAAATTCAGCTGAAACGTCTTTGGTTAAATTACCTAAGATTAGAACGTTTTTGATTCAACCACATCAGTAAGGCGTGACTCAGGTTGAGTCCCCGATCCCTCGGCGAGTCTGATATAAATGGACACTCACAAGAAGACAAACAGAAGAGAGAGCTTTGTCTTTTCGATCCTGCCATGTAACAGAAAAGAGAAGGTGAAAACAGCTAAAGCCCCAGGGAGAGATGGACAATTTGCCTGATAACTTACAGCTGAGGTTGGGAAGAGAGCCCAGACTGATACGGGAAGCCCTGAGAGACGAGCCTTATGCCAGCCTGCAGCTGAGATTGGGAAGAAGATGGGCACATGGGGCCTCAAGAGGAAGAGAAAACCCAGAGATCGCCCACCATCTTGCTTCAGCATGTGGCAGCTAATTTTGGTGAAAAAGTACCTCTTATTGTACCTTGAGATGGACTTTCCATGGCCTTGGGACTGTAAGCTTTTACCCCAAATAAATACCATTTGTAAAAGCCAACAGATTTCTGGTCCTTTGCAACAGCAGCCCTTTGGTGGACTGATACAGGTAGGTACTATTATTACGACTATTTTATACATGAAGAAACTGTGGTTTCCCCAAGGTCTTATACACTAGTAAGTGGAAGAAGTAGGATTCAAACTCAGAATTCAAACCAAAGCAGTCTGGTTCTAGAGACTGCTGTGCCTTTAACCACTGAGCTGCCTTTCCTAAGCAAAGTAGGTGATGGTGGAGGGCTGAAGGAGGAGTTGGTGGATGCAGTGCAAGCCCAGGAGACTGGAATTACATAGCGAAGGAGGAGAAGGATAAGAACCAAACAAACAGCCCTGCAAGGAGAGCAGAAGGCATGATGCAAAAGAAAAGCCAGGCATAGCAAGCAGCCCAGTAGACAGACACTGGGTGTGACAGATGCTCAGGTAGAAGAAGGCTGATCACACTCACAGGGGAAGTGGAAGCAGCAGACATGAGCCACATCCAACCAATGAGGCCAACAACAGACCAAGCTGAATTCATGGGGCCAGAAAAGTTCCTACACTGTGGTACGCAAAAAGCATAGGCTCTAGGGAAAGTTGTCCCCCACCTCCCAAAACACGAACTGCAAGAAAAGTTGTGGATAGCAGGGACTCCCATCCAGTAAGCCAAATTTTGAGCATGCATCGAGAGACCAGAATTTGTTCTTAGTAATTCAATTATGGATTTCTGAAGCATGCTCCCTTGCTGTCTCCTAGGTGAAAACATGACAATGACAGGTAATTTTTACTATATTTATGGAGTGAATACCAGATACTGCTTGGAGAACTATGTACATTTCATCATCAAAACATTAAGAGCTGCTCAAAGTAAAACAGTTAATGGAAGAAGAAAAAAAATCCATGAGCTGGTATATCTCCATCTTTAGACAAGGAAACTGAGGCTCAAAGAGGCTGATCACTCACAAACTCAGGTGCTTACAGACAGAAATATACTCCCTCCAATGTCCATCTGACATGAACGTGGGCCCATAACCACTAGGACTTGTCAGGAAGAAGAAACAAGTAGGAGCAAATATAATTGCAGCACCAAGCTTTGCACCTAATCTCTTTTAGACAGGCATCCTCACAGCAGCTCAGCAGTTTCGTTCCTATATTCCTGACCAGCAAGAAGGAGAGTGACTAAGGGCCCATCAGAGACGTATGTCCAAGTAATTACAGAAGCTCCAAAACTTTGGGAATCAGTAGAGCTGGTTGTGTGAGCATCAGGATAAAAGGCACTGCAAGGAACTTTGTAAAGAAGCTCAGTGCCTGGAGAATCATCACTTCAGCTCTTCCTGAATGGTCCTTGCTATACTCTATACCTACCAGGGGCTCAGTCATTTTACAGAAGCCCACTGGATACTGGTCATATTTACTTTAGTAATTTCTTCCTATGGCCGAAGCTAGAATCTGCTCTCCCAACTTTTTTTACAGCTATGGCACAAGTATAATGTGATATAAGCTCACCCAGTTGAAGACACTTACCCTAGGCTTTGACTCTTGGGTTAGTAATGCAAGAAAAAGGATAGGAAACTCACTTTCTTTTGCTATGAAATAGAAATGAGTTAACCTAAAAAAAAAAAAATTGTCAATTGATTTCCGACAAGGGTGCTAAGTACATGCAATGGGGAAAGAATAGTCTCTTCACTAGTGTTTGGAAAACTGGATATTCACCTGCAGAAGAATGAAGTTAGACCCGTGTCTCACACCATAAACAAAAATCAACTCAAAATGGATCAAGGCCCTAAAGATAAGAGCCACAATAAAACTCCTAGAAGACAATATAGGGACAATTCTCCATGACTGGGATCCACCTGTGGATTCTTAGATATGTACTAAAAGCATGAGCAACAAAGAAACAATAAATGACTTTCATCTCATCAAAATTTAAAACTTTTGTTCATCAAAGGAAATTATCAAGAAAGTAAATAGACAAAAAACAGAATAGGATAACCATATATTGGGTAAGGGTTTACTATCTAGAAATATAAAGAAACTTGACAATGCAACAACACAAAGACAAAGAACCCAATTAGAAATGGGCAAAGGACTTGAATAGACATTTCTCAGAGGAATATATATACATGGCCAATAAACCTAAGAAAAGAAGCTCAACATCATTAGCCATTAGGGAAAAGCAAATTAAAACTATAACGAAAGAGCACTTCACACCCACTAGGGTAGCTATAGTGGTGGTTTGAAGCTATTTATACCCAAGAAAAACATGTTCTTAAAACCAATCCATTCCTGTGGCTGTAAACCCATTGTAAGTGGGACATATTTTTTATCCGCCCCCCCCCACCCCTCTTGCAGCTTGCTTGCTGTCTGCTCTCTGTCTATTTGCTGTGCATTCTTTTGTGTGTATTTATTTATTTTTTTAAAGATTTATTTTTATTTATTTCTCCCCTCTCCAGTTGTCTGTTCCATGTGTCCATTTGCTGCGTGTTCTTTGTCCGCTTCTGTTGTTGTCAGCAGCACGGGAATCTGTGTTTCTTTTTTTTTGTTGCATCTTCTTGCTGCGTCAGCTCTCCTCTCCATGTGTGTGGCACCATTCTTGAGCAGGCTGAACTTTATTTCGCGCTGGGCGGCTCTCCTTATGGGGCGCACTCCTTGTGCATGGGGCCCCCCTACACGGGGGCACCCCTGCGTGGCAGGGCACTCCTTGCGCGCATCAGCACTGCACGTGGGCCAGCTCCACACGGGTCAAGGAGGCCCGGGGTTTGAACCCTGGACCTCCCATGTGGTAGACGGATGCCCTAACCACTGGACCAAGTCCGCTTCCCATGTATTTATTTTTATTTATTTCTTCCCCCCTTGTGGCTTGCTTGTCATTTTTCTCTCTGCGTCCTTTCACTGTGTGCTCTCCTGTGTTTTTACTTGTCTCTTTCTATGTTGTGTCACCTTGCTGAGTCAGCTCTCCATGGCACTTGTGAGCCAGCAGCACTCCGTGGTGTTTGCAGGCCAGGCGGCACTCCCCGGTGCTTGCAGGCCAGGCAGCTCTCCACAGCTTGCAAGCCAGGTGGCTCTCCATGGCGTGTGTGCGAGCCTGCCTTCACAAGGAGGCCCCAGGGTGTGAACTCAGGACCTCCTATATGGTAGACGGGAGCCCAATTGATTGAGCCACAGTCGTTTTCCATAAGTGGGACCTTTTGACAAGGTTACTTTATTTAAGGTGTGTCCCCTTAATCCTATAACTGGAATACTTGATAAGAGAATGAATTCAGACAGAGAGAAAGCCCCAGAGCAAGATGCTGAATTCAACAAAACCAGGAAGAGAAAGGAGAGACAAGCAGATACTGCCATGTGCTTTGCCATGTGTTAAAGGAGCCCATGTTTGTTGGCAGCTGGTCTTTGGGAAGAAAGCATTGCCTTGATGATGCCTTGATTTGGATACTTCTCCATTCTTGAAACTATGGGCAAATAAAGTCCCATTGTTAAATCTGACTCATTTCATGGTATTTGCTTTGAGCCAACCTAGCAATGGATTCTTAGATATGCACTAAAAGCATGAGCAACAAAAGAAAGAGCAGATAAATTTGTTCATCAAAGGAAATTGTCAAGAAAGTGAATAGACAAACTACAGAATGGGAAACCATATATTGGATAAGGGTTTAATATCCAGAATACATAAAGAAAGTTGACAATGCATCAACAAAAAGACAACCCAATTTTTTAAAATTAGCAAAAGACTTGAATAGACATTTCTCAGAAGAAGATATATAAATGGCCAATAAACATATGCAAAGATGCTCAACATCATCAACCTTTACAGAAATGCAAATTAAAATCACAATGAGATAGCACTTCACACCCACTAGGGTGGCGACTGTTTTTCAAAAAAGGAAAATAAATGTTGAAGAGGATGTAGAGATACTGGAACTTAAGTTCCTTGTTGATGGGAATGTAAAATTGTGCAGTCACTGTGGAAACAGTATGGCAGTTCCTCAAAAAGACAAATATAGAATTATAATTTGACCCAGCAATCCCACTTCCATGTATATACCCAAAGAGAGTGAAAATAGGGTAGCAAACAGATACATGTACACAAATGTTTATAATAGCATTATTTACAATAAGCAAAAACTGGAACCAACCAAGATGCACATCAACAAATGAAATGGATAAACAAAATGCGGTGCATACACATAAAGGAATATTATCTGGCCATAAGAAGAAAAAAAAGAAGTTAAGAGATATGCTGCAACATGGAAGATTCTTGAAAACATTATGTTCAGTGAAATAAGCAAGACATGTAAGGAAAAAATTGTGCAAGAATATTTATAAGAGATGACTAGAAAGAGCAAATTCACAGAGAAAGAAATGAGATTAGAGGGTACCAGGGAAGGGGAGATGGAGAGAGGGAAGAAGGGGAAGCGTTTGTTAAAAAACAAACAAAAAACGTCCACTCCTCAACAATTTTTCTTATCCCCTTACCCAATTTCATCCTTCAGATTGGATATAAGAAAATCCGTAACCCTTGCAAATGTTTATGTGCAGTATGTGCAAGGTAAAAATGGTAGGGGAGCGAATAATGGGAGCTACATCAGCTGCAATTATGCGCATGGGGAAAGAGAACAAAGAGATGACAGGAAACAGAAACACAAAACCAGACACAATAAGCCCAAGAGCAATAATTATATTCCAATTTCCCACCAGCTGGCTTAGAAATCTCAACTCTCAAAGCATTGAGCCTTCTATTTTCTAGTTTTCCAAGTAAAATGCACCTTATTATGGGGAAGTACCCCAATCACTTCTCAATGCCCCCAATGCTTCATTGGCGAGCAGAATACTACGAAAGATTATAAAATGTACAAGACACACAAACTCCTACCTTTCCTAGAGGTCCTAGACCCCCTCCGCAAGTCAGTTTGTATTTTTGTTCATAAGAAAGTATTCAAGTTTAGTACTGAGTTACCTTAGAGACAACTCTTCTGGCCCAATGCATTCCCTTGGACTCCAAAATATGCATCATCCAACATAGTTTTTTGAGTGCCAATGATATTCCATATACTCTAGTGATACAGCAGAGAATAAAAGAGCACCCCACTCCTTAAGAAGGTGAATTTATATTGATTGAATAGTTAGGGACTCTGCAAGTTGACCTGCCTTGAGGCAGAGAAGAAAAAAGTAATGTGCAAATGTACTTTGCTCCCATAGAGGTAAGAAACAAAGAGTAAGAGAGATAAGACATGAAAGGAAGGAAGGGAGGGAGGGAGGGAGGGAGGGAGGAATAAATTAAATAAATCATAAAGATGAATTTGGGAAGACTATCTGATGATAAGTAATAAAGACATATTCCTGTTACAGATCTAAATTTCTCACTCAGAAGACTGGTAAGATATCCTTGCCTACTGATTTGGAACTGCAATGTTTGAATCCTTGAACTCCTTTAAGAAACTCAACTCTTAGAAAGACATTCCGTAATGATCACTACCATCTCCTACTGGTTTTCAAATTATTGACAAGTATCCCTTGAGTACCCCCTGAGACTTTAATACACAGTCTCTGCCTTGACTAATTGACAGAACAGAGGAACTGAAACAAATATTTCACTTTTAGAATAATCTACATGACATATAATTTGCATCTTGGTTCAAGACACCCATCTCTTTCTACTCATCACCTGAAATTACAAAGAATGTTATAGTAGAATACCAATTACCTATTTCAGAACACTTTGTCAGGCATAAAGATTTCATAGCCTTTATGTCATGATCAAAATGACCACAGACAACAACTGTCTTTTGGGAAACCTCTCTCCAACAAAACAAGACTATCATACAAGTGGCTAACCCAACTCATGGCTCCAGACATGCACATGTGACCACAACCACACAATTTGCAGATTTTATGCTCCTGGTAACACTATTTGACTAAGATCTTAGCCTGTGACTCAAGACAGTTCTTGGCACAGGACTTTGCTGGAACAATGGGGAACTAAGAGTTGCTTGAGCTAGTAGAATATGAGCCTCAGGCTTCCAGCGGCCTCCACTTTGGAAAACTTGCCTCAGAAAGCAACTAACAAAAGGAAAGCAGGGCCTAGAGCTACAGAGACAGAGACGATCCCTATAACATTGAACATCTACATGCAGCAATGCTGAGGCCAGTCTACCCCTTGGATTTCTCAATAATGCAAAATAAAATAAAGTCCTATTTTTGCCAAAATCAGTTTGAGTTCAGTTTTCTTCATTTGCACTGATAAGAATCCTGACCAACCTGTTCCTTGAATATATTTTTCTTATATCCCATCACACACACCCAACCTATTCAAATGTTGCCTTATAGCCAGGATGAAGATAAATCATTCTTTTACGGGTTGCAGTTGAATACCTCTATCTCTAACAACATTCAAAAAGGCAGCAAATCTCTATGATAGTGACTGTCAAACATCAAATTTCTTAGATGCTCTAACACATCAGCTCACCTGTTGGCCATTAGGATCTCAAGGACAAACTGCAAATATCAGCTCATCTGTCATGCACAGACTACTAGAGCCAAAGAAAGGTCAAACCACATGAGTTCTGCTCTCCCAACTGCCAGCTCCTCCATCACTGAATCTAGATTCCTGAAAAGTGTTACAGTATCTCAAATCAAATGAAGAATGTTAGATGAAGCACAGAGATGCCCCAAATCACAGATTATATTTATTGGATGAATCATAACTCTACAAAGTGTTAGCTTCAGACTAACAGACAAGATTTCTTTTTCCCCTGAAAATGAACTCTGAGTGTACAATTATGACATATGCATAACTCTCAAGGTCTGATTTCTTAAATTGTTGTTCACTGACAACTGACTATAATTTTTAAAAGAGTTTCTCAAACAGTACAAATACAGTTATATCCCAGAGGAATTGCAAAGCTAATCAATCACTCTTACATAACAGGTACTCACTGTGAAAATAATGTCCTCGACCGAACAATGAACTTGAACACATATTCCAAAGCTTTCAGAGTTCTTAGGATTGGCTCACATTGCTCCCCTCTGCTGGAGGTATCCAAGTAAGTCTTCAGAACCGTCATCAATTTCCTGAATAAGGGATTATATTTTCAAAATATATCTCTTTCCAGCCCACAGCCTGGTAATTAGTTTGTTCAGTAAATTAGAAGGCATTCAGTCGAAGGTTAAAGGTGGTAGGCCAAGTTCCCTCACTCTTTTTCAAGCATGAAAATAACTCTGCCTTTAAAAAAACAGATTTATTACAGGGAGTGAAGAAGTATTTCTTGCCCATAAGAAGCCATCAAAGGAAAGACTAGTAAGAAAAAAAATCTTTTGACTAGGAAAACTAGTCACAATCAAAGTACGAATGAGAATAACCGTGGTAACAATGTCTTTTTCAATCTTCCCTTGCTACAAAAAATGTACTTGTAGTATGAGGGAACTAGCATCCATGGTCCTTTATTACCACCAGGCAGACTTTAAACTCTGCCTGCTTTTCAAGACCCCTCCACAAACTGGCCCCATCAAGCTTTCTAGCATCCTTAACCCTCAGTCCCCTATACCTATAAGCTATTTGGAGCTACTTACCATGTGTCCCTCTTCTCTCTAATCTTTGAATTCTAGTGCTGACCACAAGCAGCTTCTCAGTAAATGATAGTTGAATAGCTGACCAAATGAGTGAATGAACACCTTCATGTACTTCACCACCATAAAGTATTCATCCCAACCTATGGGTTTGCATATTTTATTGATGTCCAAATAACCCAGGCATGTTTGGCATGGGTTGCAACTTATTAAAGGGAGAACTTCCACGGCTGGTTACAAAAGGAAAACACTAAAGTTCCTTGGCATCCTGGCAGGCCAGTCATGAGGTAGACAAGAAGTCTCTGGGTGCACAGATACTTACTTGTAAGCCAAGGTAGCACTGAAATGCTGTTGAATGTATGCCTCCAGAACAGTATTGAAATGCTGGAATTTCCTGTCGGCGATGAGTCCTATGATATAGATCTGAGGAAGATGCAAGGAATCAGTGTTTTCAGGGCAAACATGGGGAGGAAGCCATATTCATGTGGCATAACTGAACCCCATAATTCTCAATGACATATCTACGTGCCCAGGAGTTAGCTTCCTAGTATAGAGTTTGTTCTTTTCATTAAGGCAATGTCTCCAAAATATATCCAAATGTGCTGCAGGGTAACGTGGTATTTCATGGTAAAATAAGGTTGAGACATTCATGGTAAAATAACGTTGAGAAATTCTGGGACATCATCATTAAACTGCCTTCTTTATTGCAGGAATTTTCAGAGTCAAAAATACTTATGTACATTGTGGCTCTGCAACAGGGTTAGGCACTGTGCAGCACTTCCCTAAGTTGTTTACTGAAGGATTCTTTTCTTCACAGAGCATCTTTTAGGTGGGGCTAGCATTCCAAGGAACTTTCTTGGGAAATTACCAGGTTAAGACCCAGTTGCCTCCCAGCACCTTTTTTTTCTAGGTACCAGGGATGGGGATTGAACCCAGAACCTCGTATGTGAGAAGTCGGCGCCCAGCCACTGAGCCACATTGGCTCCCAAGCTGGTTTTTTCATTTGTTTGCTTGTTGTTTGTTTTTGTTTTAGGAGGCACCAGGGACCAAACCTGGGACCTCCCATGTGGGAAGCAGGCACCAGCACACTTTTAAAAAATACAAATGCCCCTGACACAAGAGATTAACACACTAAGACTTCATTGGCCACTGATCCCTAATGCAGGTGTTTCTTATGCTGATTTTGGCATGACACCAGGAAAACATGAGTTGTAACAAAGAGAAGAGGAAGAGACCACTTGGGAAGACAGAAAGAACCAAGAGCGGGATGGTGTACCACCATGAAAGTTTCTTGGTTAGCAGGAGATATGTAATGACTCTGGGGTGTTAAAGAATATGAGAAAGAAGAAGGTCAAAGGGGATTTAAGAGACATTCTGGGTGCTTTACAACCTTGTGAGGGACTAGCTCTCAGCATTAATGGAAAGTCAGAGATCATTCACAGTATCTAGCCCCACTGTTCTTTTAACCACTGCCAATCTGACATCAACACTTAAAATTCCCCCTTTCACTCATCCTGCTCTATGCTTTCAAAGGGTCTTAAAACAAATGAAAAGAAAGAGCAGGTAATTCACTGGTCTGGTTACCAACTAAAACATCTATCCCTACCTCTTACCAAAGCATCAAAGACGAGGATGTCATACTCATTACTTTGAGAATGCTCCATCATGATGTTGAAGAGGGCATCCAGAGTATCCTGGAGAAACTGGGCAGAATAATGAAGTTCACATTAAGAAAGAGAATAGGTGACCCAGAAATCCCACTCCTACATGTACATCCAAGAGAATGAACATGTATGTCCACTGCAAACCATGCTCAAGAGATCCATGGCAGCTTTAGTCATAACACACCCAAGCTTGGAGCAACCCAAATGTCCATCAACCACAGAATGGCGCTATGGAGGTAATTTCACACTACAGAACACCACATATCAATAAAACAAGCAGCAGACAACAGTGTTAATTCTCTCAGACATCGTGTTGAGTGAAATATGTCAGACACAAAAATGAACATCCTTTAATATTCCACTTTTATGAAAGTCAAGAGCAAGCAAAGTCCTATCAAGGAAGATGATAGTCAGAACAGGGTTATTCCTGGCAGGAGGTGGCCATAGACTAGTAAAGCAGTATGAAGAAACCTACTGCAATGGGGAAAATGTTCAGTATCTTGATCTGGACTGTGGGTATCTGGATGTATACATGTGTAAAAAACTCATTGAGCTATATTCTTAAGATTAGTGCTCTGTATATATTTTGCTATATGTATATTATATTTCAATAACAAAGTTTTTTAAAAAAGAAAAATGAAAAATACCTTTTATCTTTGCAAAAGGAAGAATAGGACTTTTCCCCTAGATGACTTCTTCAAGCTGCCCAAAGTATATAGATCTTATTAAAGAGGTGTCCGGGGAATTTCTGTGCCATTATTCTGCCAGATAGGTAGGTCAGTGGTGGAACATTGATCTGGAAATTCTACCACTGTTTTGCCACATATGGGCAAATAAATAAAACTTGATTCTCCTCCCCAGTAAGGGATGGGTCAATATTTCCTAGAGTCTCTCAAAACATAGAGCTACCACATAAAGATGTTTAATCCCAGAGTTTCTTGCTGTGTCAAGTTTATGATGGAAGCAAGATCACTGGGACTTCTGGGAAACTCTTGTCCTAATTCACACTGCCAAAGAGGAGGTTTGCTTTAATTAGACCTGCACTTAAGACACTTAATATTTTCCACCACCAAATGGACACAACGTATTCCTCATATTTGCACTGTTTCTCTTAAAATGTACATGCTAGGGTCTTTTCTTTTCTCATCCTTAATACATAATGCTCTCTAAGCAAAGGAAACCAAGAACACTTTTATTGCTAACAAAAACAAATGGGTACCACTAAAATATCAGACTGCTATAGCATCACATAACAACAAAAATGGTTAATATTGTTTATTGAACTGCATGTTTTATATGCTTTCGTTCAATTATTGTATTCTATAAATAAGTGACCATACTGATTTTTAAATATTATCACCCTGAATGCTTGTAATTACCCTGTGAGATATGTCATATTCATAATATTACCACATGGTGTGGAAAGTAGGAGAGCTAGCATCTACACCCAGGCTTATCTATTTGCAGAGACTGGGTCCAACCATAGTTTTCTTCTGCTCCACATTCAGTGCCATTGAACCAAGTCACACACCCAGATCTCCCAATAAATGTTCCTCATGGCAAATTAGGATGGTGCATTCCATTGTCAGAGAAAAAATGTGTTCTATCTCCTACAACAGTTCATTTCTCCCCTGAAGCCACCTTTAATGAAAGCTCTGTCACTGGTGTAAGAATACAAATACAATTAAGCCCCACTGACCTTCACCACTTCTTCTCCATCCACAATCTTCAATTTTTCTAAATTCTCCTGTAGCAGTTGAGGTTTCATTCGCCACTTCAGCAAACCCAGCAAGCCCACTGAAACATAGTCAAGCAAAGCAGAATTGCCACTACTGGCCTAAACCACCTGCATCAAGACCTCCCCAGGCTTGCACACGTGCATGTACATGTGCAAACACACACACACAAGCTCTTGATGTTTCCATTACCATTCTGGGTGAGCTTCGTGGAGCACACCAGGGTAGAAATGGAGAATACATCTCGGGAGCTGACAGAGAGCCCCCCGACACTGCTGGAGCTCCGGCTCAAGTTGGCCCCCTTGTTTTCCACATGATGTCGATAAGATGGAAGGGTCAGGTAAGCACTAGCATCCTCCATCTTCTTGCTGTCCCCCTGGAAACAACAACTTGATTATCATCCCAAGCCAGAGCTCCAGGCCCAATGTTAAGCCAAGCTCACGAGGGCCAGGTTTCTAGCTACATGCAAGCTGTGCAGGGTCAGAAATAGAGGCAAGCCACCGGAAAATCAATAGACAACAACCGGAGAGTCAAGGGTATATTTCCACAAATTAGGCAAGAACCCAAAGTCACATTCACAGGAAAGGGGTCGATCCACCAGTTGAAGGTCTGGGAACTTCATAAATGGCAAAAAGAGAGGCAAAGATTCCCTAGACAGGCCATTCTAATTGATTATGACTTTTTATAATATCATAACAGATGGTTACCAGAAGCTAAGGAATCCATTTAAAGTAGAAGTTTCCAGCAAAACACTAGAGCCAGACGGTTCTGCAATCTAGACCCCATTGTATCATTTACAAGTCTGTGTCAGGTTGGATCCATTTTTTGACCTCTTGTGCCCCATTTTTCTCGAGAGTAAATTGAAGCTAATTCTGTTACCTTCTTTTTTAGAATTCTTGTGAGTACTAAATGAGCTAATACATGTAGAGCACTTAGCAGAGTGACCCACACCTAAGTCCCTTGAACCACTAGACGTAGGATTACAAGAGATAACATTTGGTAAGCCTTTGCTATGCAGCAGGAGCTGCACTAAATGCGTCCTATGCCTTATTTGTTTCACTTAAGCCTCCCAACCATCATGTGAAGCGGATACTGCTATCATCCTCAGTTATGGAGTGAGCACCAACAACGGTACCTTTAGGACAACCAAGTCGTGGCATCCATCATGCAGAGTGGTCCCATCTTCCTTCATCAACTTCACATAGGACATGGCAAAGTTCTTTTCTCCTTTATCTTTAGCTGCAAATAATATTGTCAGGTCAGGACAGAATATGATGGATGGGCCACCCTGCTCTCCCACTCCTCTCTACCTTAGGCAATCTGCGGAGATGCCACTAGGTTGGGTACTTACATTCCAGGGAGGACCGATGTCGAAACATGAATCGCAGGTGGATCCTCTGCATGTCTTCAATAGGGACAGCCACCTCAGCACACAGAAGCCAGAGCTCAGGACACAATGAGTTAAATGGCCCTCCCCACTCCACCCCCCCCAAAGCACCCCGACCATTTAACTGAGAGTGCTGCGTGCTGATTTATTACCCATCCATCAAGCCTGATGAACTGTAAATAAATTACATAAGAACTAGCTATGAAGAGAAAATAAAGTCCCAAATGTAATCCATTTGGCAAATTGCCTTCCTAGCCAATGAAGAGAGGTCTCTAAATTACAGTGAGGAAAAATGAATCTCCCCAAATTGATATAAAAGTCACATAACTTTAGCGCAGGATTTGATGCACTGCAAAGTGCACAATGCACATTTTCTTTACATACTCCAGGAGTTCTGGCAATTGCAGCAGGGCTTAGCCAATTAAGAACGGTCATTGGGGGGTTTATTTGAGGGCTCTTATTTTATGAGTACTCTTTTTAATCTATTATTAGATTTTAAAATGCTTTAATCTAATAATAACGTGGGAAAATCTTAGGACTCATTCCCACTCTTGGTTGGACACTTGTGCATATCTTTTTCTTCCAAGGACACTGAAATAAAATAATCACTCCTTAGCCACCCCAGTATCACCATCCAGTGAGTGATCTATAGGCACCATTGATTGGGATGTTTTAGGACTGGCTGTAGACTGCCCCTGTATCCCAAAGGCTCACAGTTCTCTCTGCAATATGCAATTTGAGCCAATGCAGAGAGGTTTAGCTACCATGAGAAACACTTTGATTTTTAAAAGGGTCAAGTCTATACTGTACAGATGATTATTGAAAGCCAAACTTGTATACTTTGGGTGGCATTCTGCTCGAGAAAATGAAATTTGAGCTTGAGGAGTTCTAATGTTTATCTGAGTGAGATACCATTTATCAGACGGAGCCAAAGAACTGAGAGCCTCATGGGCAACTGCAGCCCAGTTCATTCTTTCCTTGTGTTTTTAATGGTGACTATAAACTACAATAGTAAGGCAGACAGAGAGCCCCAGCACTCTCAGAGTTCATGTCCACGGGGTGGGTGACATATAACAGCCATGTGCTAAAGGTGAGTAAGGAGATATAACAGGGCCACAGTAGAACACAGAGAAGAGAGAACCAACCAGGTCCAATCATTTTCTGACCACACAGTTGGGCAGGTCATCATTTTGAAGAGAATGAATACAGGGAAATGCACTGAAGAAATAGAAATATATGTGAAGAGGAAAGAACCACTGGGGTTGGAACAGATATCACTGAAAACAAAGTTGTGCCTACATCCTGCGTTTGGGAACAGAGCATGGTGAGTAAGGAATACCGCTAATTACAAGGCAAAGATATTTGAAGTTGTGATGATTCCCACACTGTTCAGTGAATTAATTCCAAATTCACTTTTTCTTCCAATGCAGGACATTGACAGTCCCTTCTGCTTAGTGTGATGTTGTGGTAATGGGAGTATTTGCGGTTAATGTCACTTCAGCACCCTCCCATTAGGGTATCTTTCGAGCATGAAGTTTCATATTTACTCACAAGCTCTGTCACCCTCTCTGCTAGGTAGGACAACACAGCTTGGTGGGCTGACACATCCACAAGAGGATAATGTGATATTGGTAGGCCCCAGACCAGTGAAGGGTGACCAGGGACCTGGGTGCTCACACAGTGGACACCATTTCCACTGCCTGGCATGATACTGGACAACTCCAGAATTATATCAGATCCAGAGGGTGACCTCAGAGGACCCCATGCCCATCTCAATGGCAAGTTCTGCTGTAACTCAGAGCTAGCGAAGGGTTGTCCCATCACACTGTATCCCTCTTGGAAATATGTTCAGAATTGTCCCCAGAATTGCAATGGGCATTACATGAAGAAAAACATGGTACATTCTTATATCTTGTTCACAATCACATCAGCCCATCAAGTCCCCCACCCTGTTTTCTGCTTAAATTAGAACAAGGAATTTCCCAAATATGTTCAACAGAACACTAGCCCTGGGATATGATGACAGGAAAAAAAGAGAGCTCCTTGGTCTTGGTTGCTGATGTGTGGGAAATGCTCTGCACTAGCTCCCCTTTGCAGATTTGCAGAGCACATTTACATCTGAAAGGTTCTGAGAACCTACATTAAAGAAGCCTTTTGACTTTGTTCTCAAATTTCTCAAATTTATTTGACCAGGGAACAATTTTAATATAGCACCACTTAATGAGTAGTCCACAGCACATGAGAAGGATCTTGAGGAAGACCCTCCATCACATAGTTGGAACTGTGACACTCACCCTGCCTTCCCTTGCCAGCCCACCCCCAGCCCACCCCCAGAACACAGAGCAGCCACAACACTGCCTTACAGAGGTGTCAGTAAAAAACACACAAGGGGCCAGTATTTAAAGGGTGCAAAATACAGCTCAGTTTTGCAGATGAAGAAAACTGCCAAGGATGATAAGGTTAATATTTATCGAGTGCATACTCTCTTCCAAGTACTGTTCTAACAGTTTTATATGTATTAAATCCTTTCAATTTCAAGGCCACCCTACTGCTCCCATCTTATCAATGAGGAGACCAGAGCACAAAGAAATTGTGAATGATTTGCCCAAGGTCAAAGAGCTAGTGAATGGTAGCGCTGGAACAGGAACCAAGCCCCTTTAGGTTCAAGGTCCAATGTTGTAACTGCTTTGTTCTGCGGGTCTCAAAAGAAGGGAAAGAATACTACTTGTTCCACTCCATTTCCTGTTTCCTTCCACAGTGGTCAAGAGCGTAGGCCCAGACCCAACTGTCCAGGTTTAATTCCCAGCTCAGACACTTACGAGCAGTGTGATCATGGGCAAGTTACTTACCCTCTCTTCACCACAATTTCCTCATCTGTAAAATGTGGGTGGGTAAGATTGGTACAAACCAAATAGGGTAGGTATGAGCAATAAACAAATTAGTTCAAATAAAGCACTTAGTGCCTAGTTTGTCATAAGAACTAGATATATGCCTGCTACTATTGTTATTAATTATGGTTATTATTACCTTGACTGTCTCCATCCAACGTGGCTGTTTGACTTGATAGTATACAACGGAGCGATATTCGTTCATGGGCTTGTCCCCAGCTCCCACGCAAATTGCATTCTGACCCAAGAAAAATGGAGAGAGAAAATACTGCAAAATAGCCATTTTCTGTGCTTGGACAATATTGGCCCCAAGGCCAGGGCTGGCCTTAGGATGCTATGAAAACCCTGCCTTTCCCCAACCCTCCTGCCCGGTACCCATCAGAGCCCGTACATTACAGATTTATACATGAGAGTCCCCAGCCACAGGAGTGACAGCTGCTTAACTACAGAAATTCTATTACTTCCATTCTGGAAACCACTGGAGCACGCCAGGCACTGACGTGTCTGCCTTATTGTAAATGGTAACCAGCCTTGGAGTTACTGCACCCTGCCAGTCTTATTAATCCTATTTGTTTCCTAAATCCGAATATTTATAACATTTACAAACAGGCTCCGATAAGCCAAGTAGCAACTCATTCTGATGGATTTCTAATGCTAACACACCAAAGTCCCGGGGGCAGGAGGTTAAGGCAAGAGTGACATGGTTCATCCCATGATCACTGAGCATCTTCTGGGTACCAGGCCCAGGCTAAGTACTGAGATTATGGAGATGAGTCATATATACCTGACAAAAGACGCTCACAGAAGACGAAACATTAAATGAGCAGACAAGTCATTTCAGCAACATGAGGCAATGGCAGACGAAGGTACATGCTACTACAGGGCACAGAGAAGGGGCACGTAAATGCAACCTGAGGATTCTGGGAAGATTTCTTGGAGTTGGTGACGATTGATCATCTTGAAGGAGATTCCAAGTTGGGAGCCTAGAGCAGAAATGTGGGAAGGGTATTCCAAGCAGAGAGGACAGAGTAAACACAGAGCAAGCGTACCTGTATAGGATATTGACTGTTTGCCATAAAATCACCTTCAGAGTTTCAGAATGGAGCTAACTGGGTAACAAGGAATTATCTTATAATAGAGTATGCCAGCCCCTAAGTCTATCTCTGTTTATCACTATTGTTTGGCCCAAGGCAAGATCCAAGCAAGCGTAAGCCAGAGGGGCCTAGGTGTGATTATTTTACCAGACCAATGGATTTTAACCTTAAATTTTCAGACTCCTAGAGACATGAGGATTGATTCTGAGGCCCAGAGGTCCCCAAAATGGTGCATCTGAACATCTTTATGGTGAGATGGTCCATTCGTTCACCAAATTCTATCACATTCTCCAGTGGTCCTTGATCAACCCCATCAAGCTGACAGTCACCAATGCTGGGCACATGGTAGGCCCTCTGTAAGCCCTGGGAAAGGAGCTAGACTATGGGGAGGGAAGCCCTGCCCTTCTCACTGGAACGCTCCCTCTTAGCTTCCAAGCTACAAGACAAGAGAGAGCTCTGATTCAATACTGACTGAAGGTACTTAGAGCCAAAGTGAATCCATCTGAACATAAGAACATGAAGTCCTTTCAAAAGGTATCTCTAAAAAAAAACAAGGATAACCAGTGAACTCTCTCCAGGGGAGGGAAAATAAGCAGGAAATGAGGGAAGTCACACAACCCTCTGGGTCTCCTTGAAATGAAGACTTGAAGGACATTGTGAGGAATTGAACTTACAAACATGCTTCCAAAGTTTTTCCTAACCCTTGAGAGAGCACTTTGTGTCTGGCATCATTCTAAACCCTTACTGCCCACAATGTATCTTGGCCCAATCCTCACAACTCCTCTGATTGTGACCATTATTATTCCCATTTCACAGCTGAGTCAACAGAGGCCCAGAGAGGTTAAGTCACTTGTCCAAAAAGAGGCAGAGCTGGGGCAACATCCCAGACCCTCTTATGCCTAGAACAGCGTTCCTTCTATAACAAACTAGATGCCTTCCAGCCTACAAAGATTTACGGGCTTAGAGTTTCTGTAGCTCCAGCCGAATCCCATGTAGCTTATAAAATGTGAAAATACACATATATCTCTGGCCAAAGTAAAATTGCTGTACGGCAGGCAACCCAATCTCACAAAACTCTCCTGATGATGAATTTTTTTTTATTTCTTTAAGGCTGGAAAAGGCAGTCTCAATGTTATTCTGAAAAAGTCCTGAGATAGTGGACCTCAGCCTTGTAATGTGTCAACAGGGCATCACAACTCAGGACTGAGTCTATGTTTTAGGGAAAATAAAGATCCACAAATAACTCAAGCAAGACTATTCAATCATATTCCACATTCCCCACCCCTGCAGCCCCTGATTAAGCAGCCCCTGGCTGGTGTGGTGATGCTTCTGGTCAGTTTACCGAAGTCCGAGTAGAAATCAGAAGCCTGGAGGCTTTAATGCTGACTTGCCCTGAAGCTCTGGGCAGGACACTTCAGAAGGAATACTGGGCTCCCAAGCATGCCCTGTTGACCTTGTAGGAATCTATATGAGGAACAAATGACACCGCAGATGCGAAAGCCCTTGGAGAGCTAGAAAGCTTTCTGCACTGACCAGGCCAGGCCATAAGGAAGAGAATGAGTAGCATCCACAAGGTAGGAATCAAGCTTGGAGCTCTCTATAACTTTATATAAAAATGACTCGATTTAAGGAACACCTATGATGGAGACTGCATCATTAAATATTCACAAGAACAAAGTGTCATTGCTGGTCTCGCTTCTAGATGGAGAATTTGGGGCTTAGAGAGGTTATGGAGCTTACTCAAGGTCACCTTGCTAACCCTGGGTTTTGAGCCTGGCTGCCTGGCCCCAGACGTCATTGTCTTAATCATTATGCCACACTGCCCCCTAAGCTGACTGGTAGCAGGAAAGCAGATCACCTCTGTACCCAGCATCTGGATATTTTCTTCTCTGGAAACCTGCTGCAGGCATCCATGTTAGAGTGCCCATTTGACCCCCCCCCCCAACTTCATTCCCTCTGAGGCCTTCACCCTGCCATTGGTCCACCTACCACGAATGTCACCTGCCTTCCTGTTATTGAGATTTACTGCATGCCAGCTGCTTCACACCTACCATTTGGTTTAACCTGCAACCTCACAAGGAAGAGATTATTATTCCTCTTCAATAGATGAATACATTTGCCCCTGATCGTCCAGCGGTTAGGAGGGGGAGGGGGCCTGGCGCTTGAACCCTGTCTGTCTAAACCCAGAGCCCGCCTCATTAGCTACTACAACATCCCTCCCGCCTCTGTACCCATCCCCTCGGGAGCCAGGTCCTTAGAACCCAAAGTGAGTCAAAAGTAGTCTTCACTTTCTCTGCTCTATGGTCCCCCCTCTGCCAAAGACATGCACCTGGAGCAGGAAGGGAAACCGATAACTCTACAGGGGGCTGTTCCCGCAGGAAGCTGCCAGTATCAAAGAGGAGTGTTTGAAAGTACTGCCTGACACTTAATTAGGCAGTAATATTTATTTCTGCAAATAGAGAAAGAAAAGCCTCCCACAGGCTTCCTTAGCAATTTTCAATAGTCAGTCAACTCAACTCCCCCATAACTTCCCTAAGAGATGGAACTGCAAATTATCACTATGCCCCACAGCTACCTTTCCGTTTCAGCCCCCACAATACCTGCTTACACATTCATCTTTGATAAGCGTGCCTGTTCAGCTTGGTCCAGTGTGACTCGAAAGGGTTGCAAAGAATGGCTCACTGAGACCAGAAACAAGGTAAGATGCCTGCCTTCCTGTTGGTAGCTCTTCCTTCTAATTTGTCCTTTGACATCTTCCGAGGCAAGCATATCAATGTTTTAAAATGAAGCCGAGGTTAAAGTGCTCACCAACAGGTACGTGGGTAAAAATAACTTCAAAGCCACGGTCTAGACACTCATGCATTGCAATTTTTCTTGCAGATAAAAATCCTCTGCTGTTCGTGTTCCTTTGAGCAAAGTTTCTCTCATTTATTTTTCAGAAAACTTTCAGAATTCAATAAACCGAGGGTGAGTTAACACTTGGGTTGGGCTCAACCTAGATACGGGGCCAGTCTTGACAGACAAAAAGGCAGTTGTACGGATTTCTTTACATTTAAAAGTAATTATCAGCCTTCCCAGAATTTGAGACAAGTGGCTATTAGCTTTTTTTTTTTTTTCCAGAAAAGGGAAATAAATAGGAAAAAAAAATTTAAATATAGACATTATAATGAAATGGTTAAGAGGGGCTGGAACTGGGAATCAAACCCCATTTCTCCCATATACTAACTATGTGACCTTGGGAAGTTGCTTAATTTGCTTGGGGTTTCGTTTCCTCTTCTATAAAATTAACAGTAATGTGTCGCATTTACTACCATGCCTGGTACATGATAATTCCTCCATGAATGCCAGCTATACTTAGACTTAATAAGCTCGCCAAGAAGCTGACCTGGATAGAGAGTGGCAAAATCAGCCCGAGCTCCAGGCCCCAAGGCAAGGGCTGAGTGGATGGACCATCAGTACTCACACCTCCCTGTCGGATTCCCATCCCCAGCCCTACTTGGCAATCTGATCACCTACTGAGGCCTAAGAGGAAGATTTGCCCACACTGAAACTTCTTCTAAGAGCTGGTTTTATTTTCAGCTAAGTACTCTGAAAGGAGAAATTCAGAAGCAAAACCCTCCCACACACTGGACACAACTGCTGACAACCTTAAAAGAAATACAAGTAAATAAATGTAAACATGCATGACAAATATTGTACAGGACATATGCTGTATAAATATTTATAGCAATGTGCTTTGCATTCTTGAATCTTCTCTGCTAGCCCTCTGGAGACCAATTTAAGAATAAGGCTTTCCAACAGAATTTCTGGCTGAGCACTAGGGAGCTGGATTAACTGTTGAGAATATCCACTTTGAGGACATCCCGTCTCCACATCAAGCCCAAGGCTCTGCATTGATCTTCTTGCTTGCCATGAATTTTCCCTGAACAAACTAGTTCAGATTTCAATGACAGCAACATTTTAATCGTGAAAAGCTAACCTATAAGCCAATGCTAAGCAAAAAAAAAAAAAAAGAGAGAGAGAGAAGGGGTCACAAAAAGAAAGGGACAGACATTGAAAAATTGCTGGTGTGAAGAAATAACAACGCAAGGTCTCATTAGGAGACTCCGTGCTACCCGAGCTTGAAAGCTGCAGATCACATTTTTCAACACCAGTCCCAAAGGCACCTGGCATTGAGAGAGCAGAATCCTGGAGATGAAAAGCAAAGTTCTACGGGCAGAGTCCCTGTCACCCCGAGCTACAGTGGTGTCCCTTACGGGCAGCAGCTTGCCGTCCTCCGCACACACGCACATGATCACTTCCACGTTCCTCTGCGTGGTCTTGTTGTACTTGTCAAAGTCACCTTGTAAGAGTGTAATGTAAATGTCGTTCCTGACATCCCCTGAGGTGGAGGGAGAGAAAGGGTGAGAGACAAGAGTTAGAGTCAAGCGGCAGCAGGGGCCAGGCAGTGACTAACTGCTGGGAGAGTGGGAGGAAGTGCCTCCTCCTTGGTTTCTGCTAATGAAATTAAAAGCTGAAGAGTTTGGAAGCGCATTTGCACCTCAGTGGGGAGGCTGGAGAAGTAAGCAACAAGGGGACGAAGGAGCGCTAGGAAATCAGTTGCCTAAAGGAGGTGGGATGGTCAAAACTGGCCAGGTTTTTCGCTACTTTAAAATCATTTAATTTTCATCCTCTAGTGACACCTTCTGGATAGGTAAAGGAAAAGCTCCAGCCGAAATGGTCTTAGCTCAGGATCTGTACTCTTGTACAGCTCTTCTACTGCATGGAGGCAGAAGAGAGTGCGTTTCCCTGTGTCCTAGAACACCGCGGCAGCGTCGAACTGTGGAGGGCCTTCAGCAATGAGGGGCAGCAAGAACTGAAAATCCCACAGGGAAATAAATGCACAAGGAATTGAGGTCTCAAGTGAGGCAGGCCCACAACGGAACACCATCGACTGTGGAAAGAAGAGGTCAACTGGTGAGCGCAGACATGGGCAGGAGTCCACATCACAGGTTTAAGACAAAGGAGAAGTTGCAAACAAGCATTATCATATAATATCACAATTTATTTACATAGACATTTGGAAAATGTTCATAGTAGTGGTTACTGCTGGGAAGAAGGACTTGGGAATGGGATTGAGGGCACTTTTAACATGTCACACTAGACTTTTTAGCACTATTTGAACATTTTACAGTGAGCATGGATTCCTTCGGTAATAAAAAAAAATAGTTCAAAATTTTAAGAGAATGGCAATACTTCCTCAGAAAGAAGGGAATTGTTCTATATGTTGTAAAACAGAAATGATGTCTATGATAAATTATTAAGTGATAAAGCAGGTGCAGAAGACCACATAAAGTACATAAAGTAACAGTATATAATGTACATAAAGTGTAATACTTGTTGTCGGAAGCAAAATGCATGTGTGCATTTATGTGTGTTTGTGTTTATTATGAGTGTCCATAGAAGATTCTTTATATCCAAAACTCATTTCCAGTGGTTACCTACGTGGAGAGAAATAGAGAAGAGAGTGGACATGGAAGGATTTGGCTCTAAAAAGGACATGGACTAAAGGCTTCCCAGGGGCAGGCCCGAGCGCCTGGGTCCCACCTGGCATGATGATTTCTGGGAAGCCCAGCTTCCTGGCCACCACGGTGGTCCTGTCCACCAGGTGTGGGTAGTCCTTGCGGATCTGGATGATGTCACCCACCAGCATCTTCATGGTGACCCAGACGCCTAGAAGGAAACACTCACCATGAAGAGCCAGCTTCTTCGAGGTGGTCTCTCGGCACCCCGCCCTTCTCCCGGCACCCCTCCTCTTGGTCTTCCTTTCCAGAGGAGACCTCCGAGAGCGGAGACATACAATAATAGAGGCAGCAGCCCAACCCAAGGGGCTCTGGGTGGCACATCCCTGAGCTGGAAGCCCACCTGCCACCTCTGGCAGTGTCAGCTTCTGTCAAGCCATCCCCCCTCTCTAAGGTGGGTTTCTGTAAAACAAGGATGACGCCATCTAGCTCACAGAGCTGTGGTATGGACAAGCTCACACAAGATGACTTATGAAAATATCTGACCCACAGCAGATACTCAGGAAACACCACTTCCTCTCTTCCCATAAGACACTAGCACGTGCCTCCGATGTGCTTCAAGAGATCTGATGTCCATCTCTAGAGATCACAAGCTCCCAGTCTTTGCAATGCTCTGACTGAAAGGAAAGGTAAGTTTCCCAGGTTCAGGCTTTGCATCTGTTTGCCTTAAGAGCCACGGGCTCCAAGCCCGAGTCGGGCTGAGCCCACTCTGCACCTCAGCACTGTACCTTGACCTCCGCTGTCCCCCTTGGAGGCTGTCACTTTGCCCAGCAGGATTTGTAGGAAGTCATTCTCAGCTGTTACTCTGCAAAGGAAAAGAGAGTACAAAACGTTCATGTGGTTCCCCAGTGAGACTTCTGACATGTAGCTCGAGGTGCTCCAGAAACTTCCCCAACCCCTCCACAGTCCTCAGATGAGAAGTCAGCCTCCTGCCTGCGTCAGAGAGTGTATATTTCATCAAGAAGCACATCCCTCTTTTGCACAAAGCAATGTGGTTCTGAGGTCTGGGAATAATGGTGCTGGAAGTAGAAGCCATTTTCAATCACCTAGGAAGGCTCTTAAAACAGCGAGGATTGCCAAGTGCATATCTATTCAGTAAGGTACAGATAAGCTCCCGCTCAGTCCTAACCACGTATCTTAGCCAGAGTCACTGACTTCATTACCTGTGTCAAAAAACCCTCCTCCTTGGTCTATCTCTGGGGGTGATAAGGTAGGACAATGTTCTCAAACTGGGGACTCTACTTTCAGATACACTCTTTTTTTTTTAATTATTTTTTTAGGAGGTACGGGGGATTGAACCCAGGACCTCATATATTGGAAGAAGGTGCTCAACCACTGAGCTACACCTGTTCCCCACAGACTCTTTTTTATAGCAGGGAAATGACATTTTACCCATCCTCCTCCCGGGAAGCAGGTTAGGATTCCCTCTTTTGTGCTCCTGATATGCTGCTTCACCCCTGTGCGATGCATGTCACACTCTTCATTAATTCACTAATCTTTTGCTGACTATTTAAAAAAAAAATTATTTAAAAATGTATTTATTTCTCTCTCTCTTTCCCAACCTGCCCCCCCCAGCCAGTCGTCTGCTCTTTTGTGTCCATTCATTGTGTGTCCTTCTGTGTCCGATTGCATTCTTTGTCAGGCAGCACCACGAATGTGTGTCTCTTTTTGTTGTGTTGTCTTGCTGCATCAGCTCTTCTTGTGTGCAGCACCACTCCTGGGCAGGCTGGACTTTCTTTCATGGGATGGCTCTCCTTACGGGGCGCACTCCTTGCACGTGGGACTCCCCTGCATGGGGGACACCCCTGCGTGGCACAGCACTCCTTGCACGCATCAGCACTGCACGTAGGCCAGCTTCACATGGGTCAGGAGGCCCTGGGTTTGAACCCTGGGCCTCCCATGTGGTAGGCAGACGCTCTATCCATTGAGCCAAATCTATTTAATTCTCCATCTAGATTATGAGCTGAGTGAAGACAGAGCCATGTCTATCTTTTCCACCACCTTACCACTTTATTCCCTTGCCTAGCATAGCACCCAGCCCTCTGCCAGGTCTTCAATAAAAGTCTGTTAAGTAAAGAGCATTTGATCAATGAATGGGTGAAAAGCTGGTTGGTTTTGAGTTCTTTGGCACTGATGCTACCATTCTTATCCTCTTGGGAGGCTCCACTTGGCTATCACTAGCTCAAGGAACCAGTTCAATCTGAGTCTGAGTTGCCCTTGGCAAGAAAGGGTGTGCTTAAGAGAATGGAAAAAAAATGGGGCATCTCACGGGTGGAATGGAATGAAGTGTTGCTTCTCCTCGTCACTCTCTGCTTTCCCCTTGATGATGTCTGTTATATCCATAACTAGAAAGAGAAGAGAATGAGTTAATGATTTTGACCCGCTCTCCCCCCAGGAAGGGAAGACAATGGGATGAGGCTGTAAGGCAGAAGGTAGGACCAGGGATGCAGGCAGTCAGGCAAGCCTGAAAGACAAGCAAGCCAGCATCGGGAATCCACAGGCAGCGAGGGTTCAGAACATGCAGCATCTGGGAAAAGCAGGTTGGGGCATCAGCAGGCCAGGCAAACTGTCAAGAGTCTGGATATTCAGCAGCAAAAGAGGAGTCAGATCAGTGGCTTTGGAATTATGCAATTAGGTTTGGATTTGGCATATATATGTATGGAATGTCTCCTGTGCCCATCAAAACATGAGTGCAGTGACTCCACATAGGATCTAAGAAGCTAATGAAGTACATTCACTCTTTTTTCACAGATGTGCTCTCACATACAAATGTATGCTTGTAGGATCCCTGCAATTCCAGGGCAGTCCTGGATCCTCTGAAGCTTCTCCATAATCAGTCACTGACAGTCTATACAACCGAGGTGAAGAATTCCTGCACTAGGGTGGGGATTAAAGAAATGGGGGGTGGGGGGTGACCCTGAGGCAAGCTAGTCAAATAGAGCCAAGATGCTGGGAGCATGAAGTACCTCAAACTACTTGGGGAATAATCAACCACTGGCTGCATCTGGCTAGACAGGGGAATGAGGGAGCAGGGAGAAGGAGGAGAAATTGGTATTTGATCCCGACCAGCATCCATCTTTTCTGAGCGGCAGTCCCTCCTCCCCTCTTCCTAGCCCATGAGGTTTGGGGAGGGGGAACTCCCTCTAGCTCCAGAGTCATGCACATGACCCAGCCAGACCAGCCAGAGGGCCACATCCCTATGCCCACGGTAAATGCTTCGTATATTTAAGCTCCTGGGGCTTCTGCTGGAACTAATAGGAAAGAGGCAATCTCTTTCCACGAGTTACGAAGCCAGTAGGATGAAAGCTTGAAACAGGTGGCAGATATTTTGCCAGTTTAAGAGGACAACCATCCTGAGAATCAGCCAGGAAGAGCACATAGGAGCTGAGAGATGGAGAGACAAAAATTAGAATTCCTGGATCAAGCTATGCCTGAAGCAATTTACCTCTGAACCTTTCAGATTCATGTGCAAATAAAGTATTCTTTCTCTGGCTTCAGCCAGTTTAGATCAGACTTCTGTGCCCCAAAATCAAAAGACAGGGCAGACAAAGGCACACTTGGAGGTAAGGTTGGAGGACCTTCGCTGCCTTAACAGGAACACTGTGATGCCAGCAATGCCCCTCACGTGGAGTCAGAGCATTTCAGAGCAGGTGGGATGTCAGGGCCCAGTCAGGTCCAAGTCTCTCATTTTGCACAGCATGGAAGGAAGGCCCTGGGGGAAATGCTAGCCCAAGCAATCTAACGACAATGCAAGGTTAAAAAACGAGCTCTCTCAGGAACCTTCTTCCACTACACCACTTTGCATGCAGTGCCAGGGCACCGTCAGAGAGCCAGACGGTGAGAGATCATGGGAGATCAGGGTATCCTGAAGTGAGGAAGCTGAAACACGGGGTTTAAATATAGTATACAGGGGTGTATGATCAAAAATGTGTATTTTAATAAAAAGAACGGGGATATCAAACTGTTGCTTTCACAGGTACTTAAATGGTCGTTTAAGAAAAAAACACCCTTTAGCATAAATAAAGTGGATTGATTAAAAGAAAATATATTAGGGAAATAACAGTGCAGGTGATCCTCCAATTTAACAGAAACCACAAAAATGGGACAAGAATGATAAAGGCTTGGCAACCCTGAGTGAGATAAGGCTGGGAGCAAAACGCAGAGCTGGAGCTGCTCTGCAGTGGCCTCATCTGGGGCTCGCCATCCGGGTCATGCTGAATCTCCAAATGTCCATTTCCAGCTGGAAGTTAGATGGGTGGCGGGCGGGTGACTCACTCTGTGTAACTGCATTTCCTGTCCTGGGTTTTTTTTTTTTTCATGATTTGCTCTTCATAATTAGATCTTGCCCGTATTATTCTTCCTTTCTCCTAGCGCTGGGGAGCAAATAGGCGCTGAATGCTCAGACCATGCCGTGCTCCCAGCGCTCGGCTTCCAGGCAGGAGAGCGCATTATTTACCGTCTTCATCATAAATCTGGGCTTAGTCACCGATTATATTAATTTGGTCACCAGAGATACAGGATTTAGGTTTTTATGGTATAATATGGGGGGGGGGGGGGAAGTGTTGCACAAAGGAGGAGGAAAAGAAATAATTTTTAAAATGCATCCGTATAAAAATGTACTTGCCAATAAAAGATATTGGTGCCGACTGTTATTACCTGCCACGCCGAAGGGCCGCCTCAGTCCCTGTGTGCATTTCTTTGTATTAGTATCTTTCAGATCCATCTTCCCAACTCGGACTATTTGACAAATCAAATAGATTTTATCCCTGTTGAGGTCTTTGTTTCCAAGATCCTGTAGGGCAGGAAATGGATAGAGTTACTTCTCCTAATTTCATCTGAAGGTCACAGGTCAACACATCATGTGCTGAATGAAAAAAATGCAGACGAGAAAACCTAGTAACAGTGATTGCTGAGGGATGTGCTGGGAAATTAGTATATACAGACTGATCATATAATTAATCCTGAAAGAGGTAGTCAACAAACCTATCACACTCATTCCACAATATGAAAAAGTGAGGTCTGAAGAGGACACTGAAGGATAGGACTCTGCTGTTCAATCCCAATTCTTCGACCTCAAAGAGAGGAGGGTGGAGGTAGAATATCAGTTATATAGCAGGATTCCCTACATGTAAGTAATGGACTCATATGATCCCAAATAGCATTGATAATCTCTCTCATCATCATTCAGCACCTAGCAGAGAAGGAAAAAGGAAGAGGAAAAAATAATCACCGCAACCATTTATCAAGCACTAAGTATATATTTATCAGCCAGGGAGAGGGTTGTTGGGATACCAAAAACCCTGATATCTCAGCACTTATCACCAGAGAAGTTAACTTTTCGCTCACGCCACAGGTGCAAAGCAGAGGGTGACAAATCTACATGTTTCATTGCTCCTGGGACCCCCTGCCAGCAGGGATCAGCTGGGGAAGGAACATCAAAGCGTGTTGCTGGCATCAGAGTGTCGACCCCAGGGCTTGCCCTCTTGGGGGAACAGTCGCTTCTCCTCCATGTTAATTCTCACCTGCAGCACATGCATGGGGAACAGGTATCAGCCCAAACAGCCATCCCCGCCTCTCACTGCAAGTGCAGTCTGTGGGAAGAAGGCACTGACCACACTCAGCCTGGGGAGCTGTTCACTGACCAGCTGGAGGGCCAGATGTCTGCTCCCCCTCCCTCAGGGAGACAGGGAGAGGCAGCACTGGGTCATCTGACTAAGACTGTCCCCCTCCTCCCATTTGCATTCCCCACTTGGCCCCATAGGCATTTAAGTTGTGACTCCAATTATCTCACATCTAGATGGTTAAACAGCCTCTTCTCTGGCTGCCTGACTCTTCCTCCGAGTCACCCTAAAATCTGCTACAAAATTCATATTTTGAGGCCGTATTCATTATTTCATTTCTCTCCCTCAACAACTTTAATAGCTCCCTATTTCCTACCCTATTAGTACTAATCTTCGCTGGCAGACATGAAAGATCCTAGACAGAATATATTTCCAGCTGTCCTATCCAACTGGTTCTCCACTATTCTCTGGCTGTAAGTACTCTATTTTTGTCACAAAGATTTCTTTATTGCTCCACAAATCTACAGCGCTCACTTTCAACTCTGGATCTTTCTTCCTAAGCTCCCCCTCCCGCCCACCTCCACCTCACAGGCTTACCTCTTATTTCTCTATATAGCCAAATCTTTTCCATCTTTAAAAGCTCAGATTCTGCTTCTTTTATAAACCTCCTTCCCTAATTACCTCTCTCTTCCCATTAGGATTTTTCATATTTTAGAAATCTCTAGAATGGCATCTTTCAGATGTATTCTGAAGCCACGGAGGGCCTGTCACCTGGAAGGTTCCTTGATGAGCCACCTTTCCACCCCTCTTCTCTGAAAAGACTTTATTTGCTCAAAGGAAGAAGCCAGATCTTTAAGAGCTGCCTCATCAGAGACTTCCCGGCCCTAGAGCATCTTAATAGGCTTTAGACACCACAGCAAAAAGGCCACATGATAGTCCACGGAGGATGAGTCAACAGCCAACCCTTACTCAGAAGTGTGCCCTAATTTGTAGTTCATCCCAATCAGTTCTACCTTGACCTTAAAAAAAAACTTGAACATGTTAGGGAAGCAGGACCATGGAATTTAAGTGTCTCCTGGTTTAGCAATTCATTAACTACCCCTTTTATTGTTCAGGAGTGAACCCATGTGTTAACAGCAGCCCCCAAACTGGACTAAATCTCAGGGAACCCCACAGTTTATGCTGGTTCCTCTCACAGGGCCAAGGAGAGCGAAGGTTTACAAAGCAGACAGAGGGAGGTCAAACATCAGCCTGACGCACATGCCAGCTCCTCACGGAGCTCTAAGCCTGCCCCGAAGTGGGGCCTAGCGAGAGCTAACCTCCAGGGAAGAGAGAAGGCCAGCAGGGCCCCTGCCTGGCAAGTCTTAGCTCCAATTCCAAAGTCACCTGAACACCCAATAGAAAGTCACTCCTCTGTCAGATGCCATTGCATCCCTCTGGTTAAATGATTTGTGCTGCATTGATGACTTCCTGGCATTTCCCTTCTTATTCTTTTTCATTCTCTGAATTCCTCCCACTATGCCATGAGAGCAGGGACCGGGTCAGCTTATTCACTGCTGCCTCCCAGCACCTAGCACAGACCCCCACACAGCAGGTGCTCAGCAGATCACTCTTGAATAAATGAGACCACCGGGAGCAGGAAGCTTGTCCCAAAACAAAGATTCCCATGATCTCGACTAAGAGAGGGGTCAGCCCGACGGGGCCGATCAAGCACGGTGCTTGCATTCACTTGCTCTGGGAAGCAAGGCGGCTGGACAGGCACGATTCCAGGCAGGCAGGATCAGAGTCTCATGAATACCGCAGAACACCAATTTACCAATGCCTCTTTGCCTCATGTTTACATCATGAATCGTTCTCTGCAAAATGAATCACAGATTGATTCCCCGTCCTTCCTTCTCTCATGAAACATCTGTCTCCTGGTTTAATCAGGGAGCCCTGTGGGGCTCTCCTATTTATCAAGAAAATAAATAGGCTCCTCCTTCTAACTAATAATAAATAAAGAGGGCCAAGGCACGCTTATATACGCCAAGAAAACTTTGTCTAAGCAATTAGGATCTATGATCCTATTCCATGCCTCTGGCCCATTTTTCAGGAAATAACAAACAAAATAAATCAGCTGTGCTCCAATCTAATTGCAACATAACATAAGACATTGTAGTTAATGGGCTGTAACTGGAAAATTATTGTAGAGCAAAGTAGGTTAATCTAGCATGTCGGTCACTCCTGGATCAAACCCATCAGTTTGGTCAATCCCCAAATCCTCCCAGGCACCTCCTCTGCAGTTTTCCTTGCTCATACAGGTACTGCATTAAGGAATCTCATGAATGGTCCTCTCCCCAAAGGAGCTTGAGTTCCTCACAGAAATAGAATGAGGAAAGGATCTCTGATGGAAATTACAATCCTTACCTTCTTCTTTCCACTCTTCCTCCTATCCCAAGTTAAAAAGCCAGGTTCCCTCTCAGAAACAGATCATCCAAACAACAACAGATTCCAGTGTTTCTACAAATAAGTCCTGCTCAGTGACTATAGGTATTTAAAAGGCTGATCCCAAGGACCCATAAGATTTTTAGTCATCTATGTCTCAATTATGTTCAGAATATCCCATTTACCAAGGCAGGAAATGTTCTAGGAAGGCCTTGGTTTTTTTTATGATATAATATAGAGAAAGGCCTGAGCCAAAGAAAGGGACTCAGTTTAACCATGACTTAACCAGAAAAGCAAAAGAGCTGCTGTGCCCAGTTCACCAAGGCATTGTCGCTCACAGAGGTTTGTGCTTACTGACACAGTGTTCTGCACGTATTCTCTGTGTGTGCATGAGTGTTCAGAGAGAAAGAGATCCACAGGGGGGTGGGGGGGGAGAGGGAAGAAGATCCATCTGCCCCAGGGTCACGCGGCACCCCCCCTCTGCTCTGGATCTCCACGCAAAGCCTGGAAGAGGCCACGCTCCATCCTTTCCCCCTGGCCAGCTTCACTGCCGAGTTCCTCTCCTCTGGGGGTGCGAGCGTGGGCAGGAGAACTCACCGTGAAGACCACCTTCAGGTTGTTGAGCATCTCGATCTCCTTCGGGAAACCCCTGCTGCCCCATCGCACCAAGTAGTTCTCACTGTGGGAAGAAGAGTAGAGCCAGCATGTTACCGCCCACCGCCAGGCCCTCCACATCCATTCAGCAGCTGTTCCTTGAGCACCTACTGTGCTCAACACTTGCTCGCTGATGGGGATCCCATAGGACCTGAGAATGGCATGGCCCCTCACTCCTCACTCCTCAGTCTCATCAAGGAGACAGACAGACAGACAGTGACACTGCACCAGGAACAAAGAATTACTAACATATGTGTATTCACAACCTCCTCCCTCCCTCATCTGCTAAGCAAATTCTGGCACAGCTGCCTAATATTTTTGAGGAGCAGCTGCAGTTTCTGTAAAGATTTATTAAGAGTGGCAGAGATGGGGGGAAAGGATTTCAGTACATCTTGTTGGCTGTTAAGAACATATTTCTTTCTCATCTCACCCTCCTTCACAGTGCCTTGAGATACCAAGTAAAGATTTGGATTGACTTAAATTATCTTTTGAATATAGGACTGTTTTTCCTTGAATGGAATGTCACTGTGATGGGCTTTATAGGGTTGCAGCCATTATCTGAGATACACTTTACTTAAATGCAACTGAAACAAGGGCTAAAAAAGGAAAAGTTCAAGATGCTGCTACGATGTGTAAGAGAAGGACCTGAACTAGTCTGGGTGGACAGAGTAGGCTTTGCTACAAGGATGACGTATAAATAAAGTTGGTCAGGAATTGAAAGTAGAAAAGGGAAATGTTTCCGGCAAAGCAAATATGCATGCAAAGGCCCTGGAGGCAGGAAGGAGCTTGATGCTTCTAAGAAACTGATCCACCGAGAGAGTGGTAAAAGAAAAACTAGAGGGAGAGGCCAGACCACGGAGGCTTTGGGATTCATGGGTTTTGGACATGATCCTAAGGGTAATGGAAACACATTGAAGGGTTTTACGTGGAGTAGTCACATGTTTATAATGTATAATCCTTTACCATCTCATATCTTCTAACAACCACACACCAACCTGCTTGTTCGTATCTTTTAAAAGGCAGACACCAGCTTGGTTCATACTAGTTAGTCCAGCCACACTGATGGAGCAGACGGGCACTTATACCCTAGGAGATGCTTAGTAAAGTTCATTGAGTTGGCTGGTGTTAACCAAATACCCATTATTTTGAATTGGGGGGGGGGGGGAATAAATAAATCTCAAAACCCACGCAAATCTCAGAAGGTATGTTAAGAGAATTTAGGGGAGTTAGGGGGAATGCTCTTCTTTTTAGACCTTTGTTCTCCCTTACAGCTTGCATTTCTCTCTACCCTCTCTACTCATGACTTGAAAATTAATGAGAGTAATTTGAGTAAAGTTCAAGGAGAAAATGGAACTGATAACAGAAATGAACACAGCCCTGGAATAACCAACGGTTAAAAATCAAGCCAAATGCACCTTTTTATTTTACTTTTTCAGGAAGATGTAAAAATTTTAGTGGTTGGAATTTACAGTAAATTTTTTTTGGCTCCATCCAAAAAAAATTTTTTTAATTCTTTCCCATTAGCTATTTCTGTACTGTGCATAGTAAAGCATCTGGGTATTTTCCAGGACCTTTCATCACATGCAGCAAGTCCCTTAGTGACCCAGCGTGTTGGGTCTAAACAACAAGCACCAGCAGTTTTCTTAAGGGGAAATACAATCATAAATAAGAAAAGCAATTTAGAAGGCCAAGTTGACCCCACTTGTCCTTGCCCAGGAAGACCTGGGAGGTAGAGCCCAAAGGCCCACCTGGCGTTTGGAGGAGGCAAGATCTTTTCCAAACGACACCCTCCTCGGGGGAAGGGGAGCGACTATTCCAACTCCTCCAGCTCTCTGGACATTAGTCCTCCACTGGTCTGGTGCCTCAGCTGCTGCTTCTGTTTTTCCCACAAACATTTTTAAATTCCCCACACCAGATCTCTTCAGGGACGCACTGAGGATCTGATCACGGCTCCTCCTACCACTGGAGCACTAGTTCTGGCCAGTGCTCCCAGGCCTCATCTCACGGAGCACACCTTAACCTGCCCGTTGTTCATCGTAGGACAACGTCTGCTAGGGTGGACAGGAGTGGAAAAGATTACTTTGGGAAAGAGCAGTTATTTAGCGTCAGATGGATACAGGGTGCCTTTACAAATCCCTCCTTTCCTGTACCACACCTCTTTTCACCTTCCTTTTGTTTTCTCCTTTTCCCTTTGGTTTCTGCACTCTTCGGCCTCCACTTGCTCACTCACCCCCACTCTGCTGAGGGCTGCCCTGTATCTCTGGTACCCCTCAGAGGCAAGACTTAGGCATGCCCCATCAAGTGCGTCATCTGACGGGGCATGGCAGGGACAGAGCTGTCACCTCGCTGATCCATTGCTGACCTCCACAAAGCCAGGTGCAGGCATCCATCCCTTAGATGTGCTGGTAGACCAGGTACCCTTATCTGTACAGCCATGAGGCATCCCCGTGTTTTTCAAGAGGCAGAGAGGGTTGTGTGAGGGCTTCAGTATCTTTTCCACAGGTGCCTTGGGGACAGCTGCCATGGCACAGTAAGGGGCCTATGACATGTAAACCGTACAAGGTGGGTTCTATCTAAAGGAGCAGGAATGATTCTATAAAGAGTGTCTTTTTCCACCATAACAATGCTGAAATCTTGGCAAGAACCACTAAGAATATTTGATACAGCTCCTTCTTTGGCATCAGGCTAAAGTGAGATAATAGCTTATCTTTGGAGTCAGCCAGATCTGGGTATAAATCTCAGCTGTCACTCAATAAGTATGTGTGACCTCGAGCAAGTCACGTTTCCTGCCTGCACTTCACTGTCCTCACCCAAATGGCATGGTGTAACGAGGATGAAATGAGCTAATGTACAGCCTCAATGCAGTCTTAGAGGGACAGCCCCTCCATGTTTCATAAATGTCTCCAAAGGGAGTCACTATTTACTAAAGGACCAGTAGTCCCTGGCAATCTACGCTATTTCATTCAACATCATAACCACTAAGCCATAAGGCAGAGGGGTTACATTGCAGCTACATTCTAATGTTTCATCTGGTAACCTCAATTATGGGACCATGTGTTGGCCTCAGAGGACACTGGTTGGAACAGACAGTGGTCACCTGGGTGGGGGGAGAGGTTTCTGAGCCACAAGCAAAGTACTGGAGCCAAGGAGGGGTGCACCTAGGTCTTTTCCCTGGAGATTTTCCAAAGGTAATTTCCTCTCCTCAAGGTCAGGCGCCTGGCTGTTCCTTCACTTCCTCCATTCCCAAGGGAAATTCAGAAAAATAGTATTAGTGATCGCTGCTGCTACTTGGAGCTCAAGTACCAGGCCTTGAGCTGAATGTTTCATGTGCTTTTCCTCATTATTGCCTCAGAGAAATCACCTCCGGAGGTTGGTGTTCACACTGTACAAATGGAGAAACTGAGGCTTAAGACAGATGAACCACCTGTGGAAGGCTAACTGAGAACAAACGGGGGAGGGGGTGCAGGATGTGAATGCAGACAGTCTGATTTTAGAGACTACACTCTTAATCTGTTGCTTCCTTGGAGAATCTGAGGATCTGCAGTTTTCACCATTCATTCCTCAACTCCCATTTTAAAAGGAGGTATTCTATCCAATGCTGTCTGTCTCTAACTCGTTATTTCCAGTTCTTTTCTGGTCATTAAAGCCATTTCCCTGTAATCATAACACCACTGTGGCAAAGATTTGGTGGCAAGCAATACCCACATCTTCCAAAGAAGTTATTTCCCCAGTGTCAGGCTCAGTTCCTCTTCCAGGTGGGAATTTCTCCACAGGTGACGATGGAAATAAAAAACACCCTATGATATATCAATTCTACCTTCCCACCAACAGAAAGGTCAGACAACCCCGAGCACACCTACCTTATGACCGTTTGCTTGTTGGGATCATAGAGAGACATGAAGAGCTCAGCATCTTCCCCGATCCTGCACACGAAATTTCTCACGAAGACATAGAGGCTGTGGGTGGGGGATGAGGAGATCCGGGAATACGTTCCATAATCTGGCTGGTCTTTTGACTGAGAGGTGGAAAGAAAGGTGAGGAAGATGGAGGAAGTAAGCCCAGCACCACTTAAGATAACACAAAGATGGTGCCAGGTATCGAAAGGCACTTGAGGTTTCAAGCCTGAAGATGGTGTCCCACACCCAACTCTACCATCAAAAGGTCTACAGTCTCAGCCAAGTCATTTTTGTTTGCTTGGCCTTGATGTTCCCTTCTTTGGAAATACTGCCATTAACCCAGCCTTTTCATCAAGTTGGTATCATAAAAAGCACAGATGCTAAAAGGAAAAATTCATAAAAAGGACTTCATCAAAATTCTAAACTTCTGCTCTTTGAAAGGCACAGTTATACCAATAAAAAGGCAAGCCACGGATGAGGAAAAAATATTTGCAAACCACATATCTGTTAAAGGATTTCTATCCAGATTATACAACGAACTCTTACAACAATAAGGAAAAAAAAATGGGCAAAAATTGAAACACTTCACAAAAAAATACAAATGGCCAGTAAACATATGAAGAGCTGCTCAACATCACTAGGCATCAGAGATCTTTGAAATCTGTAAATTAAAACCACACAATAAGATACTACTACACAACCACTAGAATAGCTAAAGTTAAAAAGACTAACACTACCAAGTGTTGGCAAGGACGTGGAGAAACCAAAACTGTCATATATTGCTTGTGGGAATGCAAAATGGTACAGTCATTTTGGGATCAGAACAGCAATACCTTAAAAAGTTAAACACACACTTAACATATGAACCTTCAATCCCACTGCTAAGTATTACACAAATTCAAATATATGTCCCCACAATGATTTATATGTGAATGTCTACAGAAGTATTATTTATAATGACCTCAAATGGGGGGAAAAAAGAGATCAGTGTCTATCAACTGATGAATGGTGTATCTGTACTTTCGAATTCCAACTCAGAAAAAAAATAAATAAAACAACATAAACCTCAAAAACATTATGCTGAGTGAAAGAAATCAAATACAAAAGATTAATATTGTATGATTCCATTTATATATGAAATTCTAGAAAAAGCAAAACTATAGAGACAGAAAGCAAATCATGGGTTGTTTGGGGCTTGGGACAGGATGGGGATCAATTGTAATGGGGCATGAAGAAACCTTTAGGGTGATGGAACTGTCCTGTATCTTGATTGTGGTGGAGTTTACCCAACACTATATAGTACTGACACTCATTAAACACTGTAGACTGAAATGAGTAAATTTTATTAAGTAAGATTTCTACCTTAATAAAGCCAAAAACCTAAAGTTGCTGTCAAATAATATACAGTGGCTAGAATGATTTTTTAAAATACAAATCAGATCATGTTAACCCTTCTTTAAAACCTTTTGATGGCGTCCCACTTGGAATAACATCTTAACTCATTTCCATGTGCCCTGAGCTCCCATGAGAGCTGGCTCCTTTCTCCTTTCCAAACTCATCTCTCCAAGCTGCTCACTCCTCTGCTGTGCCTATTCACACTGGTCTTTCTATTCCTTGAACCATCGAGTTCAGTCCAACCTCAAGGCTTCCCTCTGACCGGAGCGCCCTGTCCCAGACCTCCCCATTATTCAGGTGTGAACTCAGACTGTCACTCCCAAGAGAGACCACTGGAGACCGTGCCTTGAAGGGAGCTCCTTGGGTCACTCTGCTTCACAAAATCCTAGTTTTATTGTCTTTTGGAAAATTGCCATCTGGAATTAATTTGTTCATTTATTTATTTACTTTTTTACTGCCTTTCTTCTCTTCTCCTCCCTGAAATATAAAAGCTCCCCGGAGCAGTAGACTTGCCTGGCATTTAACTCCCTGTGGGATGGACATGGAATGAATTACAGATTTGAATGCAAAAACTCAATAAAAAGCATGTGGTTACTGATCATCTCTGGTCATAGGACAGATGGCCCCTTGAATAATAACACACTCTGGTTAATTAGCCTATTACTTTAAGTTTATGATGTGCTAAATGCCTGCCTCACTTGAAACCTATTTAACCCAGCTCACCATTTCTTCCTTGATGCGCTCTGTGATTTTATCAGTCGCTTCCTCGTGGGCATGAAACAGGCTGATGACGCTGGTATTATCAGGGTCCAAGATATTTCCGTCTTCATCTCTAACGATCAGGTCCAGCTCAAGAATTCTGAAAAGAAAAACCAGAGGTGAAGACAAGTCAGGGGAGGTCCAAGCCTTTGGGATGTTGGTGAGAAGTTTTTACTAGAAAGTCCAACTCATCTCTGAGGAGCATATACACCCACAGGAAAGCTCTACGCCGATACCCTCCTACACAGCTGGAGGATCCCACGTTAGTACAGTATGGTCTCTTTGGAAGGTCTACCTTCTTTAGCAATGTCTCAAAAAATATTTAGGGAGTGGGTGTAGCTCAGTGGTTGAGCACCTGCTTTGCATGTACAAGGTCCCAGGGTCAATCTCTGGTACCTCCTAAATAGACATATATTTAAATGTATCCTTCCTCTGATATGGGCCCTAAAGAGATACCCCACACTTGATTGAACAAGGATGGGTTTGAAGCATTATTGGCAACAGCAGTGTGTTGGGGGTGGGGAAACTCATTGTCCAAAGGAGAATGGCTCAACAAACTGTGATCTATATTGGAATACTATGAAACAGAGTTTAAAAAATATGATAGAGTTTTTGGTATGCTTAATGATATATCTCAGTGCAAAAGGTGCATGCAATATATTCTATGTGAAAAAATGAACAAAAACAAACAAAAAATGAACCAAGCCATTTATGTTTAAAAAAGGGGGGGGGGTATTTATATAAGTGACAACAAGCAGAGAAAGATCTGGAAGGAAAAGTGCCAGAGGCATTAATGTAAAGCTACTTTTGAACATGCTACAAGGATGAAGGAGCCCACTGTCCATTCAAAGAAGGTAGGGGGAGGTGGGCTGATGGATGTTCTGAGAAAGCCAACAGTGTTCTTACTTGGGCACCACTGCCCAGTACTAGCTTCTGGAAGGGCAGCAAGGACAAACAAAGGCGACTAAGTTTTCATCTCTTATTTGAGAATCACATGGAGAGGCATAGCTCCCATCTCATCCAGATGCAAACAGAAAGGAGCCAAGGTTCATCTGTTTGTCCACATTCATTAGGAAATTAACCCTCAACTGGATATGACTCATAATGTTGCACAACCACACTGTCCAGCAGATGATGTGGAGGGGAATAAATGCATTCAACTAATGCTGAGCAGAGGTGTGTGTGACCTTGGAAAAGATGGAGCAGAACTGATCCATCATTGAATGCCAAGAGCTCTCCGCCTGTTTCTCTTCAAAATGAACCAAAGTGGATTCGGTTCTAAAATGTATGAACAAAACATTCTCCCAGGTCCAGCTACCTTGGAATTTGGAGAAGTCGTTTGAGGATCCCTCCCTCCACGGATGCCAAAGCCTTCTCCATGACCAGGCTCACCTATAAATTTGGAGGCTCTACTAGTCATGGGGCAGGACTGACAGATTTTTATGACCCAAGATGGGGCAGGACTGATGGATTCCCACGACCCGGGAGGCGCTGCCCCCTCCCCACGCCAGGACGGCAACTCTGCCCGGACCACCCTGAGCCCAACGCCAGGGAGGCTGAGCATTTTTGACATTTTCTCTGCTGGAGAAAGCAAAAACATAAACCCAAGATGAGGGCAGGGGAAGAAGACCCCACTATATCCATTTTTCAGAAAATGAAAGGTAAAGCGGCAACGCTACCTGCCACGGCTCCTCCAGGTTCCAGGCTCTGCCTTTCCCCCCATGTTCATCTCTCACCTCCTCCCACACCCTCCAGTCAAACCATTTCTCAGTGTTGATCCACTCTCTGAATAGTTCTTTCCCACTTCACCTAATAATTCCTACTGATCCTGTTAGGCTCAGGACAGGCGTCCCCACTTCTAGGAAGCTTTCTCTGACACTCCAGGCCTTCTCTCTTCTCCCCACCTCTTCCACCCTCTCCTCCCTGCTTCTTCCTCTCATGAAACTTATGACTTCCTACTGTGAGTGCTGTTGACTTGTCTCTTATATTTAGTCACAGAGTTCATTAGAGGCAGTGGAATGCTGTTGGTAAGCACTTGAACTCTGGGGTCAAACTACCTGCTTCAAATTCTGGCTCTACTGCTTTTTAATGTAAGTCATGAGCAAAATTTCCTAATCACTCTGTGACCCTCAGTTTCCTCATCTGATAAATGGAGACAGATAACAAAGTCCCAGCATTGCTGTGAGACTTAACAGAATTAACACAAGGAAAAAGCAGTACAGAGTTAAAGCAGTACTTGGCAGGCAGTAAGCATGTGATAAGCTACAATTAGTTACCACTGTTTCTCGGTTTTATTGTTATTAGATGTGGAGGCTGCATTTTGTAAATGGCTGTATTCATAGGGCCCGAGAGGTGCTCGATAGAAGTCTGATGTGGGAATGAATGAGTGGGATGAATGGAAGAAGAACCAGACTCGTGCCCGCAATCCTCCAAGTCTCAGTTCCTCCTCCTGCTCCACAGCCTGGGGTCAGCGTTCCGGCCGCTGCTCCCGACCCCCTGCCCGGAGACCTGGTCTCCTGTCCCACACCCAGAATTCTGAGCTCCCGAGTCGAGAGGCCGGTGCTAAGGCGCCCTCCCCCTGACTTGCAGCTGAAGTAGCCGGGAAAGCGGGCAAGAAGCAAGGGCCCCTTAGCTCAGGGCCTCCGTCTCCGAGGCAGGGAGTCTCTCCCCTTCCCAAAGGAAACAGATGGAAAATAAGAGCACAAGGCTGGGCCAGATGGCAATGCTGCAGGGGCGAGTCTGCTTTTGTGAGGGCCCACTTCCCTTCTTTTCCCACCTTGTATCCGCTCATTTACTTACCATTCCTTGAGAACCTACTATGTGCAGACCCTGTTCAAGGGACAGGCATAGAGATAAATGAAACAGTAATTGTAGAGTTGCTGCCTACATAAATGGGCAAGGAAGGGGACAGTGAGGAAAGTGGGCGATTACAATTCAGGGTGCCAAGGAACTACAAGAGCATCTAACCTGGCTGGAGATGGGGATGGGGGGAGAGGGAAATCAGGGAAGGCTTCCTGTGAGTGGTGACCATTTCTTCCATTCCTGATCCCCACGTGGAAAAAAATATCTGAAGGTCACAGATGCCATTATTGTAAAGTAGCAAAATGCCTTCAAATCTCACATGCCCAACTTGTGACTGTGCTTAATGACACCCACTGTCCCAAGGACGGCAGCAGATGCAAGGCGAATCTGTCCCATCACTTTGGGATGATGTGCCTCGTAAGCAGATTTGGACACACATGCCAGCTGCCAACAGGGGAACCAGCAGAGGGAACTGTGCTCCTGGGAAGGGAAGCAGCTGCAAGTTGCTTTCATCTCTGGATCCATTCCTCTTCCTAGTGCATATAGAGAGGGCAGAAAGTGAGGCTGGTGGGAAAATGTCCTTTCATTCCCATTGAATGGGACCTTTCTACTTCCCCGTCGGGGCCTGTGTTCCAGCCCTCTGACCCACTTTGCAGTCTCTGGAACACGCCATTCCCTCACGCATCCCTGCCCCTGTTTTATTAGCCTGCTTAACATCTCCTTATCTTTCAAAATTCAGCTCAGGGGTCACCGCCACCAGGATGCCTCCCTTGATATTATTCTCCAGGTCATATTAAGAGCACTCTTGCTTCCTATGTCATCAAACTTATCACAATACATCTCAGCAGTTAACTTGTAGCTTGCCCTAACTGGACTGTGGTTTTCTAAGAAACAGGGACTCCTTTCTGTAACCCCAGCACCTCGCAGAAAACCGGGCCAGCCATAAGTGCTCAATACATGTCTGTGGTTGGGATGAATGACCAGATGAAGAGGACATTTGGAGGGCACTGAGCATCAGAAGGGAGCGGAGAGCCTTACAATTCTCACATGCTATCTAAGTAACAGTGACGAGGCCCTGACTCCGGGACGAGACTGGCTGGGTCTAAGGTCTGGCTCTGCTTTCTACTGGCTGCATGACCTTGGGCAAGTACCTCTTTAAGGCCTCAGTTTCCTCACTCAAAAAAATGAGGATCATGAAATTACAAGCGCTACAGAGTTGTTATAAGAATTCAGTGAGACAATGCATGTAGAACACAATTCAGGAACGCGGATGTGGCTCAGTGATTGGGCTCCCATCTACTACATGGGAGGTCCAGGACTCGATGCCCAGGGCCTCCTGGTGAGGACAAGCTGGCCCGAGCAGAGTGCTGGCCTGCACAGTGACCTGGCCTGAGCAGAGAGCTGGTGCCGCAACAAAAAGAGACACAGAGGAGAGACAATAAGAGATACAGCAGACCAGGGAGCTGAGGTGGTGCAAGAGAATGAGCACCTCTCCCCCACTCCAGAAGGTCCCAGGATTGGTTCCCAGTGCTGCCTAAAGAGAAGACAAGCAGATACAGAAGAACGCACAGCGAATGGACACAGAGAGCAGACAATGGGGGAGGGGGGAGGAATAAATTTAAAAAAAAATTTTTTTAAAACAAACATAATTCAAAGAAGCCTTGTGCAAAATAAGCTGATTCTCAGTTATATTATGATCACTGCTATTGTTATCAGTGGGTTATCCTGCCTCAAAGAAAAAAGGTTTCCATTTCTCCTCAACTTCGTAGCATTTATATGCCTATCAATTTCTGCTCCTCTTCCCTTCTGAGGAAGCACTGTGCATTTAGTGGCTGGTGTGTGGCATTGGTAACTTAGGGTGGGGGGTGGGGCACTAAGTCTCACACTGGGATTTAAGGGACAGTTTTGTAAATGCAGGAATAAAATGACACTAAGCTGAAAATGAACCAGCATGACCGTGTTCCCTGGTCCCACGGAAGTAGGTTAAATGAGTGTCCTAAATCTCTGGGCCCAGCAATAACCACTGTATAAGCAAGACTTCTCCCCGCTTCCACATCCCTGGGCCCCAAGGGGTGATAAGCAGGGCAACAGGCAAGGCCGTTGGTAACAGCCTTCTCCCAAATAGAAAGTGGCAAACACACCTCTAAAAATGAAACAAGCTTCTCGCAAAGGAGAAAGGGAAGAAGGGGTGGGTGCGGGGAAGAAAGCATCTTTCCAGAGGAAAGAGAGGTTACTTGTTGCCGTAGTCGATTTTGGATGTGACTTTCTGCTTCAGTTCCTTCAGCTCGTCCTTGGGCAGTGTTCCTGAAAGGAGCTGGGACCGCCACTCCATCAGGTCGTACATCATGGACTGCACCTGCAGGAAACGCTCCTGCTTGTTGGCCTAGGAAACAGGACACACTCCATAATTACCTGTGCCGCAGGTGCTTGGGCATCAGTTTGGCAAACTGTGCCCAAGTCAGGCAAGCCTGTTAAAGGGCCATGGGCCCTTGAGAGGCTGGAACCCTCTCTCCTTACCCCTCCCCAGGGGAACGGTGGCTGTAATCCTAGTCACTGACCTATTTCCTCCCTCTGAGACCAGAGGGGTTTCCCAAAGCAAAAGCAATAATCCCAATCACTTTGAAAGGGTGATTTCTGATTTTAATCCTAAAAGATTCTTGTTGAAAAAGACTGACATGAACATTTGAGAAAACACAAGACCAAGAGCTCAGACCCTGTAAAGCTTGAATCTGGGGCCATTTCTAGGGCAGCATTCCCCAGTGGCCACGAGGTGGCTTTCAGTGGCACAAAGATACAAGGTTCACTGACCCACGTGGTGGTCCTTTTCCAGTTTCCTTCCTTCTGTTAAGTGAAGGAGAAAGTCTCAGTTTGATAAGAATATGTCTTTATCACCTCTCTAGCACTTTTTAATTTCTCTTTTTAATAGAGAAAAAGGTCTTGGGTCCAGAGCTTTTGACAGGTAGTTATAGCAAACATTAAATAACATTGTCTATTTTCATTGTATTTATTTGAATAACGTTCTTCTAATCATGCCAAATGGTTTGCCTTTGCACTTGGGAAACCATGCTACAAAGTCCCTAATGTTTGTTGGCTTAAGTTGACTAAAACGGAGCCAATATATGTATTAAGTAAATATTACACGGGTGGTCTACTGATATGGCACTAAACCCGAAGGTGACACTAGAATAATGGAAGTTCATGGATCTCTTTACCAGGGCAAAGGACACAATGAACTTGCTATTCTAAGACTTCCTAAGGGAAAAGGTCAAGCTTCGATGCACGGGCAGGTGGTTACAATAAAAGGGGTAGGAGCAATGGTGATGTCAGTAAGAAACAACTTCAGCCCCGAGTCTATCGTTTTGCCCCTTCCAACAAACAACTTTTGGGAAACTTACAGAACTGGGTGCCAATTACCATGTATTACGAAATGGCCAACATTTATGAGCATAAAAGGTGAGTCTGAGAATAGCGTGTGTGCCCTCCAGCCTGCGTGCACAGTGCTGTAACAAATACGCAGTAAGTCTCGGTTGACATTTTCACTCTTGGCTTAATGGTTTGCTTAGCTAATTGCTTTCATTAGGAGCTCTGGAAGCATCAAAGGCGGATTTAAAATTAGATTTGCTTCAAAATAGAAAACACATGCAAAATGTGCTCTTTCTTTTTTCTAGGGTCGAAGCTACCTCAAGGATCTGAGGACAGTAGCCATCCGTCAATTAAATATATGAGAACAGTGTTTCCCAACGTGTTAGCAGCAGCAAATTGGAATCCCCTGGTTCATTAAAAATGCAGATTACAAGGCCTTTCAACAGCTCTCTTGACAGTTCTCGTGAACACTCAAGTTTGAGAAATTTTGTACTAGTTTAAAATGAGAAGGATCACCCATGACACCATTTATTACGGCTTTGGCATTAGTTAGCAGTCTGACTTTGAGCAAGACACGTAATCTGTGAAGTCTCCGTGTCCTCACAGCTAATCTTGTGTGACTGCTGTGTCACCAAAGCTGCACCCCTGCCTGCCACGCTCAAGGCTAAATTCCAAACTTGAACCAAACCGAAGACTGTACCCCAGAGAGGCAGAAGCGACTCTCACCACGTAGAGCTGTTTCCAGATGCTACCCCATTCCCAAAGTGTCGTTGTCACTTCTTGTGCCAGAGGAATTTCTGCAGGAATGATGTTCTCGGTGTTTCTATTTAAGGTAGGAGAGAAAATGGCGTGAAAGTGAGACCCAGGTGCTAACAAGATAAAAATGCGGTCAAATTTGCATTAAGCAGCAGCTGCTGAGAGGGGGCAGGAGACTAAACCACCTCCAATAGCCACACCAATTACATTATACAAATGCGAGGGACTTCCTTTTAATGTCCTCCTTCACCAGGGTGGGCCCTTCGTGCATATGATTCAGGAGTAATTGGCCTTAATACAGTTCAAAAGCATATGCCAGTGAAAAGTCTGATTCTCCAAATTTCCTAATCTCCCCTTAGAATCAGACCTGAACATAAATAAATTTGGATAAACTCTTCCATTGAGTGAGGGAAGGGAACACGCAAATAAACCCGGGCACCAAGGAGGAAGACGGATGAGGTGAGGCTCCTTCAGATCTAGCAAGTCAGATTTTCAAAGTAAGCAGGACAAAGACCTCCAGGGGCTGCTGAGGATCAAGTCTGGTAAAGAATGACAAATACCTTCTTTTCTCTACTGTCACTTCCTTGATGTGGATAAAGGATCTAGGAAAAATGCCCTGTTGGAAACAAATAAAATAAAATCAGGAAACAAATCCCTACAGAAATGGCTGACCCCATGTCTTCATGATTTTTCCAAAACTGCTGATTTCTAAACCTCTCAAACTTCACAGGAATAATCCCAGAATCAGAGCAAGAAATGGATTCTAAATCCACTCATTGAGGCCCAGCTTCCGTCCAGTTCTCCATCAGTTAGTCTAGATCCCACAATAGCCCTAGGTCCCAAAGAATGCTCGAACCCATTATGCACGCTCATCCTATCAGGCAGGCAGGGGAGCAGTGCGTGGAACAGGGTCTGAACCACTCTAAGTGAAAAAGAGCTCTGCCTCTCCCCTCCACCGCCCCACTCTAGGGCAAATGCCACCCTACATACTCATGGACCAGCTGGAAGTTCAAGTCCTAAAATAACAAAGTCCCCAATTCTATTTGGGTTCCTTAGATTTGAGACTTATTTCCCCCTGGATTTATTTTATTGTCCTTTGAGAAAACAGAACAGCATCATGCCTTCCAAGGAAGAAGGAGGAAGCTTCTATTATTTCCTTGCTCCGTAACCTTGGCTCAGTGAAAAAAAGGAGATCAATTACTTGGAAGTTCCTTCATGGATTCAACCCACGTGCACCCTGGGGATGCTTGGTCAGTGTACTGCGCACCACGACAGACAAGGAGCTGAGCAAAGCAGGTGCGTGCTCTCTTGAAGACGACAGTGTCACCTGGGGTTCGAACAAGTGAAACCCTCCAGGGCAGAGATATGGCCTGTCCTTTCTACATCTTGTTCAATGCATAGATGAAGGGATGAAATGAATGCCCCAAACAACTCTGAAGGAAGGCAATAGAAGACACACTTCAGGAAAGAAGGCCTCAGTTCCATGGGGACTCAGGGTAAGCAGAAACCTTAGGTGACTGGCATGTCAGGAAAGGGTTCAGGGAGAAGGTAGCACTGGAAGGCAACCTTAAGGAATGAGTAAAAGTTGAAAGAAGTTGAGGCACAGCACATACCAAAGGATGGAGGTGAGAAAGCACAGGACCCACGGAGGGGAGGAACGGGTTCCGCTGCTGAAGGGCAAAGTAAAGACACCCAGTATCATCCCAAATAAAAACAAATTGACCTTACCTCTAACATTTTGTGCTTTATGAGGTATCCCCTATACCAGTCTGCAAAGAGAAAACAAAGAGACATGCTCTCATTTATTCTTACAAGTTCATTGCTGTGTTTGCATTTTGGTTTGGTTTTGTCTTGTAATTGCTGCAAACTGCTGTAGACCGTGGAGAGAGATGAAGCACTAGAAGTCCATGGGCGTGATCGGGCCATCTGATGTGTTATGTTTATCCCACATCATCTGTTGAATTGGTTGCCAATATCTAAAGATAACGTCTAAAACTACAGGGATTTCACATGAAAATCCAAATTTCCTCCTTCTTTTGGAAAAAACTCAGAAGCCCCAGCCATACAGCTGGCTGGTGGTAAAGAGCAGTTGTTCCCATCAGACAGAGCAGGCCCTCCAATTTACCAGACTCCACCTTCCCCTGCCACCTGGCTGGGCCCTAAGAACATATTTTCAACCCCTGCCATCGGAAGGACCTGGAAAGGCTGAGAGATTTTGGCAAACGTCCCAAAATTATATTGACAGTTCTAACAGTGGCAAATGGTGTCCAGAATGTGATATGAAATGGTGTCATTACAGAACAGCTAAGTTCAGGGATAGGTAGAGGGACAGGAATTTTAAAAGATTCTTCGCCTTACAGAAATAACCAAAAATGATTCAATTTACAGAAATCCAAATTACCCACAGTCCTCTGACAAAATGAGACTCAATGTAGCAAGTATTGATGACTATAATGAGTCCACCGGCCTTTGAAATGCTTCAAGCAAAGCCAAGTAGCGGCACTTGTCATCTTTGTAAATAAAAAGCTTCTGTTGGGAGCCTCATTAGCAGACCCTCATTACTGGGCTGACAGATTGTTGTTGAAATATGCTCTCAACAGACAAACATCCAAGCTTCAAAACAAACAACTTAAAATGCAAAGTCACCCTCCTGGTCATGAACCAGCTGGAAGGTCAGGTCCTCAAGAAAGTTCTGAAGCAACAGGAGCCTTCCATGGTTCCTTTTTGAAATGGAGAAACACAGAGGAAGGAGAGAAGAAGAAAAGGAAGGGGAGCAGGAAAATAGAAAGAGGGAAAGAAGAGTAGAGGAAAAGGATCTCATGTTTGGAAAGCAGTACCCATCCTAAGGGCTCTTCATTTTGTTAAGCCTTTTAATCTTCATAACAACCAAATGAAGTAGGAGCTTTTATCCCCACTTTGTAGACAAGTAGCCTTCCCGAGGCACAGAGAAGTTAAGTGACTTGCCCAGGGTTATACAGCAAATGACAGTGTCAGAATTTGAACATAAGCAGCTATCGCACTGTGCTTGCTGATTAATAGGAGGAAGGAGTGTGGTGTGTGGTGGTTGCCTAATAATTTCATCTTCCCAATGTCTGAATCCCCAAAACTAAATTTCCACGAGGCCGCTTCCCAAGTGAATACTCCCAGTGAATGGAAAGCTTACTACTTCATGAAGTAGGCACATTCTATTTTCAGGCTCCTCTAATTATTTGTAATAACTATCAACAATAATTAACAACAATAGAGCTTACATTTTCTGAGTGCTTACTATGTGCACTCTGTTAAAAAGGACCCGAAGATTTGTTTTGGTATGTTTTTTTTTTTAATATTATAAATTAATCTTCACAACAATCCTATAAAGTAGGTACTATTACTACCTCAATTCTGCAAATGAAAATAGAGAGGTTCAGAGAGATTGAGCAACTTGCTGTTGGACACAGAGCTAGTAGCTGATACACCTGAGATTTAGGCCCAAGCGTCTGACTCCAGAGACGTCACTACAGCATTGCTTTACAACTATTTCCCTTTATTTGTAACTCTGCCCCACCTCACCCCAAGCTCTTCTAAGAGCACTTTTTTAAATATTATTACTAACTACTGTTTATTGATCACTCAATACACACAAATCTGCACGTAAGCATTGCACATGAATTCTCTCATTTAGAGCTATCACCACCATGAGTTAATATTATCATTCCCATTTTATAGACGACGAAGTTGAGGTTCAGGCACCTGAAGTAATGAACCAAGAACAGACAGGCAGGGGCGAAGCCAAGTCTGTGTGACTTCAAAGGCAGTATTCACAGCTGTTCAACCACATTGTCCCCTGGGGATGGCCAGAGCACAAAGACAGACATGGTGCTCTTGATTGCAGCCACCTGCAGCCACTTACTGGCTGGGGCCACCCAGATCTACCAGAAAGCAGGAAAGCAATCTGAGGTCCTCCTCCGAGCCCACACCCACACCAGCATCTCTCTGATGGGGGTTCTGAGAGGGTCCCTCCACCTCCTGGGTACACAGCCCTTGCTGGCACTAACCTTCAAGACTCAGTTATTTCTACATACCAGGTGGGTTTCTTGATTCTCCAAGCTTTGGACCACTCCTGACCACAGAGAATTGCTGACTTTGCACCCAGCATTTACATTCTGGCTCTCAGGTCCAAGTTCAACACCGCTGGAGCACCTACTATGTACGTAGTACTGGGCTAGATGTTTTTAGAAGTAAATCCCGAGCGATCCTCCTACTGACTCTGAGATAAGGGCTTATCCTCATCTACACTTGTGAGATGACGATATTGAGATTAAAACAGGGACGGGAGAAGACCCAAGATCTTTCAGCAGTAAAACTGCACAGCTAGGATCCAAACTCACGTCTAATGCAGCAAATGCAGCAAGGACATTCTTTGGACTTTTCCCAACATCTCCATCCTTGATGAGGTACTAACCTCTGACCTCTGAGGTCAGCCCCCTAATCTACAGTCCGAGACCAGGCAGATAACAAGTTGGCACACAGGACAAAAGCCCAGGGCAGTGGACCCCATGGTCAAAGCAGTCTCGGTGGAAGACAGCCCTCATCAAATTCCAGGACTCGTCCCCGGGCTCAACACCTGTTTGAGTTAAATAATAACAAGGGCTTTCTTCTAACTTTATCCATGTAATATACACTTTTTTTCCCTTTTGTTTTTTCGCAAAGAACTCACAAAGTATATGAGGGGAGAGATGGGGAAGGGGAAATTTTACCATCCTCTCGGACAATTACTAAGTGCCAACTACTCAAATTGTCACCCTTCATACATCACAAACACCAAAATGAAATGAACTTAAATTTTCAGATCATCAGAGTGGTGAAAAAATTTTTTTAAAGATTTAAACTGTCTCAGAATCTAAAAACTTAACCCGAAGCCTAGAGATCCAGTCTGCTCTCTACCATTTCCGGGTGGCATGATCTTTGGGCATCTCACTTAAACCTCAGTGTTTTCCCCTGTAAAGTGAGGAACATGACATTGGTCCTCAGAGGACTGTTGCAAGAACTCCCTTTTAACAGTATTATGAAGGCATATACATCTGGAAAAGGTTTAATACCTTGGACAGGAAGAAAACATACCAAGATCTGGATGACTAGTACCTACAATACGGACAAAAGGAAAAGAATGGAATAAGGGAGGGATAAAAAGGGAGTTTCCATTGCATCGGACTTTTTATTCCTTAAAAAAAACAAACAAACACTGAAGCCAATATGGCAAAATGTTAATATGTGTTTATTTGAATGGTGGGTGCCTGGCTGTTCTTTTACTTTTCTGTATGAGAGAAATATATAATAATATTAAGATCAAAAAGAAGTTGCTATGGGAATCCCCGATACTTTTGATATAACTTTTCTGTAATCAAAAACTGCTTTAAAAATAAAGTTTAAAAAAAAAAGATGCTGCTACAGATCAGAGGTGGAGTGTGAGCTCCAGAATCAAAGCCTGGGTTTAAATGGAGATCTGCAACTTACTCTCTGTGTGGCTTTAGACAAGTTGCTGTACCTCTCTGAGCTTCCTCATCTGTAAAATAGGAATAATAATATTGCCTGTCTGTCTCGTGAGACTTAAATTAGATAAGAAATTCAGAGAACGTGCCCAGTGCCTGGCATATGGGAAGTGTTCAAATAAGTTGATAAATACCATTTTCTCTTTTAAAAATTAATAACTATAATAACAATAAACCAGAGAAAATTAGGCATATTTTCTATTTTATTTCCAGGATCTAAAGATTTAAAAATACTTTTCTCAGTGAAGGCCATTACAACATATTTCCATAACAATAAAGCAAATGAAACATGTTTGAGCTCAACATAATGGAATCTTACTGATGTTGTAGCCTTACCCTCGTTCAGAAGGGAAGAAAACTTCACTTATAAACTCACAATAATGGAGCAGCCACTACTCGAGAAAACGGAATCTCTTTTTCATCTACCTGTCTCTAGAACAGCCCCAAACAAAGGACCATCTCCCTGCGAAGTGGCACTTTAAAAAGATTCTCTATTAAGTGCTCATTATGTCCTCTCTTATCCTAAAAGCAAAGAATGTGGATGGGTCAAGATCACCTTGCCTGGAGTTGTTAGCACAGAAGTTGCCACACAGAGTCTGGCAGGGCATCCCCCACTCTGCAAATGGCAGATTCAAAAACTCATTGTGCGGCGCTTTTCGCAGCCAAACCTACAATGAGCGAATGTATGTGTGCTAACTCAACAAGAGCTCCAGATATTCGAAGAGAATATTACCCAGATATTAAACGAGAAGAGCGAGTCTCAGAATGGAATGCACAGTGTAGTTCTGTTTCTAGGGAAAAAAAGAAAACAATGACTTTTTAAAAAGTAGAAAGCTTATCAGCTTCTTTTGCATCCTTTCATTTTACTAATAAGTGAAATCTAAAAGCTCCTGGGGAACCACTGTCAAGAAATTCTATTTGTTTTCCCACTAATTTTGGGGCCCCAACATCCAGACAAGCACATGTAGCAGTAGGTGGAATGGGGACTTTTCCTATTGCTCCAGAACCCATGGCTGAGGGTAAGTAAGCTTCCTTGAACAGGGGAAACAGAGACTTGGAAAGAAAGTACTCTTCCAACCCCTTCCTTCCCAGCCTTGTTTAGCCAAAGAAAGGGAACAAGGGGTAAGTATTAAACTGGACATTAGATTAAAGTCTATCATTAAATATTGGGAAAGGTTTCACTGAAATGTAACTGAAAGAAATGACTGGAAGAAAATAACACTGATTTTATGTTTTTCCCTCCGTGAGGAATTCTAGCTGCTCAAAGAACATTTACATGTTCTTTCCACATCGACGAGCAGGACAGCAGATGTGTATGCTGCCCTTAGGTGGAAGAGATATAAAATAGACAGAGAAATAAATATTAGGATGTCTAAGGCCTAGCAAGGGATAGCTTTCTGAATGGCATGAGTTTTTATCATAACAATATCCTATCTTTATAGTAAAAAGTTAATCAAAATACTTGAACTCTACTGGAAAGGATTTCAGTCGTGACTAAGGTTACAGATCAGGTTTTCTTCCCCATTGATCTAGATGAGCAAATTTGGTATATAGGCAAGGAAGGACTGGCCTCACCCATTCCAGGCAAAGGGCCAGTGACCCCATTACCTGGGCCATATTGTAAAGCTACACGCCTGCCAGTCTCAATGTAGCTCTGTAACAATGCAGGGAGAGGCAGAATGCACCATCGCAGCACACTTCCTGTGACCAAGCAGCACCTAGCAACTTCCTCTGTGGTCTCTAACTTTTTCCCCATAGCAACCCCAGGAAGCAAGGTGCTGCTAAGCCATCTGACAGATGAGAAAATTAAAGCCATTCTGTCCAAGATCACTCAGCCATTAGATAATGGAAGCAGGAAATAACTGTCTGATTCAAAAGTCCATGTTCTTTCTATTTCATTATTTTTAGGAAATTTTAAAATTATTGAAAAGTACCAAGAATAAGATAATAATCACATTCCTATCAACCAGAATTAACCGTTGCTAACATCTGGGGATATCTGCTTCCAGTCTTCAAGTCGGCAGTGTTTTTGTCTAAAATTGGTATGAATCATTACAAAGAATTCAAACTAAGCAGAAGAAGTATGAAGATAAAAGCTACAAGAATCATCCTAAGTCCCATTACCCAGGAAAAAAAGTAGCATTACTATCATTCTGGGTAACTTTTAATTTTTTTTTAAGGATTTATTTTTATTTATTTATTCCCCTCTTCCCCATCATTGTTTGTACTGTCTGCTCTCTGTGTCCATTTGCTGTGTACTCTCTGTGTCTGCTCATCTTCTCTTTAGGAGGCACCAGAACTGAACCTGGGACCTCCCATGTGGGAGAGAAGTGTCCAATCATTTGACCCACCTCAGCTCCCTGATTTGTTGTACGTCTCTCATTATATTTCCTCTTTGTGTCTCCTTGTTGCATCATCTTGTTTCATCAGTTCGCTGCACCTGCCCATCATGGCAGCTCACTGTCTTGCTCGTCTTCTCCAGCAGGCACTGGAAACTGAACCCAGGACCTCCCATGTAGTAGGCGGGAGCCCAATCACTTGAACCAAAACTGCTTCCCTTAACTTTTAATTTATACTTATTCACTAGAGTGGCAAATGAAATTTTTACATACTCTCATAAATGTGAGCATATCATAAATATACTATGTGAACCAAAATATCAAATTTAAGCCTGCTCATATTTAACAGAAGAAAAAGTAATCAAGGTGAAATTGAAGGAAATGCTGAAAGTCAATTAAATGTTATTTCATCACCAAAAAAAGTATTTCTTAAACATGCCTCCAAAAGGAAAGTATTTCTGAAAAGCATTTTAAAAATTAGAGTGGTTTGTGCTTTCTTAAATTACATGTTTTATTTAAAAATAATATTGATGGACTCTGCTGTGAAAATGACGTCACAGCATTGGTCAGCCCTCTTCCATCCCACTCCCACAATTCAACTTCACTAAATTATTTACTTTACATTGTTCAGGTTCCTAACAATACATTCTTTCTTGTAGCCATAAATATCACAATTTTTAATACTAGCTTTTATAGATTGATTCAACTGGAATCAATGCTTGCCACTATTTCCTTTGGTTACATTGTTTTGATACCTACATTCTTTCATTATGATTCATCTCTTAATTGGCCAGATTTTGTGTTTCAACTAGTTTTCTACAAGAGAGTTTCCATGGGTACACCCATGTTCTTTCTACTACACCATGTTGACTAATTTTGACAACTACTGTAGTTTTCAGATTTTTTACAATATGTTTTTGGGGAAACCATTTTTCCAATCAGAATCTCTTCCATCTGTAAAGCAAACAAAACCAGACCTGGTCTCAGACCCTCCACAGCTCCCTCTCTTGCAGATGCCCGATGTCCAAGGGCCTCTGGAAACCTGAGGTGTCCAGCAATTGCAGTTGGAAAACTTAGGTGTACATCTGTAGGCATAAAAAGCCCTAATAATTTGAAAACCATTTCCTCAGATGTCTAGAATTGTCCTAATAGACTTCAGAACATTGCATTTTCAAGGTATTCATGAACTGGCCAGCACTTACCAAATCAATAAGGCCCCGCTCTTCCCAGAAGGGTATTGTGTGACTGCAGATTACAAGGACACATTAAAATAAGATGCATAAAACAGAATTTAAAATGGAAAACCGGAACCAGAGAGAGAGATGAGAAGCAAGGATGCTAAACTGAAAGACAAAAGGTGGCAGTGACTCAGTGCAGCCTTTTTGGGTACAAAAAGGAACAAACAAGGCCAATGGTGGCGCTCTGCCTACAGGCAACCCGTGACTCTTGAGCTCCCTTTCCAGGGAAACTGCTTGCAATAAAGAGGAAAATACCCATTTGAGTTTCAAATTTGGGGACACAAAAAGTAATTACCAAAGACTTTTCACTGTCTTGGCGGGCATGGGATGGAGAAAAGTGTGTGGTCTTGGGCATCAGGAAATAGCTGTTGGCTCTCCGTGCACGCTCAGGTGAGCCGTTTCTCTTCCCTACCCTGGGAGGCCTCGCCAGCCAACATGAGGGTTCACACCTGCCTCTCAGGTTTAGGCTTAGCCTTCAGTAGCACCAGAGACACTGAGGAGAGTTGCTACTGCTGTTTCACTCGTTGCCCCTTGGTACCACACCCACAGTTTGGTAATCTGCCACAAGGTAGAATTAGATTTGCAAAAGAGAGGGTGGGGAAGGGCTTGGTGTTTAAAAGCACAGAACTGAACTTCAGGAAAGCATCCCTCACCCCGCCCCACCCTTACCCCACGCCCCATCTCATTCACTCTGTGTGTAAAAGATTTTCATCAGGACCAAGCCAGGATCTTTAGAGGACCTGAGAAAAATGTATGGGCTCCCCTCACATAGAATCCCAAATCAAAACAATATGATAGCATGAAAGAAATGTCAGGAAGCTAAGCAAATTTCTCAGGTCCCTGTGATGACTCTTTTAATGGTATTTTGAAATATCCAGTATCTTTTCCAAAAAAAGTTGCTTTGGTGTTTTTCCATTTGCATGTATATGCCTGTGTGCGTGTGCGTGTATCTGTTCATCTGCTTGTGTGTGTGCATATCTGTCTGTGTGTATCGGTGAATGTGCACCTCTGCACAAATCTATAGGCACAGCGGGGGCTGGGGGGCTGAGGGGCTGGGGGGCTAGGTTCCATTGCTTAGAAATAGCACACAGCTAATCCAGTGCTGGAGATCATAGTATCTGTCTTGTGGCTTGTTGTGAGGCTAATGTGTTCTAAAGAACTTACAGTACCCAGTAGGTGCTGATGACCCCAAGATGTCTACTTCTGTGGGTCACCTCACTTTCCTGACTCCGTAGTTCCTGTGAGGGGCATACCTGCCCTGCCCCTCAGTTTCATCCCAGGGAAGAAAGAGGGACTCATCTGATGGAACAGCTGGTGGGAGCAGGGACTGCGCCTGCCATTCAACCCACTCCCCTCTTCTTTCTTCTGTCTGATTGTGAGCAATGCATTAGCAAGCCATCTTGGTTTTTCCACCGAAACCATGCTCCCAATATCAATCGTATCAGATATATTGATCTCCAACTGCAGGACTCATGAGTCCAAGGCCATTCACCTTTGGGCAAATCAGAAAAAGCCCCTGCCTATTACCACCACCACCATGGGAGGATGCAGCCCAATAGATACTTGGTTTCACAATTTCTTTCTTTGCAGGGAAGAATGAATTGCCACCTCATATAAAATACAGCTCCCATCTTGATGCGGAGAGTAAGAGCGCCCACTCCCTGGGCTGGGTGCCTTTGTATAGCCGTGCACCCACTATACAGCTGTACATAGCAGTGTTCCTGGAATCAGGGGCATAATCAATTGGACCTTTTCAAATTCTAATAATGTCTGTTTTCCTTTAAAACAGAATTAATACTAATAAAGAGGTGTGTCTAAGAGATGTCACAGAAGCCCAAACTGCACATGGCTGGGCCAAACTGAGGACAAAACATATATCCATCACCCAGTTAGCCTTTCATATGAACATAAATTCCTAAAATAACAAAACATTTTGTTCAGTAAATTCTAATTACTAATTTTAGAAAAATGTATGTAAACAGTGCATAGGCTGTTGCAGGTTCCGATGGGGCGGGACATGGTACTGGGTATGTACCACAGCCTTCCCGAGCCCTTCAACCGGGGCCTTGGCATCTGTGGGGCAACAGGGTCCACGACTCACCTCCACAGGTTTCCTGGATCCGCACCACATCGCCGATCTGCAGGGAGAGCTGGGGGGATCCGCTGCCTTGGAAGTTGTAAATAGCTGTGAAGTAGAACAGAAAAACAGCCAGGTCAGAGCTCCAGATACCCTGAATCCACGCCCTATTCTCCTCAGTGACAGCCTCCTTCCGGTTCTCCCTGCCCCGAGTCTATCCTGCACCCCCACAGCCCAGCCACGAGCACTAAATTTCTCCTATATATTTTTGTCTTTTCTTTTCCCTTCCCCTCCCCTCCTCCACCCTGCTGTTTTTGCTGTCTATGTCCATTCGCTGTGTGATCTTCTGTATCTAATTCTCTTTTTGTCTTCTCATCTTTCTCCCCTAGGATTTTCCAGGATTCGATCCTGGGAACCTTTGATGTGGAGAGAGGTTCCCTGTCAACTGTGCCACCTCAGTTCCTGGTCTCTGCTGTGCTTCACCTTGACTTTCCCCTTTGTCTTTCTTTCATTGTGTCATCATCTTACTGCTTGACTCACTTGCGCCGGCACTGGCTCACTGTGCGGGCACTGGCTTGCCACACGGGCACTGGCTCACCCTGAGGGCACTCACGTGGGCACTCAGCTCACCATGCGGGCACTCGGCTTACCATGCAGGCACTTGGCTTGCCATGCGGGCACTCAGCTCACCACGTGGGCATGTTTTCTCTTCTTCTTTTTCACCAGGAGGCCCCAGGGATCAAACCCAGGTCCTCCCATATGGTAGGCAGAGGGCTTATCACTTGAGCCACATCTACTTTCCTCTCTCAATTAAAGAAAATTCATCCAAATGCAGAAACCCACTGCCTACCACAGGAGTCAGCCAAAGCCAGCCTGGCTTCTAAAGGCTTCCAGTTATTAAGTAAACACGACCCCTCCCCACAAGTCCTCCACTCCAGCCTGAGGGCCAAGGAGGGTGTTTACATCATCTGCTGCTGGCTGGCCTCCTACTGCATCCCAGGCACAGGCTCAGCACAGCTTCTCATTCCATCCTCTCAGCACCCCTATGAGGTATAAACTGTGATCCCATTTTACAGACAGGAAAACAGAGACACAGAAAGGTTAATCAATTTGGTCAAGGTCACCAGGTTAGGAAGTGGCAAAAAAAAAAATCAGTATCCAAATTCCACACTCTCAGCCACTATGATGTTCTACTTGCTTTTCCCCATTACTCCATCCTGATGGCAATGGCCTAAAATGCCAATCTCATCTACTCAAATGCCACGCATTCCTCATCACCTACAGGAATCATATCTTTCTTCTAACCAACTCTAACCAACCTTTGCTCCTCTGACTGAAGAAGCGTGTTCCTTGGCCTTCAGCAAAGCAAACTCTTCCGGCTGGTCTTCTCTCCTCCAGGCCCTCTGCAGTTTCTCCGGGCCACACCCACACCACCCAAGACCCTTTCCCTCCCTAATGGCTGGTGGCAACAGCAGGAGTTCTTGGATTTCAGGAGCCTGTCTGGCTTCCCAGTTAAACTGCCTGTTCCTGAGAAGCAGGAGGCGGCTACGAACCCCTCCAGAGCCCCTGTGTGCTGTCAGACACTGCACTAATCCCAGAGATGTGCAACCATCGACACAATCGATTCTAGAGCATTTTCAGAGCCTCAGAAAGAAACCCTGGGGAAAAAAATCTGATCTTCAAAAGTCTTCAAAATCTGATCCCCTCCTGCCCAGATCAAGACGGCAGTGTGAGGTGCTTCAGGGATCCACCCCCACACAGCTTTCAACTACTAGCAAGGACTGACAAGCACATCTTTCTAAAACTTCCAGAAAACCGTGAAAGAATTGCAGTAACAGGGGAGCGACGAATCAAGAAAAGGGCCATTTAAAAGCGGTAGGATCTTGTGGCAGCCTGGCTGGCCCCTTTTCATTCTCTCACCAGCTCAGCTGGCAGCCAATCCACCCTACTGGTGTGGATCCCTGGTCCCGGTGCCAGAGGGAGCATAGCAAGCCTCGCGGACACAGTGAGAGCATAGATGTCTGCCCCAACCTGTCCGGTGGCCTGCAGGACTCGCTGTCCCAGAGCTTGCTCTGATGGAGAAGGCAGCTCGCGGAACTCTCCTACAGAACGCTGTGGAGGAGCAGGCAAGTCGTGCTGCCTGGGGCACAGGATTACTGGCTGTGGGACAAACAGTGCAATGCAGGGGACCACAGGAGACGTTCTCCTAGGGAAGAGGGGTCAAATACACACATGCCCAAGACAGAGGAACGTGCATAGTGGATCAGGAAGGCCCCTCCGCTGCAGAGCGCTTCTCAGGCTCACTGAATGGATAAACCCTAAAGGAGAGCGCTCACTCAGGTCAATCTCAAAGAAAAGATGTTTTCTGTTTTGTTTTGTTCTGTTCTCTGTTTTGTCTTTTGCTTTTTTTTTTTGTTAGCTCCTGGCATTCAATCAATGGATCAAAGAAGAATACACAAGGGATATTGGGAAATACCTTGAGATGAATGAAAATGAGAGCACAACGCATCAAAACTTACAGGACACAGTGAGGCAGTGATCACAGGGAAATTTATAAATGCTCACATTAAAATAGAAGAAAAAATCCAAATCACAGACTGCACACATGGAGGAACTAGAAGAAGAATAGCAAACCAAACCAAATATCAGCAGAAGGAAGGATTTAACAAAGATTAAAACAGAAATAAATGAAATAGAGTATTAAAAATTAAATACTAGAGAGAATCAACAAAACCAAAGCTGTTTTTTTAAAAAATCAAGAAAATTCACAAACATTTAGCTAGACTGAAGAAAAAAAAGAGGACACAAAAACTAAAATCAGAATTGAAACACACTGAACCCACAGAAATTTTTTTAAAAAAGGTTATCAGAGGCCACTATGAACAACTGTATGTCAAGAATTAGATAATCTAGATGAATGTACAAATTCCTAGAAACAGGAAACTATGTACACCTACTCAAAAAGAAATAGCTCTCAACAGACCAACAACAAGTAAAGAAATTGAATCAGTAACCAAACAGCTCCCAACAACAACATAAAAAGCCCACTGCTGAATTTTTCCAAACATTCAGAAAAAAATTAACACAAATAATGCTTAAATTCTTCTGAAAAATTGAAGAGGGCACAGGGCACATTTCCCAACTCATTCTATGAGGCCTACATCATCCCAAATCTAGATAATGATATCAAAAGAAAAGTACAGATCAATATTTCTCATTAATATGGATGCAAAGATCAACAAAATACTAGCAAAGTGAATTAAACAGTACATTAAAATAATTGCATAGCACAATCAAGTAGGAATTATCACAGCCATGCAAAAGTGGTTCAACATAAAAAAATTAATGTAATACACCACATCAATAGAACAATAAGGGAAAAAACACAGAGTCATCTCAATTGATGTAGAAAAGGCATTTGATAAAATTCAACTCCCTTTCCTGACACAAAAAGTCAGAAAATTAGGAATAGAAGGAGACATCCTTAACATGAAAAAGGCGCATATGAAAACCTCACAATTAACATCATACACAACGGTGAAAGATGGAAAGCTTTCCCTCTAAGATCAAGAATGAGACAAGGATGTCCACTGTCACCCTTGTTATTCAACATTGTATTGGAAGTTCTAGCCAGAGCAATTAGACAAGAAAAGGAAATAAAAAGCATCCTGGTAGAAAGAGAAGAAGTAAAACTAACCACATTTGCAGATGACATGATCTTATACATTAAAAAATCCTGAAAAATCCACAACAAAGCCACAAGAATGAATAAACAAATTCTGCAAAGTGGCAGAGTCCAGGATCAAAAGGCAAAAAACAGTGGTGTTTTTTACACTAGTAATGAATAATCTTAAATGGAAATCAAGAAAAAAGTTTCATTTACAATATCAACCAAAGAATGAAACATACAGAAATAAATTTAAGGATGTAAAGGTCTTATATATGGAAAACTATAAAACATTACTAAAAGAAGTTAAATAAGACCTAAAATAAATGGAAGGGCACTCTGTGTTCATGGATTTTAAGACTAAATATGATAAATAAAAAAATAAATCTTAAAAAAAAAAAAGACTAAATACGTTAAAGTGTCAATTCTACCCAAAACAAAATACAGATTCAATGCAATTCCAAGCAAAATTATAACAGACCTCTTTGCAGAAATGGAAAACTCCACCATCAAATTCAAAGGGAAGGGTAAGTGGGCCTACATAGTCAACACCATCTTGAAAAAGAAGAATAAAGTTGTAGGACTTACACTTCTTTAGTTTAAAATTTATTACAAAACTACAGTAATGAAAACAGCATGGGACTGGAAGGACAGGATACAGACCAATGGAATCAAATAGAGAGTTCAGAAATAAACCCTCACACCTTTGGCCAGCTGATCTTTGACAAAGATGGCAAGTCCACTCAATGGGGAAAGAAGAGTGTCATCAGCAAATGGTGCCAGGAAAACTGGACAGCAACAAGCAAAAGAATGAAGATGGACCCCTGCCTCAAACTATATTTAAAAATTAACTCAAGGCAGCGGACTTGGCCCAGTGGTTAGGGCGTCTGTCTACCACATGGGAGGTCCATGGTTCAAACCCTGGGCCTCCTTGACCCGTGTGGAGCTGGCCCATGTGCAGTGCTGATGCGCGCAAGGAGTGCCGTGCCACGCAGGGGTGTCCCCCGCGTAGGGGAGCCCCACGTGCAAGGAGTGCGCCCCATAAGGAGAGCTGCCCAGTGCGAAAGAAAGTGCAGCCTGCCCAGGAATGGTGCCACACACACGGAGAGCTGACACAGCAAGATGATGCAACAAGAAAAAACACAGATTCCTGTGCCTCTGACAACAACAGAAGCGGACAAGAAGAAGATGCAGTGAATGGACACAGAACAGACAACCCGGGTTGGGGGGAAGAGGAGAGAAGTAAATAAATAAATCTTTTAAAAATAATTTTAAAAAATTAACTCAAAATGGATCACAGGCCTAACTATAAGAATTAAAACTATAGACTATAGGGAAACATCTTCAGGATTGTATTAGGCAATGGTTTCTTAGACATTATACCAAAAGCATGAGCAACAAAAGAAAAAATAGATAAATGGAACTTCATCAAAATTTTAAAAATATATTTTATACATCAAAGAACTTTATCAAAAAAGTAAAAAGACAACCCACAGAATGGGAGAAAATATCTGGAAATCATATATCTGATAAGCATTTAATATCATTTATAAAGAACTTCTACAACTTAACAAAAAAACATGCATCCCAATTAAAAATTGGAAAAAGACTTGAGTAGACATTTCATCAAGGAAGATATACACATGGCCAATAAGCACATGAAAAGATGCTCAAAGTCATTAAGCCATCAGGGAAATACAAATCGAAACTGAAATACCACCTCACACCTACTAGAATGGCTACAATTTTTTAAAAATGGGAAACAAAATGTTGGAGAGGATGTGGAAAAATAAAAACACTCTTATTTTTGGTGGGAATGTGCAATGGTACAGCCACTATGGAAAACAGTACAGTGGTTGCTCAGAAAGCTAAGTATAAAATTTCCATATAATCCAGCAATCCCACTTTTAGGTACATATCCAAAAGAATTGAAAGCAGGGACCTGGATGTTCACAGCAGTATTAATCACAATTGTCAAAAGGTGGAAGCAACCCAAGTGTTCATCAGCTAATGAATGGATAAACAAAATGTGGTGTATACATACAATGGACTATTATTTGGACATAAAAATGAATGAAATTCTGATGCTTTCTGCAATATCCTTGAAACTTGAAGATACAAACCAGACATAAAAGGACAATTTAAGTAACCTCACTTTAATGAAATAAGCAGTTTTATTTTTGTGTTTCAGTGGAGGCAACAACCCAGGTGTCCACGAGCTGCTGAATGGATAAACAAACTGTGGTGTATACATACGATGGAATATTATGCAGCGGTAAGAAGAAAGGAAATCCTGAAGCATATTGACAACATGGATGAACTTGGAGCGCATTATGTTGAGTGATGGAAGCCAGACACAAAAGGACAAATACTGTATGATTGCACTATTATGAACTAAATATATTGTATAAACTCATGTGGTTAATACTTAGAATATAGGACACCACAAAATAGAATGAGGCTAGAGAATGGAAAGCTGAGGGTTAGTTAATCTGTGCAAAATTTGGTAAAAAGTTGTTGGTAAATCTTTGGAAATGAATAGAAATGGTGAAAGCACATCACAGTGTGTGTAACTAGCAGTGCTAGTAGAAGAGTATGAGTTGTTGAAAGGGTAGGTCAAAGGTCATATATATTACTAGAAGGAAAGCTAAAAAAATGTAACTTGGGATTGTAAAACAGTGAAATATCTTGTAAAATATGAATATGTGTTATGTTGCATATATAAGAATGTTTTTACAAAGTATAAATACAAATAAACTAGAGAGACAGAAACTGAATAGCAGCTATTCACGGCAGGGAAAGAATAGAGAGATTGAGAGATGATGAGTTTGTTTATTACTACTGCTCTTATTAGAATAATGAAAATGCTCTAAAAATTATTGAAGCAATGAATGCACAACTACGTGTTTATACCAAATCCACTGATTGCACAATTTGGATGGATTTATGCTTTATTAACATGTATAAATAAAATTGATTCATTAAAAAACAACAACAGGGAAGTGGATTTGGCTCAACTGATAGAATGTCCGCCTACCAAATATAGGTCCAGGGTTCAAACCCAGGGCCTCCTGACCCATGTGATGAGCTGGCCCACGTGCAGTGCTGATGAGCGCAAGGAGTGCCATGCCACACAGGGGTGTCCCCGCGTAGGGGAGTCCCACATTCAAGGAGTGCACCCTGTAAGGAGAGCCGCCCTGCAAGAAAAAAGTGCAGCCCACCCAGGAGAGGCACCGCACACATGGAGAGCTGATGCAGCAAGATGACGCAACAAAGAGAGACACAGATTCCCGGTGCTACTGACAAGAATACAAGCAGACACAGAAGAACATACAGCAAATGGACACAGAGAGTAGACAATGGGGAGGAAGGGGAGAGAAATAAAAAAACAAAAACAAACAAAACAGTGCTGGAGCTCTTTCTCAGGATTCTATTCTGCAGGGACACCCTCCCCACGGTTATCTCCTTTTAACATCTAGGCCAAGGACAGCGGTTCTTTTTTTTTTTTTTTTAAAGATTTTATTTATTTATTTAATTTCCCCCCTCCCTCAGTTGTCTGTTCTCTGTGTTTTTTTGCTGTGTCTTGTTTCTTTGTCCGCTTCTGTTGTCATCAGCGGCACGGGAAGTGTGGGCGGCGCCATTCCTGGGCAGGCTGCACTTTGTTTCGCGCTGGGTGGCTCTCCTTACGGGGTGCACTCCTTGCGCGTGGGGCTCCCCTACGCGGGGGACACCCCCGCGTGGCAGGGCACTCCTTGAGCACATCAGCACTGCGCATGGGCCAGCTCCACACGGGTCAAGGAAGCCCGGGGTTTGAACCGCGGACCTCCCATGTGGTAGACGGGCGCCCTAACCACTGGGCCAAGTCCGTTTCCCAGGACAGCGGTTCTGAGCCACTAACAACCAGGTTCCAGGCGGACAGTGCTGCCATATGTCCCAGCCTGTGCACACCTTATCCTGAACACGACTCAATTTTGTGCAGATGATTTTGCATCACAGACATCTTGTCTAGACTCTATCAGCATGGATGATTATTACATCTGCTCCTCTTTCACCTCTTCTCTCTTTGCCCCATCCCTTATTTCCTTGTTCTTTCCCCTCTCTTGCCCCCTTCCTCTTGTCCCAGGCTGACCTGTTCACACACGCACCTACCAAAACCATATCAAGGAGAACAGAGTGGTACAGAAGGAAACTCAGCCTGGCCATTTATTGCTGTGTGATACTGGGCAAGTGGTTTCACCTCTCTGGGCCTCAACTTTCCTGCAATGCTAACTGTGCCTATCTCACAGTCATTAGGACATTTAAATGGGATGACAGGAGGAAAGGGTGTAGGACATTGTCAATGCCCAGTAAGCGTAGCTGTCTGTCCCTAACAATCAACACCTGAATTCAGTGAAAGAGGGAGCCCTGCCAGAAGGTGAATAGAATTTACTGAGAATGCCAGAATATTCTATAGGAGCACACAACTGGATTGCTACAAAACCAGCGCAGAAAGGGTATGGAGAAACTGAGTGACACAGCAGACGGAAATGCCGAGCTGTGCTGTAGGCAACATTTTCTAGGCAGTTCCAGCAGGTGGTTACAAAAGCAAAAGCAAAAGCGAAAACAGGCGCTGGGACGCATCTCCTAAGCTGTGGGTACAACACAAGAAGTTAGAGTAGCCCATCCTGTGGCTCTTGTGTGCTGGTCCCCAGATCAGGGCATCTTCAAGTCTTAGAGCCATAAAAACCCTTGATGTTTCAGCGTCAACTGCTCATTGTCCACAGGAGGGACAGAGGCCCCGAGTGCTGAGAGGCAGGCCCAGGACCCACAGTGGGAGCTGGAAGGTGGGAGAAACAATCCAGCTCTACCCCCCCTCACCCCTCTCCACACACACCCCCACCGCCCCAGGATCGCCTCAGGCCTTGCCCTCCCACCCGAGCTGGCCGCCCTCAAGCATGCTCCAAGCTCTTGTTTGGCTGCCTCTAGGAAAGACTTGGGAGAACTAATTCACATTAGACTGCTGCCTGGTGACCGTACCTTAAGCTAAAGGAATGATTTCAAACATCAGTGAAGAAATGTGAGATCAGAACCCTCGTCAAATATACACAAGTGGCATTAATGAGGCTGCTTTCCAGTGTCTCAAGAAGCATTTTTCCAATTGCACTTTCATGTTGTCCACACAGCTACCGCAGATGTAGGCACTATTCTCCTTTTACAGATGAGGAGACCGAGGGTCAGAGGGTTGGAGTGGATCACCCAAGACCCACCACCTCCACCACCCTGCTCACCTGAGGGTAAGTCCTGGTGCCAGAACTCAAAGCCAGCCCTGCAGCCTCTTCATTCCTGCACCCACTGCCTCCCACCCCACCTGGATGGCAGGTGCTCACCAGTCCTTGCTTCACGCTTCAGGCTTGCCTCAAATGCTGAGCAGCACTAGGAACAGGCTATGCAGTCCAAACTCTTTTACCATCAGCGCTTTAACAAGGGACCAACAAGTTTTTGTGGGCACTCACAGGGATGGAAACTCTCTCCTGGAAGGTAAGAGACCAAGTCTCTGGAGGCAGACAGAGCTGGTTCTTAAGCCCAATTTGGCCATTTTCTGACTCTGGTCTCAAGACCTGGACTGCAGCACGCATTTCTATAGGTTGTGCCAGCCCTGCCCAAGGCCACCAGCCAAAAGAGCTGCAGTCTTCTTGCCAAGGCCTGGACCCTGCCCAGGACAGGTATCCTCCAGAGGAGGGGGTGTTTTGTGTTTCCACATAAAGACGCTGTGTGGGCCAGTGGCAGCCTGCTTGAAAGAGCAACTTCCCTTCTCTGAGGCTCAGTTTCCCCACCTGTGAAATGGAGGAGATAACGGTCCCTACGTTGCAGGATTGTTAGGAGGCTCTGATGAGATTATGGCACATAAAGGGCTGGACTCTGTGCCCGGCCATCGTAAGTGCTTAGTAAATGTAGCTGCTATACTTTTTATTGTCATCACGACTACCTCCTAAAGCAATCCATTCCAAACAAGCCTAGCTCATTAGGAGCTCTTCTTTATGTCAAACCTGCCTGTAATCTTCCCTGCAGGTTGCAACCAATGTTACTGTGGATCAACACTGAGTAAAATCAATCCCTTGTCCAAAAGCAAACCTTGAGGTGGTCCTCAGGGGACTTCTCCCCCGCATAAACATGACCTGTTTCTGCATTCATTCCACTCTTGGCAGATTCCAAACCCCAGAACCATACAGGTTTCCTACCTCTCTGCTCTCTGTCCCTCCAGCCCAGGGGATGTGGCTGAGGATTTCGCCAAACATGGAGGTGGGTAGGGCTGTGGAGGCAACTGAGGTTTTAACAGTAGAAGCCATACATAAAATGTGTTTGCCTCCAGAGTACAGGCAGCAAATGGGGTGTGGGGGTCAAATATTTGGAGAGTTGGGCAACACCACATTTTGTTCACTGTCTCATCCCTGGCTTTCCTCAGTAATCTCTTCCCTCACCTTCTGTAGAGTTCTGTCAGGTGAGAATGTTCCAAGCATCAGCTTAAGAAGATATCTTGTGGGAAGCGGATGTCTCAACTGATAGAGCATCCACCTACCATATAGGAGGTCCAAGATTCAAAACAGGGCTTCCTGACCCATGTGGTGAGCTGGACCATGCGCAGTGCTGCCACGTGCAAGGAGTGTCATGCCGCGCAGGAGTGCCCCCATATAGGGGTGCCCCATGTATGGGGAGTGCACCCCGCCAGGAGAGCCACCCCATGTGAAAAGCGCAGCCCACTGAGGAGTGGTGCCACCCACACGGAGAGCTGATGCAGCAAGATGACGCAAGGAAAAGAGACACAGATTCCTGGTGCCGCCTGACAAGAATGCAAGTGGACAGAGAAGAACACACAGCAAATGGACACAGAGAGCAGACAACAGGAGTGGGGGGGGGGGCAGAGAGGGGGAAGGGGAGAGAAATGAAAAATAAATCTTGAAAAAAAAAGATATCTTGTATAGATCTTTGAAACTTGATATTCAACATGAAGGACTGTATTCATTCCAAAGACCCACACATTTATGGAAATGCAAGTAACTGACATTTAAATTATAAATGTATTGCCACCTTTGCATAAGGATCTCTTTTCCTAGTAAGGCTTCATTGGGGGGTGGGGAGAGGGGGAGCAGGCCTTTCTGACAAAGGAAGTGGCTTTGCATACCAATACCCAATTCAGTTAAGTTTTCTAAATGACTAACAGGAAACTTTGAGCCAGAATGCCACTCTTTGCTGAAGTTTGACTGCTTATCTCTGATCCTCCCTTGGATTGTTTCTGACCACGGAAAGGTACAAGTCATTTTCTTCCCCATTCTCTGAAGGCTTAACCACTCTCAACTTTTGAGTGAGTGACAGAAAGGGCAGAAAAGCATAAGGAAGATGTAGGGCAGAGAATAAAAACTGCTGAAATCATAGCCCTCCCTTGCCTCCCCATGCCTGCCCACAAAAGATTGACAAGGGGAAGAAGGCTGCCCGCAGGCCTGCAGCCCGCTGTCATCTCGCAGGTGCCCAGTCGGGCTCACCCCTTCGCCTGAGAGCTCCCTGCCCCGTAGAATGGCAATGCATTCCCCATGGAGGACTTGACCTCTACCTGTATCAAAATAATGCACTAGGAACCAAGACAGCCGCTGGTTTACTCACAAGCACATCCATACCAAAGTACTTATGGCCCAGGATCAAAGGGGCGTTTCCAAGTATCAGGGACCTCCTGGGGTCATTGACCTTCTCCTACTGGAAAGCCTAAGCTGACAGGCTAGTGGAACAGCTATCCCCCTCCCTCCCCCCAGATGCCTCCCTCGTTTGTTTGCCCCTTGTTTGCCCTCGTGGTCTGCTCGTTGTTTTCGTTCATTGTCTGTTTGGGTTTGTTTTGTTTTGTTTTGTTTAGGAGGCACCGGGAACCAAACCCGGGACTTCCAGTGTGGGAGGTGGGCACTCAACTGCCTGAGCCACATCTGCTCCCGGGACAGCTATTGCCAGGCAGGTGGAACTTGTTTGTTTGTCTCCAGCAACCCTGGAAATCTAATCCACTAATTAACCACCAATTCTACCTAATTTGTACTGATCATCGGAGCCTAAATTGAGAGAATTAAGGAAAAAAGTAAACACCATTGTTATAACACGGCAGCCCACAGAAACAACCAGGGTAGGAGTGGGAGTTTCTGTGCTTCATGATTTCTTTTGGAAATAAGTGCTTTATATAGGAGATAAAGTGCAACAATTCTCTTCTATTTATAGATGAGGAAACTGAAGCATGGGCATAAACGACATGCCCACCTAATTTTAATATATATATATATATATATATCTGAATTCTAACCACACTGCATAGATGGCTTTCCAAGATAATGATAAACATTTATTGAGTACACACTATGTATTAATACTAAGAGCATGTATTATATACCTTTTTAAGAAATATTCATTTGAGTACCTACTGTATGCTAGGAGGTACTCTTCTACCTGGGTTAGAGTGATAAACAGACAAAACCCCTAGCTCTTTACTTGCATCAGCTTATATGATCGTCATGGTAACCCTCCAGTGTATCACCCCCCATGCAAAACACAAGGAAATTGAAACTCAAAGAGAGGTTAAGGCACTTGCTGGGTAGCCACACAGCTAGATAGTGGCAGATCTGAGTCTGCAGCCCTTGCTTCTTTTACCAGCACTTTGCTGATGTTACAATTTGTTATAAATGTTTAATGTTTACTCCTTGTCTTCCCCACCAGCCTCAGTGGAGTGAAGAATGAGTTTGTCTTGATCAGTGAATTCCCAGTACCAAGAAGAGTCCCTGGAAGGTGGTAGAAGTTCAATCAATATTTACCGAGCTTTTAAGAAATAGTTGTTGAACTGAGGGATGGGAACAAACATGAAGGGCAGGTGTGTTCCTTCTGGCTAAGCTCTCCTTTCATTTCTCAAGATAGCTACAGGAAATGCTGACCCAGGCTTGGCTGCCAATTTTGATTGCAGCCATCAAGTGCCCTGTGACCCTTCGAGATGGATTCATGCCTCCTCTTGTGTACCTGCCATTCGCTGACATGTTTGAAAACAAGTTGCAGCCAACACCAAGCATTAACAGAGTTTGGACAAGTGGTTATATAAGAGGAAGAAATACAATAATGGAGAAAGAATGTAATTGCCTGAAGCTCCTATCTCCAGTTTCTGAGCTGGGCTTGGAGGACCTCCACTACAGGGGAAATAGAAGCAGTCAGCAGGTCCACGCTGGAGTCGAGTGCACAGGCTCACTGAAATGCACAAGGAGTTTGCCTGAAGCCTCTGGACAAGGTGTTGTCAGCCTCAGCACCAAGGCAACATCCTAATGTTACATCAGGGAGGGAGACTGCAATGATCTAGCAGAAGTTTCCAGCAGCAACCCCAGAGCTCAGACCTGGGTACAAGGCAGCAATGAATGAGGCAGGAAAATCATAGCCAGAGGGAACCAAAGAGGAAGAGGAGATGTTCCTCCAACAAGAAGAGCACAGAGGAATTATAATAGCTAACTTCTACTGAACACTTTTTACATACCAGACACTATTTTGAGGATTTACACACAGCAACCTATTTAATCCTCACCACATTTCTTATGGCAGGTACAACTATCATCATCTGTATTTTACAGGAAAATGAGGTAGTATAAAATCATGAATGCTGAGGATCACACAGCTAAGATGTAGCCAAGGCAGGATTTCAAACCAGGCAAGCTGGCTTCAGAGCGCACACCTTTCACCACTGCCCTATTCTGCCTCTCACTGATAGAAATGTATATAGCACCTGCTATATGCCAGGTGCTATAGGTCCCTTATTGGAGCTACAATACAACCTAATGGGTGGCATATTACTAGGCTCCATTTAGAGTAAGCCAGAGTGACATATCCAATCAACAAGAGAAAAGCTGGAATTCTAGGGAGTCCTCTAAAACAGTGGTTCTCAGCCAGAGGTGATTTTGCCTCCCAAGGGACATCTGGCAGTGTCTAGACACATTTTTTCTTGTCACAACTTGAGCAGGAGGGAGGGGTGTTACTGGAATCTAGTAGATACAGCCCAAGGATGCTGCTAAACATCCTACAATGCTTGAGACAGTTCCCACTCCAAAGAATTCTTCTGAGGTTGAGAAATCATGGTCTAAAACATCATGCTTGGACTTCCCTCTGTCCTTTTCATCTCCCTTTCCTGGGTTCCCACAGGCATATGACCACATACTCCCCCAGGCTCACACATTCACACACTCACACATGTACACACTATAGTTGGAAGAGACCTTCTTACGATTAAATCAACCAAAGCAAACCCTCTGCCAAATGCAGGTGTGTCTAGCACAAATGAACATACAAGCAACAGGGAGCTGTGTTAAAAACAAAGCTAAGCTGAGGGCTTGTATGAGCCAGGCCCCAGCAGCTGTAGGTGCTCCAAGAAGAGCAATCAAGAGAGGCCCCATGAAGGAAGTTAGTCTGGTGGGAGTGGGAAGGGCAGAGGAAGGGCATGGGAAGAAGCAGAGCGCGAGCGCCTGAGAAGATGGGGGCAGGGAGAGGAAATGAGCTTCATGTGTTCACAGGCCCAGTGAGGGCCAGAGCTGGGTTATCTTCAGAGAGTCTAAGTAGGGGAAAGAGAGGGGCTTGATGCACTGGCCAACTGCAGGGGTCTAGGTCAAGAACACCGTGTTTGTTGCCATGCTGCTCTCCCAGGACATACCCTCACAGGGAGGGGGTGGCACGGGGAGGCGAAGCCAAGATGAGGCCGCTCTCCATCTGAACCTTCTGAGTCCACCAGACAGCAAACAAACTCCTCCCCACCCAACCACCTGCCCCTGCCCCTCATCTGGCACCCCTCCACACAGCCAGTCAACAAATACTCATGGAACACCCGCTCTGTGCTGGAGAAGAGCAAGAGGCACAGTCCTCGCCGTCAGGGCGCTTCTAGTCTCCGGAGGAGGCCAGCTAATTCAATACGAGGCTGCAATAAATGTGATGAGGTGGTGGCAGGAGTCGTGGTGACGGGAAGCAAGGGGCGCAGGCACTTCCAAACACACCCCGCCGCTGGTCTGTGAAATAAGGACATTCGCGCCAACGGTGATCTTTGGCAGCTCGTATAGAAGAGAGGTTGTGACTGAACCTTAAGCTCCTGAATGCACAGGCTGTTTTGTTCAGCTCTGGGTCCCAATACCCAGCACCAGAGCTCAGTGAACACTTAGTGAGCTTAACTGATTGAAATAGACTATGAAAGTAATTTTCTCCTAGAATTCACACCTTAGACAGAATGCCTAATGTCGGTTGTAATCGTCTGTAAATATTTACTGAGCACCTTTTAACAAGGACCGGAACTGGGTTCCAGGAATGGGCTTTGATGAAATTCTAATGCAAAACTGCCTGTGTGCCCATTTTCATGGGAAGGGGCCCCTTGTCACAATAAAGATGAGTTTCCCTGACCTGTATTCCTTCTATCGCTTTGGGCCCTGCCCTCAGCCAATGCACCACCTAGTGGGAGATATGATGTCATTGCAAAGACACAATGAAAAGGGATGAGGACTCTCAGTGCAGAAAGAAGTTTCTTCCAGGAGTGAGTCAGGGGCAAACTGACTGGAAGAGGTTGCATTTCACCAAGACCTTGAAGTCCAGGACAGAGAAAACTGAATCACATGGAAAGTGGGTAACAGGGGATGGGAGGGCAGCCCAGTCTTCAGGTTACAGGGAGGGAGGTCCTTTGAACAGGGGAGTGATTGGCAGTTGTGGTAAAGATTACAGGTTCTCAGGCCAGACTGCTGACTTCAAATCTCTGCTTCAACATTATTATTGGCTGTGTGGTTATCTTCAATTTGCTTTCTGAGCCTCAGCTTCCTAACTGTAAAAGAGGGGTGATAATAATAGTTTCTAACTTAGGAAGTCAGAGGAAAAATAAACGTACATAAGGCTTTTGGTGCATAGGACGTGCTCAGGGGACATTTTATGTACCTGTGGGGGAGCAACAGTGTCCCAGATGAGGTTGTCCTATAATACCTTTAAAAAATAACATAAGGAGCTGGTTTGGGTGGATAGGGCAGGCAGCAGCAGAGGAAAATTTAGAGGCACAAGGTCTTCTAGCCCCAAGTGGCTCCTCTGCTAGTCAGTCATGCGCTCTTCTTCTGATCTGCTCCGTCTGAGAGTCTCACCATTAGAGGTGTTTGGGTTCTTCCCTCAGAACTGGGCTCCGAAGTAAGTCAATTTTAAGTTTACAAGTGGTCAGTGTGGGAAGGGAGGCAGGCTCAGAGGTCACACTGCTGGATGACTTTTCCAGCCACTGTCTCTGACAACCATGTGATGCCCAAGTGGAAACGGTGTGACAGGAGACCAGGTGCGGGGAGGAGAGAAGAAGTGTATGCAGGAGGGGCACCCTTTCCTGAAAAAAGTCAAGCACAGGAGGTCAGGGAAGGGGAGCCAAGGGCAGCCTGCTCCACTGCCATGCTGGGGAAAGAAGTTAAATGAAAAGAGGAGGCAATAAGGGCTCTGAGTGTGAGAGGAAAGCCGGCTGAGCACCTGGCCTTGTGTGAATGATTCCCCCCCCCCCAACAATAATAAAAAGTGCTATAAGTAACAGCCGGTGGGAGAGCACTGAGGCCAGCTGAGCTGGGGCTCTCTGAGACTCCTGCCTCTGGCCATTGACCACTCTGCTCCCTCTGTTGGTTTCTTTCTCTTCAACCCCTTCTCTTCCTTCAGCCCTCCTCAAGCATCACCTTCTCAGAGAGGGCCTCCCTGACCCCCCCATCGAAACACAGCCCCCACCTTGGCCCCATTATCCTCGCTCACTGCACCTTATCCTTTCACATCAGAGCACTTATACAGTTTATATTTATTCCTTTGCTTGGTTACATGCTTAACATCTCCTCCACCACTGGCATATAAGCTCTGGAAGGGTCTCTGTTTATTCTCTATGGTATAGTCAGTGCCTGGCACATACTAGGGAATCAACAAGCCTCTATCAAATGGATGCAGAATGATTGAATGAATGAATGACTCGATGGATGAATGAATTCTGTGCATGATCTCCTTTAACCCTCATAAAATCTTACAAGTCACCTGCTCTTGTTAACTCCCATGTCTCAGACAGGAAGAAAGTAAAAGGAAAGAAATTCACCTGGGAAAATTCTTCAGTATAAGGATAGTTTTGTGGGAAAGCCCTCGACTCAGATTCACAAAACCTAGGTTCTAGGGACAGCTCCCTTCCTGCCTGCCTGAGCGCCCTGGGGGCACCTCAGCTCTCTGTTGCTCAGTTTCCTCATCTGTGGATGGAGGGGAGGTTGTGAGAGCTAAACACAATAGCTCAAGTGTTGGTGAAGGCGCCATGCTGCAAAAATATGAGGGAATGTTGTTTTTTAAGATGCTGATGAGATAGATCAGGGTTTAACTAGGGAGGTCCTATATGCAATTTCAGTCTTCCAGCTGCTCAGACTTGGCGTCACACCTGACTCCTCTCTTTCCCTCACCCTAGTACCTGTAATCTTTACCACAACCACCAATCACTCCCCTTTCCCTATCCAATCCATGAGGAAAATCCCATTTGCTCCCCTATAGCACACACATCCAGAATGGAAGCAGGCTCACACCTCCCCTGCTGCCACTCTGGTGTGTGCTACCACCATCCAGTCCCTGGATTATCTCAGTAGCTCCCACATTTAATCCCCTCCACCTATTTCTCCATAGAACTGCCAGAATGATCCTTTTAAAACATAAACCAGGGAGAGGATGTGGCTTAAGCAGTTGAGCACCTGCTTCCCACATGAGAGGTCCCAGGTTCAGTTTCCAGTGCCTCCTAAAAACAAAACCAAAAAAGTGAGAAGCAAAAAAACGAAAAAAAACAACTCAGGGTGGCTCAGTGGTTGAACACTGGTCTCTCACCTATGAGGTCTCAGGTTCTATCCCTGTTCCCAGAACTAAAAAACCAAAAAACCTAGCCCAGCTCATTCTACACCTGTGCTCAAAACCCTGTAATGGTCCCCACTTCCACCCAGAGTAAAAGCCAAAACCCTTCTGATACCTAAAAGGCACAACTCAATATGACTTGCCCTCACTGAATTCATTTCCTGCTTGTCTGTCCCTTGCTGACTCTACTCTAGCCACACTGGCCTGCCACGCATTGGAGTGGCTTCCCCCACAGGATCTTTGCAGTGGCCGCTCGTTCTATCTGGAACACTTTTTTTCTTTTTTTTTTTTTTTTAATAATTTTCTTTTAGCATTTTATTTTATTTTTTTTTTTTAAGATTTATTTATTTATTTAATTTCCCCCCTCCCCTGGTTGTCTGTTCTTGGTGTCTATTTGCTGCGTCTTGTTTCTTTGTCCGCTTCTCTTGTTTCTTTGTCCGCTTCTGTTGTCGTCAGCTGCACGGGAAGTGTGGGCGGCGCCATTCCTGGGCAGGCTGCTCTTTCTTTTCACGCTGGGCGGCTTTCCTCACGGGCGCACTCCTTGCGCGTGGGGCTCCCCCACGCGGGGGACACCCTTGCGTGGCACGGCACTCCTTGCGCGCATCAGCGCTGCGCATGGCCAGCTCCACACGGGTCAAGGAGGCCCGGGGTTTGAACCGCTGGGCCAAAGTCCAAAGAACCCATATGGTAGATGGACGCCCTAACCACTGGGCCAAAGTCCGTTTCCCTGGAACACTTTTTTTCTGAGCTGACACCTTTACCACCACCACCGATGAGGCAAGTAGTGAAATTCCTTTTCCCTGGAAAAACCCTCAGGGTTCGACTGGCACCCAGGTATGCCCCTTGCCATGGCCCACCGTGCAAGCCCACCTCCACTCCTGGTGTTGCCACAGCTCAGGCCACCCCAGCAAAAGCCTGCTGAGCCTCGGTTTTGTCCAGACCCTGTGCAGGGCCCTGGGACACCCATGCAAGTCACACCGCCTACTGAGGCTCCTTCTCCCATCCTGCTTTAGGCTTTGCTCCAAGGAACCACATGTTGTCAGGGGACCTCTGAGGTCCCTGGGGCCATGGCTGGAGGCAGGTCTGGAAAAGTGCCCGCCTCACCAGTCAGGTTCCTCCAGCTCCAGCTTCTGTGACCATGACTTTAAACCAATGCAGAAGCTGGCAGTGTCCCCATGGGGGCAGCAGCGGGACAGGGGGTGAGATGACCTTCTCCAAGGAGAACTAAAAGCAGCTCCCTAACTCAGCCTGACTGCTTTTCAATTCACAGCAATTAAAGGAGGCGGGAGAAGGGGGAAGGCGCCTATTAAAGACCCTTGTGGTGTCTGGGCCCAGATCCTCTGGAGCGGGGTGGCCATAAGCACTCTCATTCCCCATTTGCAGAACAGATGCTGCGGCACACAGACCATGGCACCCATGGGTAATTGGCTATTAAATTAAAGGTCTAGAAGCTCTTTTTAAACAAATTCAAAGGTCCAGAAATTAGCAGAACATTATGGTGACTACATTGCCTGTCTCAAAATATAGCAGCACTATAAGGAGGCTGATCTCAGAAGGAAGCAGAGCTTAGAGAACACATTCTGTTGCGTAGGTTCATTCAGACACAGACATTGTGGTTGGGGACAGGACGGCGACCAACAAATGAGGTTTCCATAAACCTAGGGATTAGGACAATTTCCTCCAATGGACTCAAAGCAGCCAGTCCAGCAGGCACTCCCAAACATCCCCAGGCTGCTGAAACATCAGAAAGTAGGAGGCCCAGGCACCTAAGGATTGGCGGAAGAAAGACATTAAATCTCTGACCCATGTTTTTGTTGCCCCCAGACTAATTTCTGTGGACCAATCCAAAGATCCAGCCTGCTCTCATAGCAAAGATGCACGCATAAAGATCTTTCCAAGCATTCCCTTTAGAATTCTTTCCCCCATTGCTCCTCAGAAGCTTTCTCAGACTATTCCATTTAAGAACCACTCCCACCATCCCCTGCCAATGTTCTCATTCATTGAGCCATGCTCCTGATTTATAATCATATATTTATTGATTTGTCCATGCCCTTGTTTCCTGTCTTCCCCATTAGACTCTAAATTCCCATAAAGTAGGAAGCACGATGATCTCAATCTAGTAATCTCAGTGTCCAGCACAGTGCCTGGCACATAGGAAATGCCCAATAAGTATTTAAGAAACAAAAGAAAAATGAATTAATGAGAGAATGAGTGAACAAATGAGTGCATAAATGATGCTCTCTATCCCTTCCCGGTGTAATTGATCTCTCTGTAGTGGAGTTCTGCCCTGGCTGTGTTGGGGACGTGTGTTCCACGCATGTCACCTCCTCAAAGAATCTGTCCACACCCAGCTCCTGCTGGGGGAGCAGCAAGCCACATGATTGCAGGCCACGGCCGTAGCCATTTGGACCAGCAGGGGCAGTGTCAGAGCGGGGGGCCATTCGTAGGCAGGCAATCACCTGTGATTGGGGTGGCCTTTCACGACAGGAGTTACATCCCTTGGAGCCTCTCTCTGGGGACACTGCACAACTAGGCACGTGGCTGCTTGAACTGCAAAGTCATGCAGGGTTGTGGCTGGTGGCAAGTGATGGGGTTATTAGAACATCAAAACTAGGAAGGAGTGGAGGAATCAGAGGGAGGTGGTGAGTAGAGAAGGGAGAAAACAGCCAGTGTGCCTCGAGAAGCAGGGAAGAGATGGAAAGAAAGGCAGAGGTGTCCAGAGCGGCAGTTTCGGCCCTTCCAGAAGGCTGACTGGCCCTGGCTTCCAAGGGATTCCCCTCACCCTTAAAATATACCACTCCCACATATGAAAAAAAAATTGGAATATAGGCTATAAGTTTTATATCCACATTAAACTGCTTGAACATGATTATTCTACTTAAGGTGGCTACATAAGTGAATATTCTTGTTCTTAGGTAATATTCATTAAAGTGCTAAGTGTGTAAGGAGCATGATATCCACAAACTACTCTCAAATGTTTAGAAAACAGATAAAGAGATGATAGATAATAGAAGAAGGAAAAGGAAGGAAGGAAAGAAGGAAAGTAGGGAGGAAGGGAGGAAGGGAGGAGGAAAGAGGGAAAGGAAGACATGACAAATGTGGGAAAAATGTTAAAAGTTGGTTGATCTGGGTGTCTGGGTGGGAGGTATGTTAGTCTTCTGTATGGATTTTGAATAATTTTTGTAAGTGTCCTATAAGTGTGAGAGTACGTATTTATAAACTTTTTAAAATTTAAAAGCAAAAAAATTGTTTATATATACCACTCCCATATACACTTGTATATACACATGCATCCTTTTAATTAAACTAGTGTGAGTGGCTTTTTAAAAAAATTTTTATTTAATTGTCTTTTTTAAAAAAGATATATAGATCACACAAAATATTACATTGAAAAATACAAGAGGTTCCCATATACCCCACTCCCCACACCCCCCCCTCCTCCCACATCAACAACCTCTTTCATCAGTGTGGCACATTCATTGCATTTGAGGAATACATTTTAGAGCACTGCTGCACCTCATGGATTATAGTTTACATCATAGTTTACACTCTCCCCCAGTCCAGTCAGTGGGTTATGGCAGGATATATAATGTCCTGCCTCTGTCCCTGCAATATCATTCAGGACAACACCAGGTCCCGAAAATGCCCCCACATCACATCTCTTCTTCCCTCTCCCTGCCCTCAGCAACCCCCGTGACCACTGTCTAGTGTGAGTGGCTTTTGTTTCTAGTAACAAGAGCACCTGCTGCAAGAGCCGCGCCCCACAATGTCTGCTCCAAATCCAACAGAGCCTGCCTGGAATAGCTCTGTCCAGGGTGCTGGACGGCTGCAGCATCATCCACAGGATGCCCCGAATTCTTTCATAGTCTCCAACCGAGATGTGGAAAAAACCCCTTTCTGTGCAGAGCCTTGCAAATCCATCCTTTCCTGGGAAATTCAGGGAAAGCAAAAATTCCCCCAATACCACATCCCAGCACAAAGCCATAACTAGAAATGAGCTGCATAGAGAATTATTTTCCAAACATAACTGGCTGATACAAATCTTTTTTCTACCCTCGCCCTCCCTCTAAGAACCCCTGCCTTGAAGCTGTTTTGTTTTGTTTTTTTTAGTCTTAAATACCATGCCAGAGTCCATAGGTCATCCCTAGTATCCTTTCTCCCCTCCTCCCTAGGAATGGAACAACTCATTTTCAGCAGGGTACATGGCTGGCTAAATTACAGACTACATTTCCTAGCTTCCCTTGCAACCAGGTTTGGTCATGTGAATAAATTTTACCCAATAGCATAGAAGAGGAAATGCAACTGTGCCTTTGGGACCTTAAAGGGAAAGGTCACCCCCTTCATTGTCCCTCCATCTCTCTTGCTGGCTGGAAGGTAGATCTGATGGCTAAAGCTTAAGCAGCCACTTTGGTTCAGGAGGGAGAAGCCATATGCCAAGGATGGCAGACCAGGAGATAGAATGAGTTGTCCTACCGGCTCTTCACCTCTTGACATCTCTGAGAGAGAAGTAAGCTTCTAGCTTGGTTCGGCCCTCTTTTGGAAGTTGTCTGTCACCCATAGCCCCACTTACCTAACTGATACTGTTACTTTCTCTTCCTACCTCCTCTTTTTCTGCCCTCCCTTCCCTCCCTAAGGAGAAAGTTCTGGTCACTGGCAGAGTCTCAGACAGAGATTTAAGATAGTAAAGGCCAAAAGGAAATGTTAGTTATAAGCGGAGCCCTACTAGATCAACTAATCAGGTAGTCAGCAGACAGGTAAAATTGTCACCCACTTCCCTCGTTCTACACTAGGTCCAATCCTGTCCCACAACCACAATTAATAGTATTAACTTCTTACAGGTGCTCAAAAACTCCAGTGCTTACAGAATGAGCTGGACACTCGAAGTCCTTCACAATCTGGTCATAATCTGCCTTTCCAATGTTCTTTTTCACTATAAGCATCGTCTGAAATCAAACTGGACTATTTATTGTGTGGCCCATGTGCCATGTGCATCCCCCCCGCCCCCAAATGCTCTTCTTATGTAGCGAAAAGGAAGCCAACTGATTTTAAAGCCTAGTTCCAGTACTTCCAAGTTATATGAACTCTAGGCCTTGGTTTCTTCATGTACAAAATTTGGGCTACCCTGCCTCACAGGGAAGTTCCAGAGCCAGACAGAGATTGCAGGAGGGATTTAGAGCATGGGACATCTGGCTTTTGAGCAGACCCTTGTGGAGTGTGCAACAAGAGAGCGAATTCAACATGGGTGACAGTGAGAAGGGCAAGAAGATTTTTGTTCAGAAATGTGCCCAGTGCAGAAAAGGGAGGCAAGCACAAGACTGGGACAAATCTGCACGGTCTCCTTGGGTGGAAGACAGGTCAGGCCCCTGGATTCTCTTACACAGATGCCAGCAAGAACAGAGGCGTCCCCTGGGGAAAGGAGACACTGATGGAGTATTTGGAAAATCCCAAGAAGTACATCCCTGGAACAAAAATGATCTTCACTGACATTAAGAGGAAGGCAGAAAGGGCAGACTTGATAGCTTATCTCAAAAAAGCTACTAATGAGTAATAGATACTGCATTATTACAAAACAAAAATGTCTTGTGACTTTTTTACATATACCATATTTAAATTGATCTTGTACATCAGAATTCAGATCATGAATAGGATATTTTTGCTGGACAGTCCTGAGTTAAATAAGATTGGCTTATAGTTAAATGAATATGATCAGGCTTTTAGAATTTTGATAGTAATTCTGGGTCAACAAGTGCTATCACTGTCTCCCCTCCTAAAAATATAATTGGACTCAAAGCTAGGTCGCATTTGTAGGTTCAAGATTTCACAAAGATGGTAAATTACAACTCACAACTTCTAGGAGACTGGTTGTATATTTAGATTTATATAATGGTTTTATGATTTTATGAATATATTTAAATACTAGGGAAATTCCTTCACTGTCTCATAGAGCAAGACTCACTTGTGTTTCAATTGGTGTTCATCAGCCTGTTTAAAGGCAGGTGCTAAAAATAAGGTAGCTATGTACACTTCACCTTTTTGGTCTTAACTGTGTCAATCTAATTAAAATTCCCTGTATCTGAAATGTTGCCTTTCAATTAACTAATGGCATTTTGGTGTGGTTTATGTATGATCGCAAATATAGAATGCTGACCACTTCACACACACATACACACACACACACACACACACACAAAAACACAAGATACTGCAGGGGACATTATATATCCTGCCATAATCCACTGAATGGACTGGGAGAGAGTGTAAACTACAATGTAAACCATAATGCATGCTGTGTAGCAGTGCTCCAAAATGTATTCATCAAATGCAATGAATGTGCCACACTGATGAAAGAGGGTGTTGACGTGGGAGGAGTGGGGGTGGGGTGGGGTGGAGTGGGGGTATATGGGAACCTCTTACATTTTTTAATGTAACATTTTGTGTCATCTATGCATCTTTTTAAAAAAAAAAGATAACAATAATTTAAAAAAAGATACTGCAGGAGAATGCATCTTGCAAAGCATAAAACACTACCCTCTCAAAAGGCATGAGTGTCCTGAATCTGGCATGAGGCTGCGTCACCCTGGGTCTCTCTGGGCTCTGCAACTGTTAGGTATGCCCATGACCTGAGTAGCTAATGTGCACTGAACCAGGCACAGTAGTAAGTGCTTTACATGCATGGCCCATTCAATCCTCACCACAGTCTCATGAGATCTGTATTATTTGTATTACCCCCATCTCACAGATGAGGAAACAGGCCAAGATTTGAATTCGGTGCTAACTTCAGAGCCCAAGCCTTTAAGGTTAATCATAATGCCTGAGGACAAAGGCTGTGCCCTTTCCTTCTCTTAGCCCCCATTGCCTTATCTGTGGAACTTTCTACCCGACTTCTAACCCAGGGTCCTTTCGGGAGCTCCGATGAATGCTGATGGCCCACATGTCAAGGCTGTGGCAAAGAAAGTAAAATAATCTGTCCAGGAATCTGCATGATTTCTGACTGCCCACCAGAGAGCAAGACAACCGTGAAAGCAAGTGGTTCCGGCAATGAGGCAGCCTCCTGTACAGCCAGCCCACCAGGCGAGTAGGCAACCACAGTACCTACTATTTATACCACAAGAAGGACCACCAAGTGCCCCCTCTGAATAGGAAACCAAATGGGAAAGCAAATGCAGGTTCTCCTTGTGGTAACAGTGAAGCAGGGCTGAGTCTTCATCAAATAGGATAGGACTCCCAGGTTGCTCCAAGAATCCCCCTTGACTGGCTCTAGCTCTCTGACTTCGTCCAATTTCCCCATAATTACTATCTCAAATGCTCTTCATCAATGAATGCTTCAGAAGAGGACAGTATTAATGCCTGAACTTACAGTGAGAAAACTAGAGCCTGAATCAATCTGCAAATACTGATGGTATCGGTAAGAGCACTCAGCCTCCTTACACTCAGGCCGTTGCTCTTTCTGTTGGATAACTCCACTCCCATCTCACCATAAACCAAGCCTAGCCTTACCCTTCCATCCACCAAGAGCCTGCAGATGAAGATTAGAGATCACTTTCCTTCGTTCTGACATTCACCCGGGGTGTGGGGGGGGGCTTCCTGTGATGAACAGCACCTACCAACACTTTCCAGCTCCCTAGGATATCAGACCTTCTGATCCCCATAAATTAGAATTCTCATAAGCAGACTTATGAAAGTCTACTTATTAAAACTGTCAGTTATACCACTAAATCCAGAAACCTAGCATAGTCAGACCTAAACCGAATCAGCAGGGGTGGAGGTTGAGAATCCACTGCATCCTGCAGCCCCATCCCATTCTGTAAGATCACATCCCGAACTGGGGGTCCATGCAGGGGGCAGAGTCTAATCAGTGATAACATTTAGTAAGCCTTACTTTATGCAATCATCATTCTAGCCACTGTACATGGATGAACTCGTTTAGTCCTCCCACAACACTAGGAAATGGGTACTGTCATTATCCCCATTATACAGACAAGGAAACCAAGGTTGGAGAGAGTTCGTGACCCAGGGACACAGTGCTGGGAGGGTGGGAGGCTGGAGTTCAAGAACAGTCTGCCAGGTCTGAGCTCATGAATTTCACCTCCACAGTATGGGGCCTATGCAGCCAGTGAGAACTGCAGCTCTTGGGTCAGTGGGGCTCTGTTCCACCACACTCAATTTCCCCTGGTAACTGCCTTAGTGACCGTGGACTTCAAAACTGTCCCCCACCTGCTGCCAGGTACCTTTGCTGTCCTGTCCACAGAGCCTCCCTCCACACTGGCTTTAGCACAGATCTCTTCATGCACTTACCAGGCTCAGAAACCCTCTATAGCTCGTCCCTCAGCCTGGCATTCACAGGTCTCCAAAAGGTGGTTTCAACTTGCCTTAAGCTTAATCATTCCTTTCAATGCACCTCCAAAAAGCAAAAGGTGCTGCCAGTTCTTTCCTGGATATGTCCTTCACATCCACTTTCACCTCCCCGACCACAATGTCTCTCCATCTACAACAGTCTGCCCCATTTCATCTCCCCCTGCAAAGAGTAGTAGCCCGATGACTCCCCCACCAAGCTAAAAGGGCCGGAGTTAGAGAAGCTTTGAAAAGGCTCCTTAAAGAGTCTAGTTCAACCTACCCTTTTTATAAGTGGAGAAATTGAGGCCCTTTGAGGTTATGGACTATTATTTGTTCTCTGGATGGGCACCGTTCATCTTTAAACACTTCACAGTACCTCGTCCACATTAAGTGAATGGATAACTGTTGAACTCTCTGGGGCAGGGGCCTTGGGACCCCTGCGTCCAGTCTCTCTTGGCCATTGTGTCCTCAAACCCCTGACCTGCTGAATCCTCATCTCTACGGGTGGCATTTGGTATCTGCCTGTATAAAAGGCTCCTGGGAGATTTTTAAATCCACACTTAAGTTTGAAAACCACAGTGAGTCGAAGGGGATTGCACCACGGGTGCCACTTAGTAGAGAGAGTCCCAGTACCTGACACCTCCCTTCCCCCAGCCACCACTTCCGCCCCTGAGCTTGAGGCAGAGGCCTCTGGGAGCTGAGATGGCTGAAGCTGGTGAGACTAGCTTCTTGGTGTAGCATCCCCAGATTTCCTCACAGGGAGCCTTTCTCCTCGGAGGCTCCCCAGGGCCTGAGGGAAGGAGACCTCCGGCAGACCCACGCCCAGAGCCTGGGGAGCCCTCTGGAGGATCTGCGAAATCAGGGGTCAAATGACCCAGGAGGAAAGTCGAGGCAATGAGGCAGAGCGGGCCTCTTTGTACAGGGATGGGGGGAGGCACGCTGAGTGGACCAGACAGAGCCTTCCTCCAGGAAGGAGGCCAAGTCTGGAGCCGCTGCCTTGGAACCGGGAGCCTGACGCGCCCAGGTGGCCGGGCGCTCAGCTCCACCCCATTTCCTAAACGCATTAAGTGCTGGGGCCACAGGGCGGCCGAGGGGGCCAGGAGGGAGAGGGCGCTGGGGGGCGCAGCCTCCTGCGCGGGCTGTCCAGCCCCTTCCCCCGGTGTCCCCTCTGCCCCGCCTAGCTGGCCTGCTGCAGGCTGAGGGAGCCCCTGCGCCCTCCGACCCTGAGTCAGCGTGCCTGCCCACGCCCGCGCCGCCGGGGCCGCAGCATCTTCCTGGGTGCAGCTCCCGCGCCACCTGCCCCGCGCCCTGCTGCGGACCCCACGCCCCACCTACCCACGCCGTGCCGCTCCTTGTCAGTTTTGCGCCAGGGGGCCATGGCCGCGCCGGGGCCTGTGGGCGCCTCCAGTCGTCCTGTGGGGAAGCCGGCAGGGGGTGGCGAGGCGCTCTGCCGGGCCCCACTTCCTTCCTCTTTTCAAACTCCCTCCTAGGGCCCGCCTCCCCTCGCGGGGCTCCCCGCTCCCCGCTCCCCCTCCCTTCGGGCAGGGGCACAGGAGAGAAGCCAGTGTCTAGTCTAGAAGGCCCCTGGCCCCCCAGGGCTCCCACCGACAATTTGTTTCTTCTTCAGGTGAGTGGGCAGAGGCCAGGCAGGTACCTGGGGCCATCCAGGTCACCAGGACTGCAGAAAGTTTCCCTGATCCCTGAGCTTGGTGATGGAATGGCGTCCCTGTCCTCAGCAGGAGCTTTGGAGTCAGCGCTGTGTTCAAAGGCAGTCTCTGTCCCTTGTTCATCAGCTGTGCCACCAGGGCAAATTGCTTCAGTTTTCTCATCTGTAAAATGAGGTGCTAGTGCCTACTTCATGCGATTATTGTGAGGATTTGAGGGGAGAATGTACACAGCGAGTAACACGTAAGAGTTAAATATGGACCTCAGGGAACAGGTCATTTGGGTTTTTACCCTTTTGGTGTTTCAGACTCATTTGAAAATCTCATGAAAGTGCCTCTGAAAGTACACCCACGCACTAGCTTACCAACAGTGCGAAGGTCAAGGAGGTTCTAAGAGCCAGGGACAGGGGACCCCGTGAAAAGAGTTCCAGAGGGAGGATAATGGAGACGTTTCCCCTCAAAATCTCTTTCTTACTCTGAAAACAGAGGCCATCAAGAAATGAAAATGTCTAATCCACAGTGATAAGGCTGAATTTAAGTCTTCCTGAATTTATATTCTTTATTCATAACTCTCACTACCCCTTTCTGCCTTACACTAGAGTCAATAAGATAGATTGGGCAATATCACAGTTGACAGGCAGCTATGGCAAAATATTAATTTCATTTGATCTAAAGTTATTCCTTTGCAGCAGCACAAATTGGGCGATGTCTTTCGTTAGAGCAGTTGTATCAGTCAAGATGCCACCAGCAAGAGAGAACCAGTAGGATATGTGCGTTAAGAGAATATTGTAAGGAATTGGTTTACATGGCCACGGTGCTGGCCAAGTAAGTCTAAAATCTGTAGGGCAGGCTGGCAGGAAGGGCAGGCTGGCAACTCTCAGGCAGGAACTAAAGCTGCTGCGCATAGGTGGAATTTCTTCTTTCAGGGAAAGCTCAGTTCTGCCCTTGAGGCAGCAGCTGACTAGATCAGCCCCTCCCAGATTATTAAGGATAATCTCCCCTACTTAAAATTAACTGATTACAAATATTAATCACATGTACAAAATGCCTTCATAGAAACACCAAGGTTAGTGTTTGATCAAATAACTGGGAACTGTAGCCTTGCAAGTTAACACATAAAACCGAACATTACAGCAGTATTAGAAATTGGGACTATGCACCAGAGGTAAGACACAAACTGTTTCTGTGTAGGGCCACACAGTAAATATCTTAGTCTGTGCAGGTCAAGAGGCAAAATCAAGGATATTTTGTAGGTACTTATAAAATAAGGGAGAAAAAAGCTTCTATGCTTTTATATTAATGAAATTAAAAATAATTGGGTACATCGTTTTATAATACAGGTCTATTAATGAGAAGAATAAATTATTTTGAGGGGAGGAGGGAGGCATAACATCATTTTATTGGAGTTTAAAGTTAGTGGTTCCTATCATCAAAACTGATTACAAATGATCATCTCAATGCTGATGTGTAATGAAATTTTACATATTCCATTTTTGAAAATCTTTTCACACAGATGAGCACTACCAAAAAACAATCCATGGGCATAAGATTTTAAATGAACATTTTCATTGCTCATATGGCATTTTTGGAATTTTATTAAATCTTCTCTTGATATTTGCCTTTTAGTAAATCATTACATTGGAGAGTAATCATTTCCAGTTGAAGGTTAGGTGGAAGCTCAATTGCAGAGTTAAATGGATTTTGAAATTTAAAAATTTCCTTTGCATTTGTATTGATGTCTGAAAAACAACTGCTGGAACTACAGCTTGAGCTTGGAAAAATATATCCAGTGCAAATATCTGTGGGAATGGAGATTTTTCTTCTGTTTGAACTATTTACAGCACTAGTAAGTGTTTGTATATACTAGGTATACCAGTATACTAGGTCCTGGGTTCAATCCTTGGTACAGCCTAAAAAAAAATCACTACATCACTAAGATTTTGTAGGTGCTGAGCAGCAGTGTGAAGCAATTGAGAGCACCACATATTTTCTTTGTCATGAGTATTTGGTTCTTCTACTGCTCTGTGAAAGCAGTCATAGACAATGTGTAAATAAATGAGTATGGTTGTGTTCCAATAAAACTTTAATTATGAACAATGAGATTTGAATTTCATATACATTTTTTTAGGAGGTGCCACGATTGAAATCGGGACCTCATACATGGGAAGCAGGCACTCAAACCACAAGCTACACTTGCTTCCCTCATATAATTTTGATGTCATGAAATTTTTTTCTATTATTTTCTCCTCAATCATTTAAAAATATAAAAAGCATTCTTAGCTCATGGAGCAAACAAAAAGAGGCAGCAGGCCAGATCTGGTCAATGGACCATAGTTTGCCACCCCCTCCTATATATATTTCTACTGTCTTCATAAAGCCACAACCAGGTGATCTAAAAGATGCTTCTATTTTCATCTTAAGTTTCTGACATACGAACAGGTAAGTTCACACTAATAATGTGGTAGGAATCTGTTCTTTAACTTATATTAAGCAAATCATTCAACATATTAAAGGAGGTGAAAAATTGCTTGTAGTTGAGGTAGATGAATTTTGAAGTTATTTTGAGCGAAGGTTAATTTCGAATAGAGTGCTTTTTAATACAGAACTCTTTATACTTCATACAATTTAAAGATGGCTGTTATGTTTCTAAGATACAGGTTTTTTTTTATCAGAGTTAATGATTAGATGGTGCCAGGAAAATTTTGACAAGAGAAATTGATGTTTAAATAAAAAACTTCTCACTAAAGCTGCTTAAAGAATTTACAATTACCTTTGTCACACAAAACATTAAACACCATCCGTCAGAAAAGATACCTGGCTATTAGGTAGCGCACTATTTTTTTTTTAACTTTATGTTGTGGTAAGACATACACAACTCAAAGTTTCCCATTTTAACTACTTTCAGGTGTACAATTCAGTGTTATTAATTACATTGACACTGTTGTTCCACCATCAGCACCATCCATTACCGAAACTTTTTCATCACCCCAAACAGAAATTCTGTACCCATTAAGCAATAACAGCCCAATTCCATCTGTCTCCACCCGTGGCCCCAGTAACTCAAAATCTAATTTCTGTCTCTATGAATATGCTTAGTCTAGGTATTTCATATAAGTGAAATCGTATATTTACCCTTTTTAAATTTTTTTGTCTTAGTTTTTTTAATGTTACATTAAAAAAATGAGGTCCCCATATACCCCACTCCTCCTCTCATAACAACCACCTCCTCCATCATCATGAGACATTCATTGCATTTGGTGAATACATCTCTGAGCACCGCTGCACCTCATGGTCAACAGTCCACACCATAGCCCACACTCTCCCACAGTCCACCCAGTGGGCCATGGGAGGACATACAATGTCTGGTAACTGTCCCGCAGCACCATCCAGGACAACGCCAACCCCCGAAAATGCCCCCACATCACATCTCTTCCACTCTCTACCCTCAGCAGCCACCATGGCCACTTTCTCCACACCAATGCCATACTTTCTTCGATTACTAATCACAATAGTTCATGAATAGAATATCAGTAAGTCCACTCTAATCCATACTCTATTCCTCCATCCTGTGGACCTTAGAATGGTTGTGTCCACTCCACATCTTACCCCACTCAGTTAACATGGAGGTGAAGAAGGTCAACCACCACACCAGGGAGCCAAGAGTGCCTACAACTGAAAGCAGGAGGAGTGCATCCAGCATCCATGTGGAATCTAAGCCCCCTCTTGATATATTTACCCTTTTTTTAATCTGACATTTCATTTCAGAATGATGTCCTCCAAGCTCATTCATGTTGTCACATGTATCAGAACTTTATTACTTTTTAAAAGCTGAGTAATAGCCCATTGCATACCACATTTTGTTTAGCCATTCATCCGCTGATGGACATTTGGGTTGCTTCCACCTCTGACTATAAACACTGCTACTATAAACACTGGTAAGGAAATACCTGTTTGAGTCCCTGTTTTCGGTTCTTTGGGGTATATATTTGTAAGTAGAATTGCTGGGTCATATGATAATTCTATATGTTCAGCTTTCTGAGGAATTGCCAAAATGCTTTCCACACCAGCTGCACCATTTTACATTCCCACCCCCAATGTAACAGAGTTCCTATTTCTCCACAACCTCATCATTCCTTTTTATTTTTTAATATAGTCCCTGTTGATAACTATCATTTCAAATACACCCTGAAGGCGGATGGTGGCAACAAGGACACCTTTGGCAGGAATTCTCTTGAGATCCAGATCCAAGTGTCCAACTGCCTCCTGGACATCGCCTCCCCAGCCCACATAAATGTTCCCATGGCCAAAGCCAAGCTCATCAGCACACCAACACCTTTCATCTGTCTTCTGTTTCTATCCTATGTTAAAACCTGACTCGGCTTAAACGGATGTGCTAGAATCCTAACTCCAGCACTTACTCAGCTGTGCAGCTTGAAGCAAATTATTTAAGTTTTTCAAGCCCCAGTTTTTCCTGGAAAAAAATGCTAATATTTATTTATTGAGTACTTACTGCATGCCAATCATTTATTTAAACTTTTTACATGTATTATCTTACTTAGTCCGTGAAGCAGCTCTTTGAGGTAGAAACCATTACTACCTCCATTTTTCTGAAAATTAAACTGAAGTCAGAGGGTGTGAGGCACATTTTGTTGTTGTTGTTTTGGTTTTAATAAATAATACCCTGCATTAGTGTGGTACATTTGTTACAATTGATGAACAAATACTGAAGCATTGCTAGTAACATGGTCTACAGCATACATTACGGTTTTTACTTTGCACCTGCAATTTTAGAGGTTTTGACAAAATGTACAATGGCCTTTATCTGTCATTGCAATATCATGTAGAACAATTCCAATGTCCCCCAAATAACCCATGTTACAGCTATTCTTCCCTCTCCCTCCCCTCATGACCTCTGGTGACCAGTCTTCATATGTACTTTGGTCCATAGTTATATCACCGCCCCCCCATGTTTGTTCATTCTCAATGTTGAGGACTTTGGGATGGAGATGCCCACTCCTCTTGTGATTGAGAGAGATCTTAGATCCCATGGGACAGATGGATGGAACTATATTGCTTGTAGCTTTAGATACTCTATTTTTTGGGATGGACATTATTCATCATCATCATTTTGTTAGTTGTCCTGGGTGAGTCCAATGAACTGGAGAGAAAGTGTTGGCTGCAACTCTGCTGAAAATCAGGACTCAACTGGCATTTGAATAGATTGAAGATTCAAGTGTCTGAAATACAGAAGGATTTCCCAGGATGGGAGTTTAATATTTTGTTGTTTATTGTGTGGGTCTCCAACCACTGAAATAACACTCTTCCCGCAGTTTCTGGAGGAGGAGTGCAGCCTGCCGTTCCCTACTTCCGCATCTTGGATCTCAAGGCACATTATTATAGCCATAACCACTACAATTCCACACCTGAGAGTGGCATTATCACCCTCCACCTCACTCAAGTAAAAAACTCAACTCACCCTCATCTCCTTTCACTTCAAATGATCATCTGAAAAACGTCTGGAATCTCCCTTTCTCCCATGCTACTACCTCATTAAGATCCTCCTCATTTGAACCTTGGATTTGATCTCCCTACCTCTAGTCTTGCCTCCTTCTAATCTCTGTGTTTCTTCCAGGACCCTTTGCTCAAGGAGTGGTGATCTCCTCAAACTCCTGGATTAAGCTGGAAAAGATAAAGCAGGTTCATGGTTACCTGGGAGATTTTAATGCATTTGTGAAATTAAAGTATTCCACAGAGAAGAGTCACACAAGGCCTCAAGTGCTGGTTAAAGAAATATATTTGGACCCATCTTTAGGTAGATTGCAGAAATCTTTTTACCCAAGGCACAGCAGAAGAGGCTTTGGTGTCCATCTTTCTCAGTCATATATTCAGGTCTGAGATTTGGCAGGAATGCACCAATAGGGCTGTATTAGTTATTAAATATTGGAATATTGTCAGCCACTGACACAAACCTCTAGAGTGTCGTGCCCCCATAGTATGTGGTGGTAGGCGCCCTTATCCCCCTCACCCCCAACGAGAGTTCACCTGGACCCAGGGTGGAGAGACATCCACCTGGGGGTGGCACTGGCCCCTCAGCAGGTAAATGCCGAAAGACTTCTGGGTCCCCTCCACCACTGCCCTCATGTGACTGTCTTTGGGAAATGCAGCCTCCCCAGTGTTACTAACGTTTTATTATCATTTCTTCCTGTGTAACTTCTAACAGTCATTGTTGTTTGTTTCTGTGAGTACATTCTGAGCAGCCCAGATATTCTGGAGCTCAGATTTGTACTTGTCTAACTTTTATTTACCAGAGAGGACTCTAGTTCCTATCAGGACCACAAAAGTCTCTAGGCAAGAAGGATAGGAGTATCAAAGTAGTTAGCTATGCAAAAGGAAGGAAAAACAGCGGTGGCAGCAACAAAGACAGTGTATAGATAACTAGGCACTCAAATATCTCTACCTTAAGGTAACAGCTGGACCTCTAGAAGTGAATGTGGGATTGGGGTTGGAGATGAGGGAAGATGGAAAGCTTTTCTGCTTGCCTGGGGTTTATGATAGATCTAAATATTAATATCCTCAAACCTTACTTCTAATGAACACTCCACACTGCTTCGTGGGATCTATCTAAAATGCCAGACTAAGATGCCAAGGCCCTGGTTTGATCGTCTATAGCCTATCAGGATACTATTTAAATTCCCAAGAACATCATACCTGCCCCTCATGACCAGATTGCACCTCTCCTCTTCAGCTTCCTTTCCTGCCTTCTCTGCATTACCCTCTGCTCCTTCTTATACTCTCCCCACCCTCACCATACCGCATACTCAGGCACGATCACTGTACATTCTTACCATACGGCACTGTTTGAAGTTTCCTAAAAGTGCCACGAGTTCCCACATGTGTTTGCGCTGGTCTTCCCTCCAACAGGAAGATCGCTCTTCCTCTCTTGGCTATCCCGTTCTGGGAGGACTGCCTTGGTGGTCCTCTATGCCTCTCAACTCCCCCTTGAGTTAGACAACCCCTCTGGGTACCTGCAGCAGCCCATGGTCATGTTTTACTATCCTTACTCTTCAACTGTCTATTCTGACCAGTCTCCTTTGGAGGGGGGAAGCTAAGGACTCTTTCCGCAAGGCTGCTGAAGCTCATATTGTTTGCACAGTGACACCAACCCAGTTCCCTGTCCGTGTCCAATTGGCTCACACACTGAATGGGTCATTACAGAGACAACTACATTCAACAGAGGTCAGAACCAGCAACTCCAAGGCTAAAATTGAAGAATGACCTCTTTGTTTAACAAGTACATTTGACTCTGTGTTTACATTTTTTTAAAAAAATTGCTGACAATTAACAATCAAGGAATTTCACCTAAACTTCTAGATTTCTAGCTTCTCTTGGGAAAAAAAAAGGTGAAGATCTGGGAACACAGGATCTGCATGTCCACAAGGCAGCAATCAACTGGAGGTAACTTCAGCTGCTGTCCTATGGATGGAGCGCTCTTGTTTTACCAGTTCCTATCACTCCCTTTTCTCCCTCCAATACTGAGGCCTAGTCTCAATTGCCATTTATCATTTGGTTCACACTATTTTTTTTTTTTAAAGATTTATTTTGTTTATTTAATTCCCCTCCCCTCCCCCGGTTGTCTGTTTTCTGTGTCTTTTTGCTGCGTCTTGTTTCTTTGTCCGCTTCTGTTGTCGTCAGCGGCACGGGAAGTGTGGGCGGCGCCATTCCTCGGCCGGCTGCTCCCTCCTTCGCGCTGGGGCGGCTTTCCTTATGGGTGCACTCCTTGCGCGTGGGGCTCCCCCACGCGGGGGACACCCCTGTGTGGCACGGCACTCCTTGCGCGCATCAGCACTGCGCATGGGCCAGCTCCACACGGGTCAAGGAGGCCCGGGGCTTGAACCGCGGGCCTCCCATGTGGTAGACGGACGCCCTAACCACTGGGCCAAAGTCCGTTTCCCTGGTTCACACTATTGTGTAAAAGTGAAATATGGGAAGTGGCTGGCTGTGGCTCAATCAGTTGGGCCCCCGTCTACTATATGGGAGGCTCTGGGTTCGCGTCCCAGGGCCTCCTTGTGAAGGCAGGCTCTCCTGCCCACCGTGGAGAACTGGCTGGCCTGCAGACACTGCAGAGCACTGTCTGGCCCACAAGCGCTGTGGAGAGCTGACTTGGCAAGGTGATGCAACAACAACGAAAAAGGAAGAAAAGCAAAAACACAGAAGAGCAAAGAGTGCACAGCAAATGGACACAGAGAGCAGACAGTAAGCAAGCCACAAGGAGGGAGGGGAAATAAAATAAATACAGACATGGAAGAACGCACAGGGAATGGACATAGAGAGCAGACAGCACAAAAAGTCACAAGGGGGGGAATGGGGATATAAAAAAAGTGAAATATTACTTGAAATCATGTTCCATCAAAAGTAGGTAAAGGAGAGAGATTGAGAGGAGGTATGCTTTAAGAATCATGGGAAACAGTGTTTTATTTAGGAAGCGTGTAATAGTCCTAGATGTAGGTCTACGTCAAAAGGTTACTTCTGAAGCTAAGATAAAACAAACTCAGTTTGCTTTACTCATTTAAGTTGTCTGACTTAGTTTCTGTCGATATCTGAGTTGTGACCCCTGTGGGTGTATTGGAAATGAAGGAGACCAACAATTTCTGGCCAATGGGGAAGCTTCCCATAGGCTGATAGCAAACCAAGCCAGTCAAGTCTTCTCATTCCAGAAGTATAATTGTTAGAAGACATATTGCTAGAGCCAAGGGTGCCTCTTGAACAATGCCAATTTCCTTAATTTCCTTGAAATTAAGGAGAAATTAAGACCAGAGCAAGTATATGACTTAGAAGGAGACAACAGATTCCTCAGAGGTTCTGTGTTCTTGCAATAAGCCTCCACCAATTTGGATGTATCTCTTCCTTTCAAAGTCCAATACACATCTGCACGCCATGTTGTTATTGATGATTTACTTGACCTCCACCCTTTCCTAGAGGGTGAGGGCTCCTTTACTCCAAGGCATTTATTGAGCATCCATGTTGTGAAAAGCCCTGTTGTAAGCACAGAGGATATACCTCAAAGAATTTGAAGACCATGTAAGGAGTTTTAATTGTACTTTAAGTATAATAGGAAGTGAGAAAGAGACAAGCCATGGTGCTTTCCTATTGAACATGAACAATTTCTACAAATATCAACATAAGTGCTGTGACCATTATGAATCAAGAGAAAAACAAGATGACAGATGACACTGTAATCATATCTAAATACAGAAAAGCATGGATATTGTCCAAACCACAAAAAAGGATCTAATATCTCCCTATCATGGCTAACAGGAGTGACTGCTGCTTTTTTCTTTTAACTAGTTTTTATCTTTAGGCTTCTTCTAGTCTTCCATCCTTCTAGATTAGATTTATTAAGATACCTAATCTTAGAATGAACCCTGCTTCCTTAAACATTACCTCAAATCACCTACCACAAGCCCAAATCCTATAATAAAGTCCCTTCTAACATTCTGTTACTGAGATGTCCCATGGTTCCCCATGGCTGCAGTTACAAGCAATAAACCCAACTTATTCAACTATTAGTGTGCTGCTGGAGGTCTTTATATGGAGGGTTTTGACAGATGTCACTGGACGATCCTAAGGAGGAGATGGTATGACCTGTTTTTCTGTGTTTTGTTTTTTGTTTTTTTTACCTTATTGGAGAATAAACTCTAAAAGTCAAGAAAAAAAGTGACAAGACCAGTTTGAGGTTGTTTCAGTATTCAGGAGAAAATGATGGTGCATTGGACAAAAGTGGTATGGGTAAAGCCATCAAATGTAAGATATATTTCAGAATTGGCATCAATAGAACTTGCAGAAGGGAAGCGGACTTGGCCCAGTGGTTAGGGCGTCCGCCTACCACATGCGAGGTCTGCGGTTCAAACCCCGGGCCTCCTTGACCCATGTGCAGCTGGCCCATGCGCAGTGCTGATGAGCGCAAGGAGTGCCGTGCCACTCAGGGGTGTCCCCCGTGTAGGGGAGCCCCACATGCAAGGAGTGCGCCCTGAAAAGAGAGCCGCCCAGTGTGAAAGAAAGTGCAGCCTGCCCAGGAATTGTGCCTCACACACGGAGAGCTGAGACAACAAGACGATGCAACAAAAAAGAAACAGATTTCCGTGCCACTGACAACAACAGATGCGGACAAAGAAGTACACGCAGCAAATAGATGCAGAGAACAGACAACTGGGGCGGGGTGGGGCGGGGTGGGGGACGGGTCAGGGGGGGAAGGGGAGAGAAATAAATAAAAGAAATAAATCTTAAAAAAAAAAATAGAGCTTGCAGAAGGAATGGAATAGAGAAAAGTGAACAGCCAAAACCAGAGACACAAAGTAAAATTAGCATTTCAAAATAAAAGTCTATTTCTTTTTTACAATCCCAATTGGTATTGCAGGTCTATGAAATTATCAGGGGTCCAGGCTCCTTTTTTCTTGCTATTTCATATCCTTCTGCTTTACACCCCTTACATGCAAGATACAAGTGAGCCCAGCCCCACATTTCCATTCCAGTCAGGAGGAAGGGAGATGGGAAGAGGCCATGGTCAGACGTAGGAGTCATCACTTCTCCACATTCACTTGGCTAGAACCTGGTTTTGTGGCCACATGCAGTTGCAAGGCAATTTGGGAAATATAATATTTATTCTTGGTGGCCAAATGTCCAATTAAATATTCTATTACTATGGGAGAACAAGAAAATAGATATTGAGACAAAGTGGATAAGGAAAGACTCCTGGTTGGAGTGGATTAAAGAGAGAATGTAAGATAATGAAATAGAAACGGTGAGTATAAGCAACTATTTTAAAGAGTTTTATTGGGAAGAAGAGCAGATAAGCAGGTGGTAGCTAGAGAGGACCATGAAATTAAGAAGAAATTGAGAGGTTGATGACCACAAAAAAGTATCCTTCTAATCTCCTTCTGTGTGGAATATAACTGCCTAAAGGCCCCGTCTGCTGTGCTCTGAAATCCATCACCTCATTCACACCAAGGCCATACTTCCCACTGGCTGTCCAGGGATACTAAAGTAGGAACATTTCTGCATGACACAGGACTCCTGTTACTAGGAACTTTAGCTTGAGGACCTGCTGGCATTGTCAACCTTCTTAGAACTGCAATGCAATCTGAGACCTATCTTTGTCCCTCCCTTCCTTCCTTCTTTACCTCTCTCCTTCACAGAAGTCAAGTCTGAAAGCTCTCCTGGTCTTCTCCCCATTTTCGCTCACAGGTGTCTTCCCCAATAAATGTTTTGCCCATCTAATCCTGACTTGAAGTCTGCTTCCACTCAGGATTGATAACAGGAGATACTGGAGCAGGTTTAAACCTGATAAAAATGATCCAGGAATGAAGGAACAATTGTTGATGGGATCATTACAGGTACCATGTCCTTGAGTATGCAAGAGGGGAGGGAATACATATCTTTAAATCATAAGTACAGAAAGTTTATCCCGTGTAACAGGAGGGAAGCAGAAGATATAGTTACAGATACAGATTGATTCATAGATGTGATAAAAGGAAATGGAGGTAGTTCTCTTTATTTCAACATACTGGAGAGGCAGTATAGTTAAGGCAGGTGAGAGCTAGGTTTTGGAGACAGCCTGCCTGAGTTCAAAAGCAAGTTCCTTCAAGGACTAGCAGTGTGACTTTGGGCAAGTGACCTAACATTTCTGTTCTTCAGTTAGTTCTCTCATCTTGCAGATGGACCTATTCAGAGAGTTTTTAAGAGGGCTAAATGACTTAATAATTGAAAGCATGTAGATCAGTAGTAATTACCAGGGTAAACATTCAATAAATGTTAGCCATTATTTCCTCAATAAAAATGAAGATATCTGCTGAAATAAGATGACAAGTGAAAGTCATGTCAAAGAATTGGAAAATGAGTACTCATTGGTCATACAGCTTAAAGTGAAAGAGTCAGGATGACTGGTTTTCTTCTACCACATTCAGTTATTTGGGTGCAGACACAAATTAGGCCAGTGAGTCTCCACTCTGGCTGTACATTAGAATTACCTGGGAGGTTTTAAAACTCTCAGGTCCTCCACTCCACTCCAGATTCTGGTGTAACTGGTATAGGACGGGAGTCTGCCTGCCTGCCTGCCTGCCTGCCTGCCTGTCTATCTATCTACCTACCTACCTACCTACCTACCTACCTATCTATCTATCTAATTACCCCTTAGGTAATCATTAGCAGCAAGTAAATCTGCTTAGCTGGTTTAAAAAGTCAAGCAATAACCTAGTCAGCTGCCTACCTTTCTCACTCTTAGGCCACTATGGTTCATTATTAATCATCACAGATTCCTCCTGGTCAACACACCCTGAATGCCACTCCAGCCTTACTAGTTTTTACAACAAGGTTTTCCATCTAGTCTCTTACAATTAAGTGCAGACACCTGGCCTTTGTTATTCTGGAACCTTATCCCTATTGACACTAGGGAGCTCAGTTCAGTGGCAGCTTCTCCTTCCTACTTTAACACCTTCAAGCAAGAGTGCCTTTGGGTGCAACTGAGCAACAGGGTCAGATGATAGGTCTCTGGTTTCATTATGTAATAAATCCATTCTAACATACCCAGCTCCCTGAAGCTTCTGACATTCAGTCTGCCTCAATACAGACAAGGCAGTCCCAGCATCTCTACCTCATTTCCTACAATTATTGTACCAAAGTTACAGGGAGCCAGGCAGTTATGTTTTATAATGAGTTCCAGATTTCTTTGTTCTAATGTTAAATCCTGAGTTTCAGTAGAGTTATCCCATGATAACTCTCCCTTCTCTAGTCATACATTCCCTTACCTCTCTCTCATCCAGCATCCTCAGACTTAACCTCCTTACCTATACAGTCAACTGGTTTTTGACACACCTACCAACTTAATGTTAATGGGACGAAACAGTCTCTTCAACAAATGGTGCTAGGACAACTGGATATCTATAACCAAGAGAATGAAAGAGGACCCCTATCTCACTCCCTATACAAGAATCAACTCAAAAGAGATCAAAGACTTAAATATAAAAGCCAGGGCCATAAAACTACTAGGAGAAAACAGAGGGAAACATCTTCCAGAACTTGTAGTAGGTGGTGGTTTCTTGGACCTTACACCCAAAGCATATGCAACAAAAGGAAAAATAGATAAATAAGACCTCCTCAAAAGTAAATGCTTTGGCACCTCACAGGATTTTGTCAAAAGGGTGAAAAGGCAGCCAACTCAATGGGAGAAAATATTTGGAAATCACATATCAGATAAGGGTTTAATATCCAGGATATATATAAAGAGGTATTACAACTAACAATAAAAAGACAAATGACCCAATTAAAAACCGGGCAAGACTTGAATAGACATTTGTCTAAAGAAGAAATTCAAATGGCCAAAAAAACACAAGAAGAAATGCTCAACATCCCCGATGATTTAGGGAGACGAAAATCAAAACTGCAATGATTTTCATTTCACACCTATCAGAATGGCCACTATTAAAAAGACAACTACAAGTGTTGGAGAAGATGTGGAGAGACAGGAGCACTTATTCACTTGGTGGGAATGCAGAATGGTACGCCCACGTGGTGGACTATTTGGAAGTTCCTAAAGAAGCTGCATATAGAGTTGCCACGTAACCCTGCAATACCACTACTGGGTATATACCCAGAAGAACAGAGAGCAATGACATGAACAGACACCTGCACACCAGTGTTCATAGTGACATTATTCATAATTGCCAAAAGTTGGAAACAACCCAGGGGCCCGTCAACAGATGAATGGATAAACAAACTGTGGTCTATTTACACGATGGAATATTATGCAGCTGTAAGAAGAAATGAAGTCATAAAGCATATGACAACATGGATGAGCCTGGAGGACATAATGTTGAGCAAAGCAAGCCAGACACAGGAGGACAAATACTGTATGATTGCATTACTGTGAACCAAGTATATTGTGTAACATATTGTATGATTAAAATAAAATTATAGGTATCCAGTAAAGAAAAACAACAACAAAAAAACATGTAACCCCCATAGTATTCCCTACTTCCTAATGGTTCATATTAGGTAGGTCCCACAGTCTCTTTGGGTGAGTAAACTATCTCTTCTCATAGTAGGGATCATGTGCTATGCTGAGATCTGACCATAATTATTGGTGAGATGCTAATAAGAGGAAGCAGTAGTGGAACTTGAAGAGAATAAGAGTTTTCCTCTGAGGCATTTTCTTCATTTGAGGTCTTGTATGGTCTCCAGGAAACAGGAAGATACTATCCTCTAGCAAGAGGAAGGTGGGCTATTTATTTCATCCCAAAAGTCTCAGAGAAATTCTGAGGTGTCAGGTTTCTCTACTGAACCTGCACTATCATCCCCATCCCAGATCTAGGATCCTGCTCCTTTTTTATTAGGGACCTGATTTGGCACAGAAAACATGTCCAGAGAAACTGTCCCCTTTGAAATTCTGCTTTACACTTAAAATTAAATTCTGGGTCTAATTTTCAACAGAACCCTTTGGTTAAAGGTAAAGGTCTCTTTGATGACCACCAGGGAGGCCTTTGGGCATTCACAATATGGCCAAGGTTGATAAATGCCCACCCTAAACCCACCAATCTTTATCTTCAGTGTCAAGAGCGATTAACAAAAGACAGACAACTCCAGTCTTTAAAATATCCCTTGACACTGCCCCCACACCATTCATGTACTATAGTTTTACATAACCCAATCTTTTCCCTTCCATCTGTACCTCATGCCAATCTACAACAGATTTAATTGTGATATTACATCCAATTATGATGATCACTTCAATTACTGCTAGTAAAGAGTTCCTTGTTGCTAAGCAGAAAAATGATCCATACTGAAGATCAGCTTTCTAGAGCTTTTTTGGTTCTCCCAAAAGCAGAACCTTAGAAAATTACTAGGTAATGGAAGAAATTGCAGCATTGATGTGGAGACAGCGGCCACAGTATGTGCTGAGATCAGCAGAGGGAAGAAGAGATGTGATACGGGGGCATTTTTGGGACTTGGAGTTGTCCTAAATGATAATGCAGGGACAGAAGCTGGACACTGTATATCCTGCCATAACCCACTGAATGTACTGGGGGAAGAGTGTAATGGAGTGTAATACTATTATCCATGCAGTGCAGCAGTGCTCCAAAATGTATTCACCAAACGCAATGATTGTGCCACAATGATGAAAAGAGGTTGTTGATGTGGGAGGAGTGGGGAGGGGGTAGAGGTGGGGGTATATGGAAACCTCTTACATTTTTTAATGCAAGATTTTTTGTAATCTATGTATCTTCAAAAAAAATACAATTAAAAATAAATAAATAAAATAAAATTACTAGGGTCAGGTAGTTTATTTGGAAGATGATCCCAGCAAGAAGTGAGGGGGTTAAGGAGAGTGATCCAAAAAATGGAAAAGGGCTCCCAATATTTTAATATTGAACTGGTTAATTCTCTGAAGAACTGGAGCTCCATTTTGCTGGGGATCCTCTGAGGAACAATTTAGGAACATATCTCAAAATTGTCCCAATGTAATATGAAGAGCCTGAGGCTTCTATCTATAAATTCTCACCCCCAACCTGGAAAATCAGTCCAGAATATTCAACACTGGAAAAGATACTTCTAGACTTTAAAGAAAAGGACAGGGGAAACGGACTTGGCCCAGTGGTTAGGGCATCCGTCTACCACATGGGAGGTCCGCGGTTCAAACCCCGGGCCTCCTTGACCCGTGTGGAGCTGGCCATGCGCAGTGCTGATGCGCGCAAGGGGTGCGGTGCCACGCAGGGGTGTCCCCCACAGAGGGGAGCCCCACGCGATAGGAGTGCACCCTGGAAGGAGAGCCGCCCAGCACGAAAGAAAGTGCAGCCTGCCCAGGAATGGCGCCCGTGCCGCTGACGACAACAGAAGCGGACAAAGAAACAAGACGCAGCAAATAGACACAGAGAACAGACAACCGGGGGAGGGGGGGAATTAAATAAATAAATAAATAAATTCAAAAAATTAAAAAGAAAAGGACAAATATACTTTGGGTATCCAGGCAAAAAGTCCACATCACTTAGGAAAAAACGTTCATTAAACCTTAACAGTAATATTATATATCTGAAGACAACAGATTCATCTAAGATTCTCAAGGAAAGAAAATTTAAGCCAAGGAATTTATATCCAATCAAAATGAGTTTCAAGTATAAAGGAAAATTATAAACATACAAAAAAAATCATAAAATATTATTCCCACAAGTCTGTCCTGAGCTAACCTGCCCCCTTAGGGAAGCATCAATCAAATGAATGGAGACATCAATATAAGGATTGGGAGTGTTAAATTATTTCAATATATACTTGCAGAACTAAGACTAAATGGTGGTTTATATACTACAGTGTAGTATATAAGGGCTTTATGCTATAATAATACAGACAATGCAACAATAGTTTCTATTCAATATAATATAGATTCAGTACAATGGTACATTTAAATACAACTACAAATGGGGGAAGAATATAGGTACAGTATATGAAAGGAAGTGCTTGTTGACTACATTATAATTAACTGTAAAAGCATATTACTTCAAACCACATGCTCAGGGACAGTGAGGAAAAAGGAAAGAAGTGGTGATTAAGTAATTGTAAAACTGTTCACAGAAGCAACCTATGGACAAACAAACAAGTGTGGATTAAGGATTTTATGTATTAGTCGAAAGGGTCAAACAAAAATAAGATTTTTCCTAAATAACAAAAGATAAAGTTTTAAAAAGGGAGCAAATTAGAGGCTGTTATGAACAATATTAAGTCTACCAATCCAATCTATCTTTCCATTCTCTTATTGATGTTCTCTATTTGGAGAGACATCATTCTCATGGTTTCCTTGAGTACTTTGAGCATATTTAAAATTGTTGATTTAAAGTCTTTGTCAGGAAGTGGACTTGGCCCAGTGGATAGGGCGTCCATCTACCACATGGGAGGTCCGTGGTTCAAACTCCGGGCCTCCTTGACCTATGTGGAGCTGGCCCACGCGCAGTGCTGATGTGAGCAAGGAGTGCCGTGCCATGCTCCCGTAGGGGAGCCCCACGCACAAGGAGTGCGCCCCGTAAGGAGAGCCGCCCAGCGCAAAAAGAAAGTGCAGCCTGCCCAGGAATGGCGCCGTACACACACGAGTTGATGCAGCAAGATGACACAACAATAAGAAACACAGATTCATGTGCCGCTGACAACAACAGAAGTGGACAAAAAAAAGAACATGCAGCAAATGGACACAGAGAACAGACAACTGGGGCAGGGGATGGAGGAAGGGGAGAGAAATAAATCTTTAAAAAAATATATATATATATATAAAGTCTTTATCTACTAAATCTAGTGTCTGGGCTTCCTCATGGACAGTTTCTAGATATTTTCTTCTTCCTGTGTTTGGGCATACTTTGTTTCTTGGCATGCCTCATGATTTTTTGTTAAAAATTGGACAGTTTGAATGATATAATATGGCATCCCTGGACATTAGAATCTTTCCCCTCCCCAAGAGTTTGTTCTTGCTGCTTATTATAGTTTGACTTGTTTTTTTTTAGATTTGACTTTAGAGCAACACACTTTATGTATTTATAAATAAATTAAAATATTTTAAAGCAATATCTAAAAGAAGCTATTTACAAGATCATAAATTTGTGCAGGCCCAACCTTTAATGGAGAAGTTGAGATTTGAGTTCAGGTTGTCTAACTAGAAAAGCTACAATCTTAATCACTTTGCAAAACCACAAGTATTAAGAGGCATAACATCAACTAATGCTATAAAAAAATTCAGGGAGTGGGTATAGCTCAGTGGTTGAGTGCCTGCTTCCCATGTACAAGGTCCTGTGTTCATTCGCCAGTACCTCCTAAAACAAAAAAAGAGGCATAACATAAAGCACTGAGTAAATCAGTAAACATTAGCACATTAGGTCCCTTCCACCAATGCCTTACTTACAGAGACAAAACAATTATTTTGCCGTCTTTGTTCTAGGCCCATAGAAAGGGCTCATAAGTGGAAACTAAATAAAGATTGTGACTGTAAACATTTGGACCAACAATGCCACTTTCTGAATTATGACCGGAAAACATGGGGCTAAAAGAATATGATTATAAGGCTTACATTTTCCTTACAAAAATAAAGGTTTGATAAACAGACAGTATTTTTTATTGTCTACGGAACCAACACACCTCTTACCTCCAACACAGACAACAGGTATTTGGATAAAAGTGCTCATCAAAATTGAAACAGGGGAAGTGGATTTGGCTCAACGGATAGAGCGTCCACCTACCATATGGGAGGTCCAGGTTTCAAATCAGGGCTTCCTGACCCATGTGATGAGGTGGCCCACGCACAGTGCTAATGTGCGCAAGGAGTGCCATGCAACACAGTGGTGTCCCACATGCAAGGGGAGCTGCCCTGCATGAAAAAAGCGCAGCCTGCCCATGGAGAGCTGACGCAGCAAGATGATGCAACAAAAAGAGACACAGATTTCTGGTGCTGCTGACAAGAATGCAAGTGGACACAGAAGAACACACAGTGAAGGGACACGGAGAGCAGACAATTGGGAGGATGGGGGGGAGATAAATTAAAAAAAAATCTTAAAAAAAAAATTGAAAGAGCCCCACTCCTCCCACTCTTCTACTATTACCACCACCACTTACCACTAACATCAGATTGCTCTTTCTCTCAGAGACCCACATCCTATTTGCCAACAACTCCTGAATGGTATCTTGAATGCATCAGCCACTCTACACTCCTCCTGACATCCTGGCCAGACTACCAAAGGGCCAAACTAGACTTCCCTGCCTCTTATCTTTTTTGAAATTAATTTTCTAATATGCCTCCCAAGTGTTTTCTTACTAATATTAAACTGAATAATGGCACTGCTTTGCTCTCTATCATCTACAGTGGTGAGTTTTCAAAATATACTCCTGGAAGACTAAAGACTCAATAGAATTTCCTCAGGGTTCCTGTCAGGGTTCCCCTGCCATCCCTGTTCTTTAATCTTCAATCACAGTTACTCATTTTGTTTACAGAGCTGTGTAATTTTTGTTTTTAAAAGGGATCTTCCAAACTCAAACTCTTCATAATGCAGCCAATAGCTATCAATTCAGAATTTATTACTACTGCTTTTTATAAACCCTGTACATCCAGCCATTTCTAAATCTGTCTTCAGCTTGCTGAATTACAGACAAAGTTTCATACCCTTATCCTTTGAACAGCTATTTTTTTCCTATCTGCAACATTATCTTTGTGTCTTAGGAATTCTCCAAAACAATCTTTAAGACTCAGCTTTCAGATAGCAAAAATCTATAAAGCTTCTAAGTGGCTCCTTGTTTCCTCTTCTCTGTTCCTACAGTACTTTGTACATGCTTCTATTACAGTCACTACCACTCTTCAATTTTCTGTATCGTTACCAACATCTGCAACCTTAGACAAATAACTTCTGTAGAGCTTTGGTTTCCTCATCTATAAAGGGAGGTAAGTAAATACAATATCCAAGACACTGAATTAAAAGTTGTAATACATGAAAAAGGCTTAGAAAAGTACCTGGTCCATTAGAGTTTTTCAATGTTACATATAACTGTTTTCAGTAGTACCATCACTGCCACTATTTGTCTATATGGGTCCATTAAGCTGTGAGTTCTGAGGGATTAGTTTTGTATCCCTAACACAGAGCTCTTGGTAAGAACTCAAAGTCAGAAGATACTGATCTATATTCTGTAATATGTAATATGAATATAATGACTCAATTGATATCTTTAGTTTAAAATTATTTGTTTCCCAGTGTCTTCAGCTGCTTCTTTTTGCAAGAGATATTATTTAATACGAAAATTCTAATTTCTTTATAGTAACCTTTTTGCAGACTAAAATGAAATAAGTTTATTATTTATTTTGAAAGTAGAAGCAATTTCCTTTTAACTATTTCAATAGACTCATCTAATTGAAGCAGATCCCACCTATAATATATACATATGAAATTAAGTTACAGACCAGGTTATAATCGCTTAAAGGATCTTTATTTGCAAATTTTAGAATTAAATGTGTGTGTATATACACACACACAATGTGTATCAGGGAATTCAGAATTTCTGAAGTTTCTTTTTTCCTTTTTATTCCCTTTTGATAACTTGTTTTCTACACATGGTAAGAAAATGGAAAACGGGAAAATTATTGCAGTTTTATTTTACATTTCAAAATTAACTGTTTCATGTTTGATACATAAAATTTTTAAATGTGTTTATGAATACAAAGATGAACATGGGGGTTTAAACACTGACAAAATCTTATAATAAAATAATAAATATTTTAAAACCAGATTTCCTATTTTTATAACATACCACTGAAAAACTAAATTCATAAAAAGTATATAAGAAAATATGATTTGTGTTCTCTTTTCAAATATATGCTTTGAAAGTAAGTCACTTAAGTTACTGGCTGTTCACAACACTTTAAAAAAAACATACAATGCAGCAAATAGATTTACATTAATTATAACATTTTCTTCTGTTTGTAGTTTATTCACTGTGATTCATATATGCTCCATGGAGGATCATTACTTAAGGAATTCTTCAGGTTAGAATCACAACCAAATTTTGAACACTTGGTCAAAGCGTGAAAATGCAAGGTCCTGGCATTAAAAAGCACCCACAAAGTTAGAATACTTCAGATAAAGACAATCTTAATGAGGCTCCATAGCAACCATCTCGGTAAGCTGTACCTTATTCTTATTAAGGAAAGTCTTTACTGCTGAGGGCACTGTGTCTCAGGAGTTGATTTGGAGGAGACGTATAGAATAGGGTGTGATTTCTTACAAGTTTCCTTTCCCAATTTGCTTGCAGTTTCCTTCCCTTCTTTAACTTCTGTTTGAAGCCTTGATTCAGCAGCTAACCTACAGGCATTAAAGCATCCACTCTGAATTCAAAGGTAGTTAAGAAAAAGTAAAGAAACAAATTCCTAGTATAATGGGCCTCCAATAAAGCATGTTTTTTTTCTTTTTTTTAATGTATAAAAGGAAAATTAATCATAGTTGATTCCAATACTAATAAGAAAACAAAATCACAGCCTGTCTAAAAGAACCTTTTTATATCAATAGGGTTAATTTTTAAAATGTTATCATGAAAAGGCCTAAATCAAGGAGTTAAAATATGATGGGTATCTATCGTGATAAGCACAACTAAAATACTAAAGTAGTATTTTAATGTTAGCATGAAAAAAGTGCAAGATAAAAATAACATGGAATTTGGGGATGTCTACTTGCTTAAAAAAATTAAGTTTCAGCTAGTAGAAAGATAGTTTAGGAAAAAATGAACAGTGGAAAGATACTTTTTAAAGGCCTATAAAGATTCTTTACAGCAAGAGCATCAATTAAATCTATAAAGCATGCATTAGTGAAGTTCCCAAGAAGACCAGTATATATTGTTACTAAATTATCTTAGAATATTGTGTCTAATTTAAGCATGCAAAAAACAAAAGTTTGGAAACATCTTAGGTTAGCAGATGGACTCACACACACAAAAAACAAATGTTTTGTAGTATTTTGTTTTTTGTGCAAGTAGCAAGACAAAAAAATTCCCAATGTGCTACTTGATTTAAACAAGTAGCTACATACACCTGCTTTAAGTAATTTTTATCAAGCAAAAAAGGGCAGAAAAAGAAATGAAGACAATATAGATAGCAAAGTTTGCACTGATCAGTTTTGGAAATCCATCTCCAGAAATATACAATGGTCAAGCATACTTAGACAATGAACTACATAAAACAAGCATAATCAGCTGAATTCATTTCAGAACTTTTTGAAACCATGTACTTGTATGTCAGGTATCATTCAAGTATATTAAAATTTTAATTTATGTGACTTGTAAATTACAACATGATTATATAGAAATTCAGGGAACGGAGTAATAAATTACCCTTCTTTATTATAATAATAGTAAGTAGCTAACATTGTTGAAGTGTTTTCACTTTTGAGTACTACATTCCATAGCGCTGAAGACTTGAAGAGAATCCAGATAAAATATTTAAGGAAGCCCTTATACATAAGGTGGGATGTGTCTTACTATTTCAACTCAAATGCACAGTAGTAAAATGTCTTATTCTCTACCTCTCTATTTAAGACTGTTATAGCCCTAGCAGTACCTTAAAGATCTCATTTCACAAGACACAATTCAAGTTAGCTAGTTTCACATCAATAGGTTTAATTTTTTAAATGTCTAAACATATTTTATCATTATTATTTGTGTTTGTTTTTTTTTGTTACCAGGGCCAGGGATTAAAGCCGGGACCTCGTATGTAGAAAGTCAGTGCTCTACCACTAAGTCACATTGGCTCTCTTATTTTATTATTATTATTATTAGAGGTACAAGGGCTGGAGATTGAACTCGGAACCTCGTATGTGGGAAGCCATTGCTCAACCGCTGATCTATATCGGCTTCCATGAGGTCATTTTTTCATTTGTTTGTTGCTTGTTTTCATTTTTAGGAGGTACTGGGGATGGAACTGGGGACCTTGTATGTGGGAAGCAGGTGCTCAACTGCTTGAGCTACAGCTGCTCCCCAAGATATTTTATTTCAAATGCATCTGTCGGTTGCATGCAGACTTCCTTCTTTTTTTATCTTCTTCATTTCCCTCATTCATTTTTTCCTCACTGTTGGTCCTGCTGTATACATTCAGAAACTATGTTTCATATACCACTCTAGCCTCATCCATTGTTACCTTTCTCTTCCATTCACTTCCTCTTATCTTCTGACCTCTGTTGTTATTATTTTTTTAAAGAACAAGGCCCTTAAATTGTTAATTCCTTCAGACATATGTCTGAAGTGTCTGACACTTTCTCCTTTAATCACAAACTCAATTATGCAGAAACTAGAGGCTTTGAAGTTTTGGTGTAGAATGAAAATAAATTGTCTTTGATATTTAAAAATGTCAAAATATGTATCAAAGCCCATTCTTGAAGGTTTAGGATGAAACAATTTCAATACAAAATTTCACCCAACAGTTTTTTAAAAGGCTGAAATTCCCTAGACTACTGGAAAGCATGTTTAGAAAGTAAGTTAATTTGTCTTTCTTGAACCACGAAAAAAATAACAGTCCAGTTATTCAAACCAACAAAACATTCAGAGATGTATTAGATGGTGATAATTCTGTCTCATCAAACAGAAAAGCATCTTTTAACAAAAGTATAATCCTCTTATTCAGGAATCCTTCTCCTTGCAATCATTTTAGTCTTCATTAAGGTTTTGGAAAAGTTGAAGGTAGGCAGGTGCAAGTGGTACACTGCATGCAATACTAAGAAAATAGATACAGAAACAGATAGCATAGTTCATGCAGCAAGAGAGAAGAGATGGAGAGGTGTGCTGGTGGCCTTGAGGAAAAAAGGACACTGACCTGGGAGAGTGAGGGGTGTTTACATTTCTTTCACTTAAGGCTTCAGAGTCGGCTGGAACCCCAACGAGTTTCACACGTTTCTTTTCCTTCGTTAGTTGCATATCCGTTGACGTATTTTTGTTGGGAGAGAGACTGACTACTGTGTTTACAGAAACTGTCTTTTCTAACTGCATGTTGCTATCTTCTAAATTGTTAGGACGCGATTGCGCCTCCTCTTTCCGAACTGGCAATCTATAAGCTTCTTCCCTGACAGCACTGTTGTCACAGACATCTTTAGGGGTGGTTACATCCACAGGCAGTACTTCACGCCTCTTTTTGAGTACAGGCACTTCAATTTTCTCTAAGAATAAAAGCCATTAAGAAAAAATTTATTCAATGAATAAAAAAAAGATACAACCCATATAAAAAGGCAAAAAACTAGTTATTATATGTACACACTCTTTTTCTTTTCCTTTTATTCGTAGTCTTTTAAAAACCTAATCATCTCCTGATTGAAACACATCATTTCTGTTATCCTTTCTCTTTTTCACAGACTCCATTAACTTTATCTTATCTTTTAAGGATCACTTGGCTATAAATTTTTCCTTGGGGGCACAATATATTTGACTATAGGAATAAACACTTAATGTTTTCTTCTGGTATTCTGATAAAAGTTGGAGGAGTGTTTGTAAGACCTCAGCACAGAGATGAGAATGCAGTGGCAAAAAGTCAAGAAGTTCAGGTTCAAATCCTAGTATTAAGACTTAGGAGATGGGCGAAATTGGGCAAGGACTTAATCTCTCTGAGCTACATTTTCTTCATCTGTAAATGGGGATTCGAAAGCACTCCCTTAACTCAGCACTGTTATAAGGATTAAATGAAAAGAACAGATTGAACTCTAAATACTGGTAACTTTGTGCCTATTAGTCTCACCAATAAAATATACCCGAAATCTGATCACTTCTGACCACTGATACCCAGTCTGAACCATGTCGTGTCTTACCAGGGACTACCGCAAGAGTCTTCTATCCCCATGGCCTAATACCATTCTCTTCTTTATGCAACTCCAAACACATGGTGATTGAATTAAGTACTCTTAATACTTTTTCCCCCATCCCTGTAATAATGTATCTTTTATTTTCAAAATCAAAATGTTAGTGAAGTCTGAGGACCCATGGTCAGAGGTGGAGTTGGTGTTCTCATTCCACACTGCTGCTTTTAGATCAGCATTTCCCCTTTCTCTTGTACTGCTCCTTTGAAGTCCACATCATCTGGATATATCATTTTTCTTCTCATCGCTTAGTTATGTTCAGTTCAATAGATATTTGAAATTCATAATGGATAATCCCTAAATTGGGGGTGGGGGGTGTTATTGGATGAGGGGGAAGAAAAGGGATGAGAGAAAAAGAACACTTTTTAAGCTATATAAAAATCTTTTTATTCCTGACAACTTCCCCATTACTGTTGAGAATCACTGCACAGTCACTGAGACAGTAATGAAAAGAGGGTGTTAGGAATGTGAACAGAATAGGGGCAAAAAGAGCTGAGAATCCTTAACCTAAGCCATGTGTCAAAACTTTTTTTTTGGTCTAAGAACCATCACATTCTCAGGCTTCTTCATGTTTAGGCTTTTATTTTATCTATTAAATTTACATTCAGTGAAAATTGTATATAAAATGCAGAGACTGTATGGTTAGGCTATTTGCTATCTAGTGATTAGATTGCTGGTTGTCCCCAAATATCTGTTCTACTGTTCCGCCTTAATAGTAGAAGCCTCAATATTTACTTGGGAATATGGTCCCTGAGAAACAAGACTGCATTTGTAGGCACACCAATCTTCATAGCAGCATTTTTCACTATTGTCAAAAGTTGGAATCAAGCCAAATGCCCATCAAGAGATGAATGGATAAACAAAATGTGATATATACACACAATGGAATACTACTCAACCGTAAGAAGGAATATAGTACTAACACACAGGATAACATGCATGAATCTTGAGGACCTTATGTTGAGTGAAGCCAGTCAGGCATTGAAAGACAAATACTACATGACCTCTCTTGATATGAATTGAGCAAATCAAGCTGTTTCAGAAAGCTAGAAGCTGGACAGTAGGCTTAAAGGAAACAGGCAGGGAGAGGAAGGTTGTGTGATGCCTACACAGGTGAAATCTATGATAAAGTGGAGAAAATAATAAAAATAAATAAATAAATAAAAGACTGCATTTGTCAGCCTTCTTGTAGGCAGGTGAGAGAGACCAGTGACTAAATTCTGCTCAATGGGCTGCATGCAGACCAACAACACAGGAGAAGCCTGGCTCCCAACATGGTGCAGTGCTACATCAGCCCCGGCATGCCTCTGCCAGACTCTAATCAGGGAGGGGAATAAATGCCTATCTTGATTAATTCCCCATTATTTTAGGTTTTCTATTATTCTCAAACAAATTATCTTAACCAGTTCAGCTCCCAAACAGCTCCTGTCTCAATAAAAGTAAAACTGTTTGGTGTTACATAAGATGTTGCAATCTTAAATGGGCAAGTCTCAAATATCAAGGTTCTACTATGCAGTATGATGAATTTAGACATCCAAAAGGAATACATACTATATTGATGCATACCTAGTTCTTTTAATATTTTCCTATACAGTGTGTAACAACTTGTTTTAGTAATCACAGATACATAACCACAAATTACTCTGTAATAGGATTTGCATAAGCCATAGTAACCAAAAAAAAAAATTATATAATTTCTCTGAGCTACTCATGATTTAAAAGACAAAAATATACACGGCATAAATACCTTCAGGTTCATACTTCAGCTTTAATTCATCTAATTTAGCTCTCAGTTTCATATTTTCACTTTGGGAAAGCTGGAGGCATCTTTCATTTGCAAAAAGCTTTCGCTCAATATCAAGAGCCCGCTGGCTCTCAAATAATGCTTTCATTCGCTGTATAGACAGTTCACCTTTAGTGCTTTCATTTTCTTTGCTATTATAATAAAAAAGGAGAACAAAGAAATATTAAAATAGCATACAATATAAATGAATTAGTAATTACCACAAATCTTTTATTGTATATTTGAAGTCTTAGTTAAAAATACATTTCCCTAGGATGTTTATTAACAAAGAAACAATAAACAATTAAAATAAGCTTTAACAACAGCACTTCCAAATAAAAGTATCTCTAAAGGACATATAGAACAGGAGAAAATATTATTTTCCAAATTTATGCATGCTGCATAAATTCTTTTTTTAAGTTTTAAATTGTGAAATTTATTCTTGAAAAAGTTGAACTATAAAAACATTTTCTTTGTTAAAGTTCTTTTTCCTTACCAATGTACAAAACTAAACACAAAGGAAAAGAATAATTATTCATTCAAGGCAAGTATTTTTCTTCAATAATCAGCACTAATTATCATGAATAAGTCTCATGTATTGCACACAGATATTTTTGTTGCCTTTCGTTTCTGGAGTTTTCTTCTGACAGTTTCAAAAAAAATTTCTTCAGTCACTAATATTCTTTATTTTAAGCAAATGAAAAGAGTTTTCATCTTCCCCTTTACCTTATTTGGACACTTACTTTAAGTTATCAAGTTTTATCTGAAGTAAATCGGTATAGTAAGTGTTATCTTCCAGAACACCAGAGCTGGATGAAGGTTTAGATTCCGTACTTTCATATAAACTCTAAAGAAAGCAACAATTTTTATTATTTAAAATATGTGGCAATTTAAGTTAGTATACATTTATTAGTAAGAGCAATGTAACTGTCATTTATTAAATGCTTATCTATGGTAGGCATATTGCTAATCACTACACTCTTACCTCATTTACCTTCTAAAGTATGTACAAGTATTAACATTCTTCACTTAGCATTAGGAAACTGGCTCACCATGGGTTAATAAATGAAGAAGAGAGAATCTGAATCAAGATTCAGATTCCTATGGCTTAAGATGGAAAAAACAAATGTTCAATGGGTTTAATTCTGGCCTGTATGACAAAATCATAAATTAGAAAAAACATGAAAAAGAGTAGAGCTCCTTAAGGGGTTTTTGGTGCCTACTCTTCTGAGATTCTGATGGAAACTATACAATTTCTGTAGGAGAAAAAATGATGTAAATCTGTCCAAAACTTGCAAACAATTTCAGTGACTGCAGGTTAAAAAACCTGATTTAAAACCAAAATCCTTGAAATATAGTGCTCGGCTCATTGATGGGCCACATAGGTCTTTCAATTGATATGCTGAAAATTCAACCAAATTATGAGAACTTTCACCAGTTCTTAGAAGACAATGAAATAAACTTACATAAACTTAAAATTTTTATGATGCACTTTACAATTTAAAATGTCTAAAAGATTACTGTTTATAAAAATTTGTCATTTATAAGCTTTAATTAGCTAACTAAATGTTTACTGAGAAGATATTAATGCTCTTTTAATTAATTTTAAATTTATAAATTTTTTGCAATCTTAAATGAATACCAATGAGCTTTTTTGGGGGGCTAGACAAGATGTATATACAGAAACACAAACATGCAAGAAAACACTGAAAAAAAAGAAAAAGAAGCTATTATGGTGGGGGTGGGAATAGCCTTACCAGATAAAACATACTATAAAACCTTTATAATTAAAAGTATGGAAAAATAAATAAATAAAAAGTATGGTATTGACACACAGATAGGCAGACCAATAGAACAGAAAAAAAATCCAGATATATACTCAAGTATATATGGAAATTTGATATATGATAAAGGTAACATCTCAAATCATTGGGGCTAAGATTGACTTTTTAATGATGCTGGGACAACTGTATAGTTATTTGGAAAAAGATAAAATTAGATTTATGCCTCACATCATATATAAAAACAAATTTCAATGGGGATTAGGTCTCTAAATGTAAAACTATACAAGTACTAGAAGGAAACATAGTTGAATTCCTCTAAAAACAGGGTGTAGACATGGGCTTCCTAGTTATGACTTAAAATCCAGATGTAATAAAAAAAACTGATAAACTTGATTACATACAAAAATAAACACAAAAGCATGGCAAAACATTTAAAAAAGCAAAAACACCCACCCACCACCACAACAAAAAGGAGCACCACGATAGACATAGCAAAATTAAATTAAGCTGAGAGAAAATACTTGTAAGACGTATCACAGATAAAGAACTAAAATCCTTTATCTTAATATTTAACTCTCAAAAGTCAAGAGGAAAAAATAACTAAAACCTGATAGAAACATGGGTAAAAAATATGGCCAATTTACACATACACACACACAAAAATATACAAATCCCTTATGCATATGAAAAGAAGTTCAACCTCATTCATGAACTATTGTGGTTAATAATCAAGAAAACGTGGCAATGATGTGGAAAAAGTGGCCATGGTGGCTGCTGGGTGCGGGGAAGGGGAGGAAGAGAATAGATGTGGAGGCATTCTCGGGACTTGGAGTTGTCCTGGGTGGTGCCCCAGGGACAACTGCCGGATGTTGTATGTCCTCCCATGGCCCACTGGATGGAACGTGGGAAAGTGTGGGCTATGGTTTGGAACACGGGACATGGGGTACAGCGATGCCCGGAGATGTACTCACCAGATGCAATGGATGTGACATGATGATGGGGGAGAGTGTTATTGGGGGGGGAACAGTGGGGTGGGGGCGAATGGGGACCTCATATTTTTTTAATGTAATTATCTTTTAAAAAAATGAATAAATTGAGTAGAATTTGAAAAAAAAAAAGTATAATAAAGAACAAAGGACCTAAAAAAAAAAATAACTAAAGAAATATGAATGAAAACTAAACTCCATTTGCTATATATAAGACTGCTAAAAATTAAAATGGATAACATTCTGTTGTGAGGGTATGAGGAAATAAGCACTCTCATATATAGGTGGTGGGAATGAAAATTGGCATAAGCAGTAAGAAGGAAAGTTTGGGACCATCTAACAAAATTACATATGCATTTACTTTTTGATCATGCAATCCCACTCTTAGAATTAACCCTGAGGATACACTGCTACCAATAAGAAAATGTACAGGGAAGCGGATGTAGCTCAAAGGATAGTGTCTGCCTACCATATGGAGGGTCCAGGGTTGGATCTCTGGGGCCTCCTGAGCCATGTGGTAAGCTGGCCCATGTGCAATACTGCCACATGCAAGAGTGCCATGCCACACAGGGGCACCCCCACTAGGTGTGCCGTACGCCCAAGAAGTGCGCCCCATAAGGAGATCCGCCCTGCGTGAAAAAAGTGCAGCCTGCCCAAGAGTAGCACCATACACACACAGAAAGCTAACACAGCAAGATGATGTGACAAAAAAGAGATGCGGTTTCCCAGTGCCACCTGGTAAAGCAAGCAGATGCAGAAAAACACACAGTGAATGGACACAGAGAGCAGAAAACAGGGGGAAAGGGGAGAGAAATAAATAAATAATAAATCTAAAAAAAAAAAAAAAAAAGAAAATGTACAAATATGCAAGATGTATTTTGTAGCATTGTTCACAACTGCAAAATACTGGAAACCATCTAAATGTCCAGACAGAGGAGGATGGATAAACTACAACACATCCATACAATGGAATTCTTTGTAGTGGTACATAAGAATGAGAAAGATAGATCTCTTTAAGCTGGGCCAAAGTTAGTTCCAGGATATACTGTTAAATGATACAAAGGAAAGTGCAAAGGACTATGTATAATACACTATTTTTTGTTCAAGGAAAGAAGAAACAAAATATATGTATACCTGCTCATTTCTGCAAAAAGAGACATGGGACAAGTAAACCATTATCATATGAAACTGGCTGTCTATGAAGGATGGGTAAAAACATAGAGAAAGATGAGAATGAGGTAGAAAGGATGGGAGGTAGGGGAACTTCTCCAAGTATACCTCTTTTTATACACCTCACTTCTAGAATCATGTTAATCTTCCATATATTGGGAATTAAACGCAAATTCTAGAAGAGGGGCAAAAAAAGAGAATACAAACAAAAACAAACAAACATGTCTTTCAAACTAGTAGCATACTCATACACAAGGGGGTATGGGAGGAAAAAGAAAAAAACAAAGCCAAGTAACTTTTTGTTTTGTTTTTGCTTGCTTTGGTCTTTTTTTTTTTAAGAGGTACCAGGGATTGAGCCCAAGACCTAGTACATGGGAAGCAGAACACAGTAAGTTAGTAATTGCAAAATAATGTGCATTCTAGGACTGAGCAAATAAGCAAATAAATTGAAGATAGTAAGAGCCATGTTTCTCACTGAAAAGGGTTAAGGAATGATCCTTAGGGTATTAGCCTTAAGTTGGGGTGATCAGTATGAATGCAAGGTTTTATTAATGTATAAATGTAAACATAAATATATACATACATATAAATGTAAACACATATACATCTAGCTACTGTCAGCTGAGAGAGTCTAGATTCAATGACATGCCAGTAGCAATAAGTATACCTAGTGGTAAGTAAGGTTCTTTACTATTAGGAGCCAGTGCTCCATGCAGAAATGCTGATTCCAGGGCTGAGGCAGGTGAGCCAGGAATATCTTATTGTGCTAGAGAGAACGAAATGCTCAAAGAATCTGGGGCCAGAGAATAAGAGAGTACTCACAAAAAAGAGGGGCTTCTACTGGCCAAATATGAGATGATTTGAGTGCCAGCACAATTAAGGAAAATGATTCCATTTATATGAAGCTCAGGAGTATTTGTAAATGTAATGCTGAGACAATGTTAGGAGGAGGGTACTCACTTAAAAGGATATGGCAGAGCCTTCTGGGGTGCTAGATATATTCAACATCATGATCTAGGGAATATTTACTTATGGGTATCCATATGTTAAAATTCACTGAAGTTCTGGACACTTTGAGGTATACTTATACAAAATAATTAGACAGTAACCACAAAAATGAATTAGGGTAGTTTGGCTGTACTAAAAGAACCAACAACCCAAAACAATGAAAAGCAAAAAGAAACCAGAGGAGGAAAAATAATTTAAATATTGGGTCACTCTCAACTGAAACAGAAAGTTAATTATATAATAAAGAAACCTATTCAAATTAATAGTAGTAAGATGATCAAACTGAACTTTGGCTGCATTTTTTAAAGGTGCCACACATACCTTAAATTTCTCCAGATTTCTAATTTCACCTAAAAGATGTTTTATTTCACCATTTTTCTGTTCCAACATGGCAAGCAACCGTTCCTGCTGCTCAAATTCAGATTGAGACCCTTTCATCTGCAGCAGCGTAGCAATTTGCAACTAGAAAAAAAAATTTACAAACCCCCCAAATAAAATTCAGTGATGGAGAAGAAGATTTTGATAATCATATACTTGGTAAAATTAATATTTTGTATTATATTACTTTGTACTCCTAGAAACTAAACTAGCCATTTCTAGTCTAAAAAGTTGAAAACATTTTAATCAAAAACTTTTGCTATATCATGTAACATTAACTTATTTTAACTATGAGTGATATTTAAGTCTATAACATATTTGAAATTTTGCTGAAACAAAATTTAACTGCCTGGCAGTGATCCAGAAGTAGGTCACATAATAGGCAAATAAGCCTGGCCAAATGTTGCACTCATCATATGCACTACATGTAAGAGTCTGATGGAGTTTCTCAAAAATTTTAATTAACTTCAATTATATTAAGTGGGAGAAATTATTAATCTACTCACATTCACAAATGTGAGATTCTTAAATGACAATGAAAAGCAAAGATAAAAGGGAATCTAAGGACGTTGATACAATCCTTAATATACCACATTTTTTTAGAGTAGGAATCACCTTACCTAATTATGACAGCTAAACCTAAACCTGGAGTTGCAAAGTAATCAGAAGGAAGTTAACTAGAAACTAAACCTAGCATTTCTTTCTAACTTCAAAAAGTTCTAGAGTTCTAGAAAGCATCAATTACTTTAAATACAGTTTTGAATAAAGCAAGCAAAGATACAAGGTTGCAGGTGTGTTTAAGAGGAAAAGAGAAAGATGATTTTGACATTTTAAAGAACATCCTTTTTGTTCTTGTTTCAGACTGGAGGCCAGGCACATTCAGCCTAAAACAATTCATAATGCTACCAGTCTCTAAAGATAGCAGGGGACCTCATGGGAACATTGGGAATTAAGAATAGTGGCCCAACAAATACTGAAAGAAAACAAACAGTAGATATGAAAAGATTTACAAAGAAATAATTTCCAAATAGGGCAGTCTCAGTAAATGAGGCAGCACAGTATGGAAATCCTCAGAAATAAAACCAAGAGCTATTATTTATTAAATAAAGGCTTACTATTTGTCAAGCATTTGACAAATGCTCAACCCTCAGGACAATTCTAAGGTTCAGGTTCTATTATTTACACTCACTTTACAAATGAGGTAACTGATGCTCTTAAAAGTTAAAATACTTGTCCAAGGTCACAAAGTCAGCAAGTGACAGAACTAGGATTCAACCTCAAGTTCATTGAATTCAAAAGCTTAATCACTGACCTTTCCTATTTCTTTGAAAAATCCCACTATCCTGAATTAAAGGAAGATGTCCATGCTTCCAGTTACCACTGTAGAAGAGTCAGGTATAATAAATAAGGAGTCAGGATTATAAGGACTGGTACAATATTGAAATCTTCCTAATGTCCATATTTGTTTTTCAGTTACCCCCTCTTTGCCTACAATGAAGACTAGCAAAATCCTCAAATTTCACTCCATAATAAGCCCTTGTGGGAGAAGTAGAGAACTAGCTTTAGTTAAAGCAGGAACCTTAGGGGTATGCTCAGAAAGAATCCGGGCCAAAAGCAGGAAATAAAAACTTTTTAAATTCCTTTTTCACCCATTCCACAAGAAAGTTTTATACCTCCCTGGGAAAACTAGTGAGTAACCATAAAAAAATTAAAAAACAAAAAAACAGTTTTGCTAAATATATACTACTAAATCTTTATTCTAGGGTTTACTTTTTTAAAAATAAAATATAAATGGGATCTTTTTGATCACCTTAAAATATTTTCTTAAACCATGCAGTTCTAGAAATAACTATATAAGTACATTCTTTGAAAGAAAAAAAATGGCTTCTTTGACATATTTGTACATGTAAGGCAGATTCAAAATAGGTTTACTACACCTTTGATGGTGATAATTCTATACCTTCATTCTTTGCATCTGTTCTCTATTAAATGCATTTTGCTTCTTTAGTGATTGATACTTGACTTTCATACTAATAAGCTGACGTTCCATTGCTGCCCTTCTGTCTTCCACCTAGAAAATATTAACATGTTTAATTGTTCTTGTATGTGAAATGCTAATTTATTCATAAGAATATTTATAAGTACCTCTGCAAACAAAGAGTTGCCTTTACTATTGGGATCCACAGCTTGCTGGAGCGCCTGGTCTAACTGCACTTGAAGATCTTGATTAGCTACACGAGCTTTCTAAATTCAAAAGAATATCAGTTAGCAAACAAAAATTAGATTAATAAGAAAACAGCCTATAACAAATTAGAAAAGACAATAAAGATGATACTGTAATCATAATACCTCTAAGGCATTATAGTAAGAAACTGCTTCCTTCTCTCGTTCCTCTTTTTCTTCTTTAAGTCGGTCAACCTGGCGCAGTAAATTAGTACTAAGAAGTTCTAGTTGTTCCTGTTTGTACTGTAGTTCATTCACCACTTCTTTGAGGTTGGTCTAATCAACAGGAATTGAAAAAGAAGAAACTGTCTTAATCCTTCATTTAACAGCTAATCAGTTTATCCCATAGCGGTGGTTCACACCCAAAACTAAAAATCTAGCCAAAGGTTGTAAGGTAAGTAATAAAATAATTAAAATTACTGAAATTTTCAGCAGAGAACCAAATAAAAGGTTCTAGAGATTGCTTTTTTTTTTTTTTAACTTAAGGTTTTAATTAAACTTAGCAAGGATTAAAAACTATTTCACATGCATACTGCATTTCAACTTCCACTGCACCAACATTTTGTATTGGACTTTTACAAACACAAACTAGGATCACAATTAATGGCTCTAAATCTTTCCAAACATTTCATTAATCTATAGGGAAAGCCTGCCTTACATAATCATGTAATCTAAAGCTATACTATATTTGAAGTAATTCATTTAAAAACTCTGTAAAACATTTTAAAATTAATCAGATCAAAGTTGGACCAAAAAATATTTCAGCCTTAAAACTAGTTCCTAAGGGCTATTACAAAAACATGTAAAGGTTAAAAAAAAAAAAAGGAAAGAATGAAACTAACATAGCACATGCTATAAAAATTACCTTCATACTTTCCATTTCAGTCAGCTCAATTTGAAGGGCCAGCATCTCTGAAGACATGGTTTCGTGTACACGCTCAGACATTATCCGCATTTCCTCTGATTTACAAGAGAGGAGTTCCTTCTGATGTTCTACTTTGTGCTTCAGCTGCTTTTCATTAAGCCTAGCTTCATCTAATTCAGCTTTCAGTTTTTCTAACTAAAGAAAAAAAAATCACAGTCTTATGAATGAAAAGGTAACTGTCTCATGGAAGCGGATTTGGCTCAATGGATAGAGCATTGGCCTACCACATGGGAGGTCCAGGGATTCAAGCTCAGGGCCTCCCGACCCATGTGATGAGCTGGCTCATGCACAGTGCTGATGTGTTGTGCCACAAAGGGGTGTCCCCGGGTAGAGCAGTCCCATGCACAAGGAGTGCGCCCCATAAGGAGAGCCGACCAGCGCGAAAAAAACGCAGCCTGCCCAGGAGTGGCACTGCACACACGGAGAGCTGATGCAGCAAGATGACATAACAAAAAGACAGATTCCTGGTGCCACTGACAAGAATACAAGCAGACACAGAAGAACACACACAGCGAATGGACACAGAGGGCAGACAACTTGGGGGGAGGGGTGCAGTGGGCAGGGAAGGGGAGAGAAATTTTTTAAAAAAAGGTAACTGACTCAACAGAAGACATAGTTGCTATACAAACTGCTCTGATAGCTGCAGGATAACTTGTTTTTTTGGAAGACAGTCCAGCTGAACAAACCTATTTTACTACCTTTTCTTAAGGTCCCATAGTTCCAAATCTTAGGAAATTGAAGCTATATAGCTTAAAGGGAACAAAAGTATAGCGGAGGGATAAAGCTATAGAGTCAAGTCTAGGTTAAATCCCTCCTGGGAGAAGTTACTTCCTTGGGGAAGCAAGCCTCATTTCTCATATGTAAAACCGGTAAATGATGGCAACTGAGTTACCGTGAAGCTCAAATGGGAGGTGGGGTAAAACATTCAGCACAGTGCCTACCATTCACTAACTGGTAGCTGTTATCAATAAAAAAGCTTTCTCTTAATGTACATAGTTGCTATAATTAAATTGAACTGTGTTGAAGAGGGTTCCTAGATCTCTAAGATGACACATAAAAGATAAAAGCCTCTTAGCTCCATTTCTTTCCCTTTTCTATTTTCATGGTTGAAATAAAAATTTAACCAAATCACATGCTAAAAAAAAACATCTTTCTGAAAAACATCACTGATTGATCTAAACTTACTGCATGGTGAGACTATATTGGGATTTCCTATTTGTCCAAGGCTAGAAACATTTAACAGACAGTGACAGACCTTATTTTTTAAAACGTATAAATAATCCATGCAAGTAACGAGAGTAGGCAGCCAATATATAAAGTGATTTGAGAATATCAACAGGACTGAAAATACTTTTTGACTGACCTTGTGTTCCACCAAAGAAGCCAATTCTATAACTGGCCTTGCCACAGGCTCCAAATATTTCCTAATCTATTTTTTTTTTTAGGTAATGAAAGCTACTGCTAAAATGAAAACAATATCCAGGAAAAAAATATGCTGCATCATTATCAATTATTAGTGTCTCAACCCAGATTAGTTTCAGAAAACCTAAACTACTATCTCAAAAGTGGTATGCACCATCATTCTAATGATTACATGAAAGCATATTTTGATAGTTTATTTTACTGTACAGTAGGAAAAATATACCCAGCTTGAATATATGATTTCATTGACATCATTACTTAGAATGAGATGGTATTTAGAAAATGGGTCAATTTAATGACAAATTAAGTAATGGCAGAGATGGTACACTGATGTGGGAAAAATCTTAGGAGGTGCTACATAAAAAACTGAAATTGGAAAACAGACTTCTGAGAAAACCTAAAAGTCAGGAAAGTTTTGGTAAAAAGGGGTCTGGAGAAGTCAGAGTAGACTTTGTACAAAGATGAGCCACAATCAAAGGACTGCTTTCTTTGAAGTAACCTGTAGGTATAGGTGGTAGCTGTGGGTGGCAAAAGGGAATAGATAATTGAACAATTGTTGTCTACTTTGTATTTATGCTTGATATGGAGTGAATATAATGTGTCTTTATATTAAATACAGTGACTCAGTAACACAAGCTATGGAGTCATACTGCCTTAGTTCAAATCTTGACTGGTAATTTCTAGCTTTGTAATTCTGGCCAATTTATTCAATCTCCCTAAACGTTTTTTTCAACTGTTATCTAAACATAATAATGGAATAATGGTATTCTCACAGAGTTACTGTGAGAATTGGATCACATTTCTTAGTTTACCTTAAAAAAGCAAATAGTATCAATTTTTAATGCATATCAATTTTCAGAAACTACTGCTTTCTTTTATGGAATTAAAAAGCATACCACTAGTTGTAGTAAAGGCTGGAAGACTTCTATACTCTGTACTGTAAAAAAGGAGGGCATGCTGGTCAGTACCTGTGACAGTGAAACCAAAACTCCATCACAAATATCCAGTTACCAAAATTAAATACTGTATTTAATTAGTTGAATATTATTTATAAAAGTCCCTTGGTAAACACCTGTTTTTCAATGTTGCCGCGCCCAACATTAAGATAATGACCCTTTGATCTTAGTTATTTTGTGTAGGCAATATTCAAGAAAATCTTCACCTAAGTTTACAGATGGCAGCATAAACATGGGAGATTCTTGCTCTGAAATACAAAGATTCCAAACCTTATTTTTTAGTTCATTCACTTCCTGTCCATGGCTTCTGCTCAGTTGTTGTTCTAATTTCTCGAGGTGCATTTTCTGCTGTTGTTTAATAGCTTCACATTCAGAGCTCAAACTTTCTAACATTCGACTCTTGAGCTCAATTTCTCTCTGAAGAGTGTATTTTTCTTGTTCATAATTCTGAAAACAGATCCAATTACTTCAATTAAATAAAAATAGCTTAAATTCTCACATATACACAGTTCTCAACTTCAACTGTTTCATTCCTAGTGTCACACACTTACTTTCTTCATATCAACCATACACTGAACCTGGAATGACTTTATAGCTGATTAGTCTTAATAACCTCAGAGGGGCATTTTGTGACTGTTTAAGTCCATGCTAGGATATGGTAATTGCTTCTTTGCTCTACCAAGGAAGGAAAAGTGCTTCATGGCATGTCAACATGTCAAATAATGTGTGATAGGAAAAAAAAATGATTTAATGGCAAATAAGATTTCCTAGTGAGAAATACTTGGTTTGATAATGAGATGCTCTACCTGTACCTCTGAACAAAATGAAGAAATAAAGGTACAGGTAAAAAGGAGAAATACTGAATTAGCACTTACTTTCTGAAGGCAGTCACCTGAGAAATGTTCACAAAATGACTATCAGTATGAATACAGTGCTGAGACAGAAGTAATATTTAAGAGGGCTTTTGCTGACTAACAAGGAACTTTAGAGATAAAAGGACATCAGTTCAAACTCCTTCAACATGCTTTAAATAATAGGATAAAATTAAGTCAAATAAGAAAAAAAATTTTGAAACATTCATATTATTCCCCCATAAGCCTTTCTATAAAAAATTCAAGCAGAATCTTAATTGTTGAACTAATGCTTAAATTTGACGAATTACTTCCCAAAACAACGGAGCATAATACAGTATTATTTTCTTTTAGATTAATAATCTTTACCTTTAGGACTTGGTATTGCATTCTTAGTCAAGAATCGTATATGGAAAAGTAAGGGTTGCCGTTAGTTATTTCTACTTGCCATTTTACCATTTTGAGAGTCAAGTTTAATATAAGTTGCTCAGTATTTATTAAATAAAACTGATTTATTCATTCTTTCAATAAATATGTGTGTGCCAGGCACTAGGGATACAACAGTGAACAAGGCAAACAAGATTCTCTCTCTCATGGAGCTTATAATTTAATTCTGCAGAGAGTTAAAAGAGAGCAAGTAGCGTTAACTTTACACAGTCAAAGAAGGCCTCCAAGCTGAGGAGACACATAACTGAAACCTCAACCATCAGAGAACTCAATCCACAAAGAAAAGGGAGTGAACATTTCAGGAGGAAGCAACAAGTAGTGTAAAGCCCACAGGTGGAACTAGTACAGCTAAGAACAAGGCAAAGGGTTTGAGATGAGGCACATAAGAACCTGCAAACCCAACGAAGGAACTTGGATTTTGCCTTAAGTATAATCAGAAGGCTTTGTATTAATTTTAGCAGGGCTGTGACACGATCTGTTGCATATTTTTAAATGACCTCTATGATTGCTATGTGAAGAATTTATTGTATGAATGACAATATGGAAGAAGGCAACCAGGTTAGAAGGCTACCATAGTAGTCTAAGGGAGAGATGATGCTGTTTTAGACTAGTGTGATAGTAGATTAGATAGAGGTTTTGTTAAGTCAAGTTCTTAGAAAATCTGTTGATGACTAAATGTGAGAAATAAGGGAAAGGAATCTAAGAAATCTAGATTTCTGACTGAAACAACTGGATGAATGCTATTACATTTACTAAATAAGCTAATGAAAATTACAAGATGTTTGGTCTGTATGCAGGGAATTAAGTATTTTGTCTATGTAAGTTTGAGAGTCTACCAGTGAACAGGTGAATACGTAAGTTTGGACTTCAGGGAGAAATAAGTGCTTTTGTAGTTTTGAGTGTCACGGGGCATTCAGATGTTATTTAAAGCTATGAAACAAGATAAGGATACCTAGGAAGTGTGCAAAAAGACAAAAACTAAGATCCAATATGTGGTAAACAGGGCAAACATAACCTGATTTTTCAAACACTGAATACACTGGGTTGGAAAGAATATTAGTTCATTTAATTCATTCTCCTTTACTGTGTGGGTAGGGACTAGATCTAAAATCTTGAGAACAGAAAATAATATTAATAATAATTGCTAGATAAGATAAAACTTCGATAGCTAAACACACCCTTGTAACAGAGAAGTCCAGAGTCTTACCTCAGTCACAGTCATAATTTCAGTACGACATTTATCCAATTGATTCTGTAATTCACTTTGGCTTTCCACTAATTGTAAACCATACTGTGCAGCTTTTAGTCGTTCTTCTTCAACCTCTTTGAGCTTGCATCGCAGATCTGTGATTATATCTGCCTCCATGTTCTTTACCTGTTTTTAGCCTACTGTATTTTAGAGGAAATAAACTGCTTGAGCTTCTCCATATAATGAGATCAATAATCACACACACACTCAACACTATTGCCCAATAAAGATATATTAAGATTTTCTTTCCGACCTGTAAGTAGTTAACTTTGCATCTTTTTTTTCCAGAGCAAGATCTGGCAATTCTGTTACCAGATTTGAGACCAAATCAGAGTAAAAAAAAAGATAAATGCATTTAATTTTGTTTCTAAGAAATTCAGCATCAGGAAACTGTTCAGCTACAGTGCACTAATCTTCCTTAAATGCTAAGGTAGGGTAGGCCTCGATTATATGACAATACAGGTAATTAAAATTAAGAGAACAGTGAAAGAAAAGAAATTAAGAAGCATTATTGTAGCATGACTGCTACCTAAAATATAAAAAGGAAACTTTGAACAATGTTCAAAGGATTATGATGTGCACAAATTTCCACACAAGCATTAACTTCCTTCACACATTACATTTGCTTTACTGTAAACAGACGCACTAGTATTTTCTCAGTTACTCATAAGAGAGGATACAAAAATAAAAACTATGTTTAGAGGAAATTTAAGGACACTGTGCTCATTCTAGCTTTTCAAGGCAGGACTTAAACATTATATATAGAAATTCAATTTCATCATCCTTTCCTATTTGGTCCCAGCCTCTTAAACCAGATTCAAATTTAGCTTTGCCTTTAAAGAATGTCAGGCCATTACTAGAGTATTCTCCTATGTTTCCAGTCAATGTCGTCATTTAGTCAACAAATACTTTTGAATGTCCTATGTTGTAGGTTCCATTATTGGGCACATCAGATACATTAGAGGACAAAATGGACAAAATTGCTCTTTCATGGCACTTAAATCTCAGTGAAGGAAGACTAGCAATAAATACTCTAAAAATTAAGTCCTTTAGAAAGTGGAAACAGGGACAAAAAATAGAGCAGGATAAGGAACTTGAAAGTAGAGGTGGGAATAGAGTAACCAGAATGAAATTTAAAATAAAGGGCAGAAAGGGGAGAACCCTCAGGTGACCTCTGAGCAAAGTCTTGCAAAGTATGAGGAAATTAGCCATGTTAGGGAAGGTTTTATTTAGGGAAAGGTTGTTCCAGGCAGAGGGGAAGCCCTGAGGTAGAAGGAGTCCAATGGAGTGAACAAGATGGTAGTGAGGGCACAGGAGGTAATAAGGGAGAGTGAGCAGATAAGGCCATCTGAAGGATTTTGGCTTCTACTATGGGTGAAAAGTGGAGTCACTGTAAAATCTGGAGTAGAAGATTTATATATCTTAAACAGATCATTCTGGCTACTATGTTCAATAGTTTGAAGGGGAGAAAGGTTGGAAGCCGGGAGACCAGGTGAGATGAAAACTCAGAGCAGGGCGGTAGCATACCAGGTGGTAAGAAATGGCTCGATTCTGTATATATTCTGAAAATAAAGCCATGATTTTCTGATAAACTGAATGTGGGATCTGTGAAAAAGAGAAGAGTTAAAATGTCTCTTAGGCTTTAGCCTCAGCAACCAGTAGAATGGAATTCACATCAACAGAAGCATGGAAAACTCTTGAGTAAAGAAAGTTTTGGAAGGAAAATCGGGAGTTCAGATTTGAACATGAAAGATGTCAAATACATAGCTGGATATCTAAGTAGGAGAGAGGTCTAGGCTGGTGATATAAAGGTGGAAGTTAGCGTAAATCCTTGATATCACCAAGGGAGTGAGCAGAATTAAAAAGAAAAGAATCAAGGATTAAACCCTGTTAAGACGTGGGTCTTCAACTGAGAATGATAGGGGAGATACAGACTTTGAGAAGAGAAGGTACCCTATGTTACCTAGGGCTGGCAGTTATTGCTCTAAAACATAAGACCTTTTCAAAGCTGTACAAGGTGGACAAGCCAGGTAAATATTGGAACTCTAGTAATAAACAGTTATTGAGAATTTACCAGTTGTTAGGCAGTGTACCTCAAATGCATTACCTCATTTAATTCTCTTGATGCATCTAAGTACTATTGTACATCTCCATTTACCAAAGAAAAAATGGAGCTAGCCTCAAGACACCTCAATCAGAAATATCCAAGGAAGCGAAAAGGTTAATTCATTGAAAAGACTTGCTGGAACTTCTATTATGGGTCAGGCAGTGTGCTAGTATTGAGGACATAATGGTGACCCCAAAGTGAGACAGTATCTCTGTCTTTTTAAAGTTTATAGTCTGTTAGTAGAAAGGCATCAATCAAATCAAATAACTGAACAGTAAAGTTACAAATGTGATAATTGCAAGAAGAAGATGGTGCTACCTGAGTGCATAATAAGGGAGAGGCATCCTAATTTGGGTAGTGGGGTATGTGTATGCAGGGAGGGGAAGGGATATGGACAAGAAAGGTTTCTCTGAAGAAGTGACATTTCAGCAGAAATTTAATGGATAAGCTGCAAAGAGATGGAACCAGGTTTAAACAAAAACTACAGCTAATAATATATGTCAGGCACTGTGCTTGGTGCTTTGTATACAACTTATATAATCCTCTCAGCAGCCCCAGGAGATAAAAGGTATTTCCCCCATTTTACACATGTGCAAACGGAGGCATAGAAAAGTTAAGTCACTTGCCGGGGTTACCTGCTAGTAAGTGGCTAGGTCAGATGGGAACCTGAGTCTAGCTCCATAGCTGAGCGCACCTAACCATTCTGCTGTAACGCTTGTCAACAACATACCCTGTACAAAGCATTTAGGAACGAGCCTCTAGGAATCGAGCTGTGTACGTTCTTAACCACTACTCACCGGCAGCATGAATTTAAACAACTTACTGTTCTGCTGCCTTATCTTTTAAACAACACCACCTACCTAAAAGGTTACTAAAAGGATTAAATCAGATAATGGACGAAAACCAACTAAGGCAGAATCTGGCACACAGCTGTCTAGTCTGTCAAAGAGAAAGATAATGCGAACCACATATATGGTTTTAATTTTTTTAAGTCTCCGTAGTAAAAAATAAATAAATAAACCCAGGTAAAATTAATAGTATTTCATTTAATCCATCAAAAATATTGTCATTTCACATGATCATTACAAAATTATTAATGACATGCGCCTTTTTTGTGTACTAAGTCTTCGAAATCCAGTGCGTATTCTACACTTACAGCATTTTTCAACTCGGCCAGTCACAGGGGCTAGCGGCCACGTACCGGGCAGCGCAGAGCTAGTGTGGTTTATTACTATGCGGCCCAGGCGGCCGACCCGGCCAAATTTATTCAAATTCCCCCGGGATGGGGCGTGGCGAGGCAGCCTACGTTAGATTAAGAGCCGCTCGAAACTTGTTGTTTCGGGTTTTTTTTCCTAAAAGGCCTGGGCCGAGACCGAGACCCCGGGTTTCTTAGGCCTTGCTGTCTCCGCCCCAGGGGCCCTCCTTAAGCTGCTCCCCACCACTCTCTGCACACCTGCCTCCCACCAAGCCCCTTACCCCTACTTCTTTCCTCACCCCGTTCCCCTGCCGCTGCAGCCGGTGGCTCGTGCTGAAGATGCGTAACCGCGGGGGCCACTTCACCATGCAAACGCCTGCTCATTCAATCACCGGTAGCGCCGGGCCTTTTTGAACGCAACTCCCGCGACAGCTCGCACATCTCACGAGAAGTTGCGCCCCTGTCTCCCAAAGAGTTAAAACAGAGAGGAACGCCCGACAGAGGGCCTCGCCCCGAAAGCAACTGCGCAAGTGCAGATGGCCAGGGGTACGCTCGGCGCAGGCGCAGACTGAATTCTCTGCCTGGTCGAGTTTTCCCGGGTTTGGATTTTGGGGTTGTCTTCGGGGTGTCCTGCTTTTGTTGGTCTGTGCTTTTTAAGGTAGTGCCTTGTGGAGGCCCGTCGCTAGAAGGGTAGACCGGGACGTTTTGTTTTTTGTTTGTTTTTTAATAGCTCCAAAATAATTTTATTTGGAAGGAACTGAGTTGGTAGAGAAAAAGTAACATGTAAGGAGCAAAAGGAGCATGCTTTCGGAGCACCTCATTTGAAGATACTTAATTTTTGTCTTTTGTGTTTTTCTGCTTTAAATTTCACTGTGGCGACGAATATACAACACATAATTTCCCATTTTAACCACACTAAACTTAGTGATATTAATTGCATTCACATTATTGTGCTGCTATCACCAGCGTCCACATTTTCACTGCCCCAAACAGAAACTGTAACCGCTAAACAATAACGCCTCCTGTTCCCCCGCCCCTTGTAGCCTGTAATCTACTTTGTCTCTGAATTTGCTTACTCCAGGTGTTTCATGTATGTGAAATCACAGTGTGTCCTTTTGTGTCTGGTTTATTTCACTCAACATGATATCTTCAAGGTACATCCATCTTGTAGCATTCCTCAGGTCTTCATCCTTTCTGGGCTGAATAATTCCATTATGTTGTGGCAGACTGGATTATGCACTTGGGTGGGGGGTGGGGGTGGGGGATTGACAACACAGGTTCTTCACCCGCATTTCTGTGGGTGTGAACCCACTATAAATAGGATTTCTGGAAGATGTTATTTAAAGTTAAGGTGTGGCTCAACTGAATGGGGTTGTGTCTTAATCTGAATTATTAGAGTCCTAAGCAGAAAAATTTTTTAGACAAATGAGAGGAGCCGGAAACTGGAAACTGAAAGTCTGGAACCTGAAGGAGAAAGAAGAGCTTGCCTTGAGGTGGGAAAACCAAGGACCCCAAAGATTGCTGCTGATGTCTGCAAGGGTTCAGGCGCCCTTTCTGGGTTCAGGGCTTTTCTTCTTCCTGGGTTCAGGGTTCCTGTCCTCCTGGGGCTCCAGCTTAAGGCTTCAGCATCGAACTCCAACATTAAAACTCCAACTTTAAGAAGCCCCAACTCTGCCCTTTGGCGTGGCCCAATCAAAGCCCTAATCTTAACTTAATCACGCCCAGGTTCAGACCAGTTTACAAACATAATCCAACATCTGTTTTTGGAATTGATGACTATGTCAAACTGCTACACTCTTTTTTTTTCTACAGAGGAAAACAAAGCCCAGAGAAGAAAAATCTCTTGTTAAAGTGGTAGAAATAGAATTTAAACTAATGTAGTTTGAGTCTAGATTACAGACTCTTATGTGTAGTGTGTATATACATTTAAATAATGAAGTTATTTTTTGTAAAGCTTATACATATTAATGATTCAAAACTTTAAGCAATCAGAAATAATATTAGCCAATATTTAGTGAACATTTCTGAGCCTAACAACTGTCATATGGTTCATTTTGTGTTTTTGAGCCTATCCTTTCTTGCCTACTTGAGGTCTTGGCTCTAGCTCATCTCTATCTCATCATTAGCTGTTTTTTGCCCCCTCTATTAAAATACACTGTAATGCTTTCCATCTCAAATAATAACAATTACATCCCTTGGCCGCAATGATCTGACACTCCATTTATTTGCTTCCCTTTATAACAAACTTCTTGGGAAAAAAGGTTTAAATTCACTATCTCCATTTTATTATAATTGTTTCTCCCAATCTCGGGGTTTGGGCCCCTACCAGCCCAGTGAAATGGTTCTTGGCAAGGTCACCAGAGAGCTCTGTCTTGCAAAATCCGGTAGTTGATCTAGACATTTGGCAGAGTTGATCGCTCTCCTTGAGTCATTTGGTTCTTGGTATACCCCACTCCTCTTGCTCTTCTCTTCTGCATTTCTTTTGCAGTCGTCTATTTCTAACTGAGCAAGGCCAGTTGATTTGGGTTTTAAAACTGGAAATGGTGATACCTTCAAGTGATTACAATGTAGCAAAACAGATGTATTTGAGCCTGAATGAACCCAATACTATTCTTCACAATGATTCCCTTGGTTCTGGATAAATGAAACAAGTTCCATTTCGCTTTCATTTAATAAAGATCCCTCAACTGAGCAGGTAGGAAGACCCTGTTCTAGCCTAGACCAGTCACGACTGGCTGAAATGAGCTAATCTGTAATCAATCTGAGCTTGTTTTTCTCCTTTGCTACATGAGAAGATGGTCTTAGATTACCATTAATATTTCTTCCAATTCTAATTTTTAAAATGTTTGTTAAATGATTAACTGAGTGACACAAAGTGTAAGGAGTAGTGGAAGGAATTCAGAATTGTGATAAATCAACACTCTTGTCTGAAAGAAGCTCACAATATAGTAGGATGTAAAAAATATATATTTGTATTATATACTGTGATATACAGATATTTCACACATATAAATACTTACAGACTTGTGTATAAATGCCCTATCAGTAGTGTACACCCTCCATTAAAGAAGTTGCGTGAAGGGAGAAGGCGGATTTGTCTGAGTGCTCCTTTAAGGTTTCATGGTGCTCGTGGCACTTGAGCAGGGCCTTGAAGGATGGCAGAGCTAAGGAGGAGGGCATGAAAGGGAAGGGGCTGTAGTAGCAAGGTCACAGAAGCTACACCTATCACAATTAAGGTCACTGTTTAGGAACTGTCTAGGGCACTGCTGCTACCACCACTGGACACTAGATGTCGCAGGTGAAACGGCTTCTAGATGATCCTGGCTGCTTTGGATCCCTAGCTCAGTTACAGTTCCCAATGCAACGCCACATACCCAGAGGAGGTCCACATACCCATGGCATGCCCTAAAAGACAGGGTCAGAAAAAGCACAAGCCCCTATCTTTTTCAGTTTACATAATACAAGATGGGACTTTGCCTCCTCTCACAATAGTGGATTCACCAAGTGTAGGAAAGGGTGATGCTAGGTAACCAAAAGAAAGGAAAAAGAGAGAAGTCACCCCCTCCCACCCAATTCCTATTACTATAGTTGCTCAAAAGGTGGCTGGACAGCTATAGTGGACTTGTCATCACTCCTTCATTTAAAATTTTTTTTTCTTTTTTATTATCTTTTTTTAAAGATACATAAATGTTACATTAAATGTTACATTAAAATGTAACATTAAAAAATATAAGAGGTTTCCATATACCCCACCCCCAACACCCCCCACACCTCGTACATTGACAACTTCTTTCATTAGTGTGGTACATTCATTGCATTTGATGAATACATTTTGGAGCACTTCTACACAGCATGGATTATAATTTATATTGTAGTTTACACTCCCAGTCCATTCAGTGGGTTACGGCAGGATATATAATGTCCTGCATCTGTCCCTGCAATATCATTGAGGACAACTCCAAGTCCCGAAAATGCCCCAATATTACACCTCTTTTTCCCCTCCCTGCTTTCAGCAACTCCCACGGCCACTATCTCCACATCAATGATATAATTTCTTCCATTGCTAGAGGCACAATAGTTCTATAGTAGAATACAGTAAGTCCACTCTAGTCCATACTTTATTCCTCCATCCTGAGGACCCTGGGATGGCGATGTCCACACCTTCATTTTAACTGTTCTATCAGAAGTGAAAGGATTAGTTCTCAGAAATGGCATAGAGGGGAGTGTTGCATTGTGTCAAACGTTGCGTATATTTTGACATGAACTTATTGAATGCTTAAGTTTGCTTTTAGCAAAGTAGGCAAACAGTCTATGATCTCAACAAACTCAGAGTTTAGTGGAAGAGACATTTATCAACCAATAAATCTGTATGCAGGTTTAGACTTTCCTTTTTATTCGCGTTAATTAAGCAAATCATCAAGCTAGTCTTTTTCAGTGTCAAGCAGGAACAAGCTCAGGACCCTGAGACAAGGTCTGCCAAAAAGGACTGGATTACTTTACAGCTAAAGTTCCATGATTCACAGGATGGGCTAGGAAATGAAATTTTGTAAGATATACACAAGGTGGTGATAATTGAAACCTTGAGAATGGGAGGGGGTGAGGAGGGAGGGAGGGAGAGAAGAGTGTGCTATGTGTTGGACTTTGGGATTGTCCTAATCCACAGAACTGGAGGAGAATAAATTTCCAAGAATAGAAAGAGAAGAGAACAGGATATTGTGCTGTCACTGCTACATCTGTGATGATTAGATATCAAAATTAATAATTGTTCCAGACAGGTGGGTTTGACTGTTTACTAGTAATGATAATGGTTGTGCCTGCCCAGTTTGCAGGCTCTCCTGGCTCTGCCATGCCTAGTGCCAGCTTCAACTCTTTTTTTTTTTTAAGATTTATTTATTTTTTATTTATTTCTCTCCCCTTCCCCCCCCCCCCCCCCCCCCCCCGCTCCCCTGGCTGTCTCTTCTCTGTGTCCATTCGCTGTGTGTTCTTCTGTGTCCATTTACATTCTTGTCAGCCACACCGGGAACCTGTGTATCTTTTGGTTGCATCATCTTGCTGTGTCAGTTCTCCGTGTGTGCGGCGCCACTCCCAGACAGGCTGCACTTTCTTTCGCGCTGGGCGGCTCTCCTTACGGGGTGCATTTCTTACACGTGGGGCTCCTCTATGCAGGGGACACCCCTGCGTGGCAGGGCACTCCTTGCGCACATCAGCACTGTGCGTGGGCCAGCTCCACACGGGTCAGGAGGCCTGGGGTTTAAATCCTGGTACTCCAATATGGTAGACAGAAACTCTATCAGTTGAGCCAAATCCGCTTCCCAAGCGTCAACTCTTAATGGGCCTCTGAGTAGTTGTAGTCCTCACTCAGAGCAGGGATATGCCAGCCCAACATTTATTGGTTGACTTCACATCAATTCCTTCCTCCTTTTCTTGCAAAAGCATCCTGATTATTCTTGGGAGAATTCACCTCTCCCTCCATTTCCAGCCATGTGGATTGTTTAAAACTGATCCTATCCTTTAGCTCTAGCAGAGCCCAGTACCCTGGTAACAGTAGTTAGTTCAGAGAAAGGCCTGTGACTGAGTCCAAGTCAATGAGATAAAATGAGATTTTCATTGGGACTACAGTAAAAATGGATTTTGTTAACCTTGAAACTTAGAAATCCATAGCCCAGATCTTCCAGGTGCCAGTTTGGGTCCATAGGGGTAAGTGGGCTTGCAAATGGAATCACACAGAGAAATGGTAAACAGAGGAAGAAGAGAGTGCTGGACAGGCTGTTTGAGCTCTACGTTAAGCCTCTCATGAAGCTCAGACAGCTTCAATTTGAGTTTTCTGTTACTTGCAATACAGTTCTAAGTAACGTACTCAGTAATACTTAAATGTCTGAGCTTGAGGGGACAGATTAATCTTTCAATTCCCCATTCTACATTGAGACTTTATGAGGTTGAAACTGAGAGTTGTTAACTTTGATCTTTGAGAGATTAGATTTGCTGTTGGCTCCTGTAGCAGTTTGATATGGTTATGAATTCCAAAAATAGATACTGGATTATGTTTGTAATCTGGTCTGTATCTGGGCATGATTAAGTTATGATTAGGGCTTTGTTTGGGCCACATCATTAGGACTAACAGAAAAAAAGCATGGCAAAGGACAGGGAGTTTCTGATGTTGGAGTTTTGATGTTGGAGTTTGATGATGAAGCCTTAAGCTGGAGCCCCAGGAAGTAAGCACACAGAAGGAAGAGAAGCAAATCCCAGGAAGAGACGAACCCTGAGCCAGAAGAACACAGAGGAATAGAGACGGCTCTTAGAGACAGCAGAAACCCCAGGGAGAAAGACAGTCATTTGCCTGATAGTCTACAGCTGACTTTGTGGAGGAACCAGAGAAGCTGAGCCCAGAGGAACCCAGGAAGCCCAAACATTCACAGACATCTACAGCCATTTTGCTCCAAAACATGAAAACCGACTTTGGTGAGGGAAGTAACTTATGCTGTATGGCGTGGTATCTGTAAGCACCTATCCCAAATAAATACCCTTTATAAAAAACAATTTCTGGTATTTTGCATCATCACCCTTTGGCTGGCTGATACAGCTCCTTTGAGAAAAAATGGCTTAGTTCAACTAAAAGGGAAGTTTACCCTAAATGAAGAGGCCTAGTATATAGGGGAGGAAAATAAGGACCCAAACAGTTGTATTAATCAGAGGGTCAATACCTCTTGGCACAGGTTCAGATTATCAGCAGCTCCATTCCTTAAACTGACTTCTTCAGAGGTTTTTTTAGCAACTAAACCAGTTAGAATTAAGATGGAACGTTTTCATCAGTTATGGTTTTTACTTGCCAAAAACAGTACCCACTCTAGTTGGTTTTATACACATATTTTATACTAGAGTGCTAAATTTTGCAACTGTTCACAAGATATAGTTGCTACTTAGGATTTTCTACCTTCCAGGACTCATTACATACTTTTATTCTCTGACAGTACCCAGTTGGGGCTCTCCACCCAGTGGAGTAAACCGAATCCTTCCTGCTGAATTAAGGCCCATTCCCTCATTATGATTAATGTTACCCCCTATTCTGTTAGCCCAGGACCCTGTTCTCTCTGTGGGATTGAAATCCTGACTCTACTTTTCCTTGCTCGTGTGTGTGCGATTCACTATGATCTCCCCCAGTGAAGAAGGGGTGACTGCCTCAGTGTCGTAATGCTTAGTTTAATGTATCATATTTCTAGGAAAAACAACTTGGGAGTGCACACAGTGTAAGGGGAAATTGATGACTCAGCATCCTGGAGGGAGCAGCTGGATACACCTGTTCAGAACAGCCTATAAGCTAGTCCTGCCTCTTACCACTAGGTGGCAGTCTTTCCAAATATTTTACTTGAAACTCTCGTCCTCCAGTTACAGAAATTGAATTCCACTGGGAGAAATTGTTACTTGCTAGTTTCGGCTTGAAGAGTAACCTAAGGCACATATTTGTTATAACCTACACACTCTGACATTTGAAATTTTAATTACTGCTCATCTTGAGTCCCTTCCCCTCCCCCTACTTGGTTAACTGCCTCATGCTTTTCTTTGGAGAGCGCCTGGTTAAGAATACAGCAGTGTTCTGAGGTGCGCTGCTGGGGTCTATCGCACGCTCTGTTACTTCCTAGTTGTGGTTACTTTTAGCAAGCTACTTAGCCTCTCTAAGCCTCATTTATAGAACCGGATCATCGAAGGACCTCACTCATTAGGTCCTTGTGAGGCTTAAATGAACTAACACTTTTGAAGCATTTCGCATAATGTCAGTAAGTGGTAGCTGCTGTTATTGACAGCTTTGTCTCAGCTTAAATGTCACTTCTCTGAATCCTTGGCTAGGTCTCCCATGTATCGTTCCTAGCATCCTGTGCTTATCCTGCAGAAAACTTAGAGTAGTTTGTAGTAATTTGTGTGATTTGTGTCTGCCTCCCTTACTAAACTGTCATCTTGTTGAGGACAGAAAATGCACATTTATCTGTTTTGTCCACTAAAGTTTCTCCCAGCAAGTGGTACACAGTAGGTGCCAAAATAAAGTTTGATGAATGAAAAATGCATTCTCAAATCACTAGTTTCAAATACAGTTCATTGATTTAAAAGGAAAATCAGTCAGCTCTCTTTGATCTCTTTGAGAAATCAAAGTCAGATAACTTGTAAAAGAATTGCTTACTATTCTTAATCATGACTGAAAATGTTAAAAATTTGTTCATCATCTTCCATAAAATAAATTAAATATTCCAGAGGTGGTACCCAAACGAAAGTATTCTGGGGTAGTTTGTTGTTTTTATTTTTCCTTCTTTATTTTTTTAAATGTTAGATTTTAAAAAGATGAGGTCCCCATATACCCACCACCCCCTCACCCTGCTCCTCCCACATTAACAACCTCTTTCATCATCATGGCACATTCATTGCATTTGGTGAATACATTTTGGAGCACTGCTGCACCACATGGATAGTGGTTCACATTGTAGTTTACCCTGTCTCCCAGTCCATCCAGTGGGCCATGGCAGGACATACAATGTCCAGCATCTGTCCATGCAGTTGGGGTAGTTGCTCTCCCCTGAAATTTGAATTGCTTCATTCAACTATGACAATATATTAATAAATACCCCTCAATTGAACCAATATCTCTTCATTGAGAATTTATGTATTGATCTAAGTTCTGCAATTCAAACATTTTATGTATACTAGGGAGCTTGGTAAAATAACCCTACCAGGGACACCTACAATGCAAAGAATATTTGGCTTAAGTAAATGTTCATTTTTGTATAAATATAGATTTTCATGTTTCAAGTTTGCTGAACGGAAAAACCACACTTGATGAACTGAAAGGTTTTAAATTTATTAAGTTTTCCTAATGGCTTATTATGTCGCTAACAGGTACATCCGTGTCCTCCAAAACAAATGCATGCATATGTTGTCTTCTTAACTTCTCAAATTAGAAAAAATTAAAAAACACAAGTACAACTTCAGTAATCCTTAAAGTTATCTGGCTGTGAAATAATCAACTAAACCAGTAAGAAGGTCCAAAGCACAGTAATAAGAAATGTTCCAGTATTAGTTATTTTATAAACTTAAAAAATAATTTTATGTTTCCAAAGTCTTCTTGAAATATGGAAAATGACAAAGAGTTTGCAGACTTGAAATACCTTGCAGAGACAGTAAAGATCCACTTCTTGCTACCACGGTGATAAGTGTGAGGAAGCCCTGACACTAACTGTGCTGCCTGCTTTCCATTAGTCCTTGCTTTACAGTTCTGTTTGCTTCTCCACTTCCTGGCAGGAACTTGGACTCTGGCTTCATCACTCATGAACCCTATCAACTCACCCATGACACTCTACATGCTAGCAGTATTTGGCCACTTTCGATAAACCGATCAGTCTTGCAAAATACTTGCCTCAGCTGAAGTTCTGGAACTCATCACACGTCTTCTCTAACCATCAGTCTTGTCTGCCTTTGGCTCTCAGATGACCCACACAGCTGGGGTACAGCCCATGTGCTCGCATGAACCAGGCTTCTTTAGAAACCGAGGTCTCCTGGCTTTTGGCACTCAAATAGTGCTCTTGTACTTTCTATCAGATCAAGGCTGAATAATCTCTTGAGGGTGACCAACCTTTTAAATCTTGGAGGACTAACAGTTCCAAGAATCTGTGTGTGTTTAGCTCTTTGTAAGAAAGGTTATAGACAGAGAGTGTTCCTTATGACTGCATTTCAATGTAACAAGGCCCAGATTATTTTTCCCCTTGTTGTGGATTAGTCTGGATGATGGCAGTACACTCTTTCCCCCAACCCCCATGCCAATCTGTTAATTTGTGCATAAAGTAATCTCTGGGCACAAATGAGAAGTATGTTTCTGAATTACACTGGTGTGTAATCATTGTTGTTATACCTGATAGAAGACAGGGGAGTTAGGGAAGGGTGTGGTGGACTGCCATTCTGACCTATAAAACTGGCGGAATTGAGATTATTAAGTGTCCTGTAATCAGAGCCAGAGTTAAGTTCTTGAAAAGAAATCTAATTCAAAACTTTTAAATCTGCCAATCAACCTGAAAAAAAAAATAGGTTTAAAAATTAATATATGGGGAGCAAGTATAGCTCAGTGGTTGAGGACCTGCTTCCCATGCACAAGATCCTGGGTTAAAATCCTCATACCGCTTTAGAAAAATAACATATAATTTATTTTATTGTGTTCCCAAGGTTGGATTTCATACCTGCTCCCTCAAAAGAAATTGGTGCTTTGGGAGCGGATGTAGCTTAAGCAGTTGAGCACCTGCTTCCCACATGGGAGGTCCTGGGTTCAGTCCCCAGTGCCTCCTAAAAACCAAGAAACAAACAACAAGCAAACAAATGAAAAAAAAGCCAACTCAGGGGAGCCAATGTGGCTCAGTAGTTGAACACCAGCTTCCTACATATGAGGTCCAGCGTTCAGTCCCTGCCCCCATACCTCAAAAGAACAACAACAACAACAACAACAAAAAACCAGAGGAAAAACAAAGTAGTTGGTCTGCTCTCATCCTAAGCATGTATTGATGTATTGAGTTTAAAGAGGCATTTCCAAATGTTGTTTCACATTAGAAAACCTAAGGTGCTTTATTCTGATTCCCAGGCTGTACCCCATTCTAAGCGTATTGAAAGGTGGATGTGCAGGCCTCAGAAAAAGATCCTCAAAGGAATCCAATGGGCAGCAAATTGGGGAACCATGGGGTTGTTAACAGTCATCCTCTCTCTCAGTGACTTCTCTTCATTGCCTCCTTAGCTCCGTGGCTCTTAACCTGACTGTTCATTAGAATCACTGCACACTGCACAGAAGTCACCGTTCTGATTGGTTTGGTCTTGGGAGGGTGCAAGCATCAGAAGTGCTTAGCAGGTGACTGTAATGGGCAGCTATGGGGGAGAATCACTGGGCCAGCTGGCCATAGAAAGAGGTAGGCTGAGGTGGCCCTTTAGTCTTTGTCTTGTATTTAGCGTCATGCTTTTTTTTAAAAAAAATTCCTGTTTATGAGCTTTGTTGAATTAACTTTCTTCTTCTATTCGTTAGGCCTTGAAGTTCAACCATTTTCTGGCATCTGTTGGTGGGAGTGCTGCCCGATATAATATAGGACACCCTATTAAATTTAATTTTGGATAACAAAACATTTTTTTTTAGTATTCATATGTCCATGCAATATTTGGAACATATAATAAAAAATAATTTGATGTTTATCTGGAATTTAAATTTAACTGGACATCTGTATTTTTATTTGCTGCATCTGGCAACACTAATTGGTGGGGGTACTTGGATCATCGTCCGGAAAATCAGCAACCAAATTCAGGGGGATTACCATCCCCTTAACTTTCAGATTCTGTGGTCTGTCTTTTCGCTCTTTCCCCTTCTAGCTGCAAAAGTGGAGGATAAAAATTTAAAAAAAAAACAAAGATGAACAGTTTGGGAATTAAACACTGCTTAAAATGCCCCAATGAGCCAAGATGACCCACATTTTCCCTTTGCGTTAGGGTGTCAATTTGGGCTCAGTCAGCAGGGGAGAGGTACGAGAGGGGTGGGGTGCCACTGTCCACGTAAAGAGAATATAGAAAGAGGTGAAGACCTGAATCCTGAGTATACTTTTTGTTTCTAGGAATCCCAGCCCTGCCCTCTCAAGGGATTGCTATTTTGAGCTTTTTCAATGGCTTTCAAATACCTCAGCCTTGCTATTTTGCCCACTGTTATTTCTCCTTCATCTCTCTGAATATTAGCTGCTTGCTGCCTTGGCTGCAGTGGAGATGGTTTTCAGGGGGAACTGTTCTCACAGCTTAGTGAGTCTGAACTACTGGAAACTTTGGAAGTCCGGGGCAAGCCTGTAAGAAGCCTCTAATCTCCAGAGGCTTGGGAGCGGTCTGGATGCCTTTCGCCCTAACCCCTAAGGACAGTTCAGCACTCCCAGATTCCTGGTTTCCTTCCTCCAGGCCATCCCAAATAGGCCTTGAACTGTAAATAAAAGTCATAGGTATGTGTATTTCTTGGCTCTTTACAAAGGGAAAAAGAGTGAGATTTCACGATAATTCTCAGTAATCAGGTGTTGTAATGATTTTACCAAACTGGTTAGTGCCTGACTTTTTCATGAACAACTCTTGAGCACCCTCAGAAATTCCTCCTCGGAGGAGATAAGCAATTGTGCAGTGCGTCAAATCTCCCTTTGCTGGTCCAAGTTTACTAAAGGAAGGAGGTGAAACAGGTGAAGCACATTCCCTTTTAACCTGTTAAAATGGATTTTTTTCCCCACTAAACTTTAGATGTTTAAAAGGGAAATGCATCCTGGCAGAAAGGAGACAAGACAAAGGGTGACAGGAAGGGACTGATAGCTGGCCTGCTTTATGGAGCATATTTGCAAGCCAGATGGGCCCCCTTCGAACAGATGTTTTTCTAGGAAGGAGAGGGAAGGGCAAACATTCTAAAGCTCAGCGCATTAGCAAAGCAGTGGACCGTCCCTCGGCGATGCTCCTCCTTTCTCCTTGTGGTGGGAGATGGCGGTTGTCAGGGGCATTCGGGGTCATTTTATTGCTCAACCTGAGTTCAGGGAAATCACATACATTGATAATGAGGCTTTCCCCCCCAAGTTCGTTTAAAAGAGGTTAATTTATTTTTTCAGATGCCAGCTCTGAAAACTAAAGAACTTCAGGTTTATTCACCTATGGATCCAATAATCCAATCTTCATCAGCTATTTTATCCATAGGTGAACAAATGTGCAGCTATTTGGAGAAAACACTTTCAAAAGGGTCTTAATATTGAAGCTGTTTTAGTGTGGTGTACATTACGTCCCCCACCCCTGGGTGGGGGGCTTGGTGTTCTGCTTTCTGCCTGGATGCTCTAGAACCGTCTGGGCTGCATGCATTCCAGGGAATTGAGGAAGTCAGTTTTTCTGTGAGTTGGAGGTTTGGTGACCTCCCATTGTGCTATTCGACCCCCACCCTGCAGAAGAAAAAAGGTTTTGAACCAAAATTAGAAACTTGGAAATTTATATAGATACACAATCTGGATTGCCAATGTCTCTTTAAAAATCTGAAGATTTGGCTATTCTGTGCCTGCACTCCTCATATAAGCAACTCTCTGGATTTGGAGGGTGTCTGAGCATTTTGTACTAGGCAAGCATTTTCCAGTTCACCACTGTCCTGGTCATTTTAGCATTGCATTTACTGATTGAATTAAATGAGTAAGATATAAGGAAAACATTTACATTACTTGTACGTATGCTTCCTCTGGGAATTTGAATTTTCCATCCATGATATGAGGCAATGGGGCTCTAAATATTGTTTTAGATGGTCTGATACTTTGCTTAAGGAAAGATCTTGACCATCTTGTGACTCTAAAAGTCATTTCTCTCATATTTCAGTTTAATCTGCTTTGAGTGTGAGTGACCAACAGAATAACTCTTCAATTGGTGTTGCTCTTTGTATTTTCATTGTTGGGAAATTAAAGTGATCATCTGGATAAGTCCATTTATAAATGAAAAACAGTAATTATTAATGTTACTATTCAGAAGCAATTGCCTATAAAGGTAACACTGAACAATGAAGTATTTAAAGGTTGTCTCTGCTGCATCTATATCAGACTACTTGAGAGTTAGAGCTAGAAGAGAACTACAGATCAAATCTGGTCCCCTCGTTTTATAGAAGGAACTGATCTTCAAAGAGGTAAAGCAACTTATTCCTGATCACACTATGGAATATTGTCAGAGCTGAGCCCCAAACGCCTGTCTTTTAACTCTAACCAAGGGCAATTGTTTTTTTCCTGTTACCCTTAGTTGCCGCCAATTAAATAGACATAGTTTCAGGTGCATATATCTGTTTCTACTAGTGTTTATTGTGTACAATAAAAATGATAATATTGTCTTAACTATCTTGTAATTATCAGAACTATTTTTGATAAAATTATCACAGATCATTCCTAGTCACTTTCCTTGAAATTATGAAGATGATCCTTTGTAATGAAAACAATATATAATTCACATTTTAATAAAGGGCTCCCAAGAAACATGAAATGTTAAGGGTTGTTGTCTTTGGATGACTTTAGATGACTTCTCCCCACTTCCTTTCATTATCTCTGTCCAAATTCTCCATAAGGAATTGGTATCACTTTTATAATTGTCAGAACTTTAAAAGTTATACTGAAGCAACAAACGCAAACCCGGTCGAATAAAGACATAACCATTTATGTGAAATTAAAATGTTCTCATACCTCATTCATTCCTATGAGTGGAATGTAAAGATCATTTCCTGTGACTCAAATATGCACACACAAAGAGAAAGGATTTGACACTTTCCCACAGTGAAAGAAAAATGCCTGGTGGCCATGATGTCAGGGGGGCATGTGCTGAGAGCTGGGATCTGGAGCACATTCCAGGCTAAGGAGCACTGGCTTTAAAATGGAAACTCCAGGAGTTCCAACTCTTTTGATTATGGTCCCTTCACAGTATCTGCCTTAGCCCAATATTCTGGGAGGGACTTTAATTTCTCTGAAATTTTCTATGAAATTCTGAATACTAAGGAGAATTAGAATGTTGATACACCTTTTTCTAGTTTTGGGGAAAAGAAATGGTCGCACCCATCCTCCTTCCCAAAGGCTGTGGCAACAGCTGCATGGTTGCCAGGGGAAGAGTTTACTTGAAGGGGGAGAGAAAATAGTTCTTTATAAATAATCTGTTTTTATCACTACCGTTTCTGGGAAACCTGATACATACAATGTACCTACGAGTATTTAAGGTCAAACTCCAACTGTGTTTTTATTAAATATTTGACTGTTTTATGTGTTACTGTAATTGACTGAGTTTGAGACCTGAGTAATTGAGGAGCTTGTGTTTCCTCTCTATTTTTCTCTCCCTCTCTCCCAGTTTCCATCTCTCCCTCTCTCTATCATGAAAGCTCAATCTCAATCAAATAATGTCTTCTGTCTGTTAATATACCCCTTTCCAAACTGATGTTTGGAAAAATATTATTGACAAGGAGATTCAATATTCGGTGTGTTATTTTCCCTGCATCATAGAAGGAATACAAGCACTTCTTACAAAAGGATATTTTAGTACACCGGAGAAATAATATCAGTAAAATTTTGGGTCAAGTTTTGTATCCATGGCTATCTCTCAGAGGGAATGCTTTCTTGTTTTAATGCTTCTAGGTAAGTCATGACCTCTCTCAATTCCTAATTCAGTACTAACACACACAAACGTGCACACACACACACACACACACACACACACACACCCTTAATGCACATCTGTAGACCTTACTTTTACAATCCGGGTATGTAGATGCTGATGATGGAGTTGGGCGAAGAAGCCTGTTAGGCCTAGTGACACTTCACATAACATAGGAGTGGAATTTCCTCCCTATTGCCTCATTGCTATACGTATATACATATATATATATATATATATTTTTTTTCTTTTTTTGAGGTACTGCAGCTGGGGATTGAACCAGGGACCTTGTATGTGGGAAGGTGGTGCTCAACCACTGAGCCCCATCAGCACCCCTGAGTTTTGTCTGTTTCCTTATTGTTTGTTTTTGTTTTTAGGAGGCACGGGAACCAAACTGGGGACCTCCCGTGTGGGAAGCAGGCGCTCAACTGCTTGAGCCACATCTGCTCCCCTCATGGCTATATATTTTTGTAAATTGCACGCTCTTACTTCCTCAGAGTCAAGAGTGAGTTGCCCCAGCCCCAGGTTGGGATGGCTGGTACTGACACGTGGACAAGCGAGTTCTTTAAAGTCATACAGAGAACCTCAGCTTAAAAGCAACCGTGACTGAAAAATCCCAGGCTTCTCCATTCACTTCTCCTCAGGTCATTCCTGGGAACGAACTTCCATAGTCAAAATTCTCCAATGCTCACAAGTCTCCTTGCTTTGCACCCTGTAATGACTTGTATAAAATAAAAATGGCTACAATTGTTGGTGCTGGTGAAAAAAATTCAAAAGGAGAGCTTTACTACAAATTTTGGCTTCTTTGGAAATCTTTACAGTTTTTGAAATAGTTATTAGTTTGAAATGTCACTCAAGTTTGAGAATGAGTGAACTTTTCATAATATCCTACCATTTACAAAGCACTTCCAGATACATTATATTATTTAGGAAAAGAAAATAGGGGAGTTCCACCAATGGGGAAAGGTTCCTGTTTGCAGACGGTGTGTTAACAGTTAGGACAGTGTGCAGATTTGGGGATGGAAAGCTGGGCAAGCAACGGACTGAAGGAATGTGACCGTGGGAGCACTCAGCACCCAAAGTCCGAGCCTGACTGCGTGGAATGGGTAAGTGCTGCTGCGGGAACCAGGCAAACCTTGAGTCTAATCTCGGCTTTCCTTCTTCACAAGGAGTGGTCTAGTTATAGTGGCTAAGTATAGGGTCTTTGGAACCAGATTTCTTGCATCCGGATCCTGTTCTCGCTACGTATTCGGTAACCTCCCATTGTTTCTGTTTTCTCATCTGTAGAATAGAGATAATACCACCTGGTCCAGCATGGGGTTGTGAAGATTAAATGAGATATTATATGCAATGTGTTTGGAAAGGTGCTGACACGTTGTACGTCTTTAGTAAACATCAGCTATTATTACTAAATGTGTGACTGCAACAACCGTCTTTACATGACTGCTCCCTATCTCAGTGTCCCCCTTGGTAAAAGGGGATTAGAGAATTATTGTAAGGCTTACTTGTGTGATCACATATTTTGCTAACTTAATTTTAACCTTTTTATTTGAAAGATTTCAAACATGTACACAAAAATAGAGAGACTAAGTAACTAATCCCCATGTACCCAACATCAAGCTTCAACACTGATCGCTTTTTTTGTCATTTTTCTTCCAACATTTTTTTCTGGGACATTTTCAAGCAAATCACTGCCATTAGTTTAACCATCAGTTCTTCAATACGCAGGCATGGTAGATATTTTGCAAAGCGGCCACGATAACTCTTCCCATCCCGGTGCGCAGCCCCTTGGCAACCTGACTCTGCAGCTCCTCCCGTCAGGAGGTAGAGTCTGCTGCTCCATCCCCTTACATTGGGCCGGGACTGTGACTTGCCTTGACTAAGGAATGCGACAAGAGGGTCCGAGTGATATTGCAGGATTCCAAACCTAGGCCTTGTAATCTAGGCAGAGCCCTGTTCACATTGCTGGCCTACAAAATAGTGAGCAACAAAGCCCCTAAGTTAGTTATTGGTTTGCGATGCAGCAATGGATAACTAATACAGTATTGCATTTTGTAAAGTGCATAGTGAATGTAAAGTTTTCATCATCCAGTTCAGGGGTCTGAAGTCACAAGGCATGAAACATTTTTTAATTCTTAGGGAGAGTGTCAGTGGGCTAGGGAAAGTATGCCATGCCGTTCATCCTAGCTAGGGTGCCTTCTGTGGCAGAATTGGCACCCTCAGGGTCCAAAGGGAGCTGATTTTTGATCCAAAGTTTCTAAGCTTTACTGGGTTATGGTCTCTGAGAATCTGATGAACTCTATAGACCTTCTTCCTAAAAAAAAAAAAAAAATGCACATGCACGTCCCTGTTCATTTCCTGCTCCCACATCACACGCACAGGGACATGTTTGCTTACAATAGCCGTCAAGCGTGGATACTGGTTAAGAACCTCTGACCTTGAGTGAGCAGATCCTTGAATCCCCAGGGCTGCAGAGTCAACACTGACAGCCAAAAAATCTGTTTGTGGCCATTTTCCAGGTATTTGTTTCCATTGCTCCTTCTATTGTAGCTCCTGCTAAAAGAAGAACTGTTGGTTTGGGGTTCTGGCTGGATTTTAGGTTTAGGACCTAAAGGCTTCTTGACCAGTGCTTAGTATAACCAGATTTGTTTCAAAGCCTCTCAAACCAAGGGTCTTCAACTAAAGCAGAGTTGCTGAATTGTTTCTTCTCCCTGGGCTGGCACTAAGGCAGTCCCTCTCTTTCTCCTTGCTTTCTTTATCGGAACTCCCTGCCTTGAGGTCACCATTTATGGGGAGTACCTTTCAGCTCATTCCTCCAGCTGCTGCCCCTAGACCTTCCTTTTGGCCCGAGCACTGAAGCATAGAGCGCTGAGAAGGTTGGCTGCTCCCCAGCAGAACCCAGCAGCTGCCCCTTACCGGGCTGCTGGCGCTGTCTGATGTGCTGGATGCTTCCACAAGACTTGGCTGGTGCATTTCTGGAAGATTCCAGTGGATAGTTGATTAAGCTTGTGCAGACTGCAAATATTTGCCTTCGTTCATATTTTACTACTGCTTCAGTGCTGTCTCTGCTGTTCACTGCACACTAGTTTGCTCATAATCTTATCGATGGAGAGGGCCCCTCTTTGGCCATTGAATCCATCCCTTGATTACACTCCATAAAGCCCAGTACTCTACAGAAGTAGGTGAGGGTGGAAGGATACAGGGGCATGAAAAAGACTAGTGAGTCAGCCCAAAACTCAGGTGAACTGAGACAATGGAATACGTCTAAGATTGATATAAAAGTGACTTCATTGTTTATAAGAGAGACAAATGAAAGGTATTAATTATTAATAACTATAAAGTGGCACCCACCCCTACATCACTCTCTTTCCCCTTACTTTGCCTTATTCTGAATAGTAGCCTGGACCACCTGACATACTACACATTTATTTGTTTATTTGCCTTTCTCCATTATAATGTAAGCTCCATTAGAACATGGAATTTGTTTAGTTCAGTGTTACATCCCTAGAACAGTGCCTGGTATATAGTCAATACCTAGTAATTATTTTAATAATCTTTGAATGAATGAATGCACAAATAAATGAACTGTTGCTAATAAACTAGCATTTTCAGGTCTTTCAAACATTAGTATGTATAAGAATTCCCTGGGGAGGGCTTTTAAGAGATGCAGATGTCTGGTCTATATCTTTAGATACTCACATCATTAATATGAAAGCTGAACTCAGAATTGGTTTGTGTTTTTTTATTTTTTTATATTTTTTAATTGTCTTTTTTTAAAAAAAGATACATAGATCACAAAAAAAATACAAGAGGTTCCCACACACCCCACACTCCATCTCCCCCACTCCTCCAACATTAACAACCTCTTTCATCATTGTGGCACATTCATTTCATTTGGTGAATACATTTTGGAGCATTGCTACACTGCATGCATTATCGTTGACACTGTAGTTTACAGTCTCACCCAGTACATTCAGTGGGTTATGGATATATAATGTCCAGCATGTGATCCTGCAATATCATTTAGACAACTCCAAGTCCAGAAAATGCCCCCACATCATATCCCTTCTTCCCTCTCCCTGCCCTCAGCAACTAGTGTGGCCACTGTCTCCACATCAATGATACAATTTCTCCCATCACTAGAGTCATGATACTTCCATAGTGGAATACCAGTAAGTCCGCTCTAATCCATATTTTATCCCTCCATCCTGTGGACCCTGGGATGGTGATATCTACTCCATCTCTAAATCTAGAGGGAGCTTAGATCCCACATGGCTGATGGATGCAATTCTCCTGCTTACAATTGTAGGCGCTCTTGGTTCCCTGGTGTGGTGGGTGACCGTCTTCACCTCCCTGTTAACTGATCTGGGTAAGTCCAACAAGCCAGAGAATAGGATTTGCAATTCTGCTGAGGCTCAGGGCCCAGCTGGCACATGGCCAGTCCAGAGATTCAAGTCTTCTGAGTATACACCAGTCCCAGCACCAACACAGGTTCAGTAAAAGTGACAGTAGAAAGGTCACATCTGAGTCCAACTCCATCACATGCAGGAGCACAAATTTCAAAGAAGGGCTACTGACAAGGCATTGAACTCCAGAGCCATCTGCCATGACCACAGAACCTGTGTGTCTCCATAGCCTTCAGGATCACCAGTACTTGGGGTTGTATCTTCTTTGGCTATCTCTGGGATAGAGACATGCATAAGTGCAACCCCTCTGATGACCTCCTGACTCATTTTGAAGTCTCTTAGCCATATAAACTCATTCATCTTTACCGTTTCTCCCTTTTACTTCAAGGCTTTCTCTAGTTATATCACCAGCTGGTGATTGGTAGTAATCCCTTAGCACCAGGGAGGCTCATCTCTGGTAATCATGTCCCATGCCGGGGGGAAGACAATGAATTTACATGCTGAGTTTGGCTTAGAGAGTGGAGAATTGGGTTTTTAAGTTCTCCCATTCTGTAATTGTCTTTTTACATTCATTATGAAGTCCTTTGAGGCACATAAATTTTTTATTTTGATGAAATCCCATTAACCTATTTTTTTAAGTCCCCTCCCTTGCGGATTGCTTGCTGTCTGCTCTCTGTGTCCATTCACTGTGCATTCTTCTGTGTCTGCTTGTCTCCCTATGTTACATCATCATCTTGTTGCGCCAACTCTCCACAGGCATGGGCCGTCAGCTCTTTGCAGGGATGGGCTGTCAGCTCTCCATGGGCACAGGCCAGCTTGCCTTCACAAGGAGGCCCTGGGGCGTGAGCCCAGGGTCTCTCTTATGGTAGACAGGAGCCCAATTGATTGAGCCACAGTCATTTCCCCCATTAATCTATTTTTTTTATTTTGTTGCTTGTGCTTTTGATGTAAAGTCTAAGGAACCATTTCCTAACACAAGGTCCTAAAGATGTTTATCTATGTTTTCTTCTAGAAATTTAATAGTGTTGGTTCTTGTATTTAGGTCTTTGATCCATTCTGAGTTCATTTTTGTGTATGGTTTGAGGTAGGGGTCCACTTCATTTTGTTGCATATGGATATCCAGTATTCCCAGCATCATTTGTTGAAGAGACTATTCTTTCAACATTGATTGAACTTGACACCCTTGTCACAAACCAATTAATCCTAAGATTGATTTCTGAATTCTCAGTTCTATTTCACTGGTCTGTATGTCTGTCCTTGTGCCAGTACCATGCTGTTTTGATTACTGTAGCTTTATAATAAGTTATAAAATTGGCAAGTGACTCTTTGAACATCATTCTTCTTTTTCAAGATGATTTTGGCTACTAGGGGCCCCTGAACTCACTTTTGCTTCTCGAATCTTTATTTTAAAGAGTATAAAACCCAGCTAACAACTACAACAGAAACATTAGTTAAGCCTCAAAGGATACAATTATGAAATTAATTCATGAAAAAAAGAGAAATATCAATTACTGATCAAAGAAATGCAAATTACAGCCATTGTAAGATTTTTCACTGATCAGTTTGGCACAAACTAATATCCCATATTGGAAAAGGGTTGGAAAAACACTCTTGTACTCCAATAAATACCTCTTACATGGCCTGGAGCAAATTTTCTGAAGGGTAGTTTGGAAATAAGTGTGAGCATTTAAAATGGGGGTACCCTTTGTCCCAGCAATTGTATTAGAAGGAATACATCCTTAGGCAGTTGTTAGATTTGTGTATGAACACAAATCTAAAAGAATATTCATGGATGGGCCATTTTTAAAAAATTTCATCTCCATCAATTCAGAGCTCATTAAATTGGTTGACATATTTCCATACAATAAAAATAGTTGGCTTTTATTGAGTGCTTACTATGTACCTGCCACTGTTCTAAGTGCTCTACCAGAATTAATTATTTTAATTTTCATGATAACCTTCTGGATAGATAGTATTGCTATGTGATTTTGAAAATGAGGAAAGTGAGCTATAAAGAAATAAATTATCTTGCACAAAGTTATGTAGCTGGCAAATTATCGATATAATTGAAAGTGAAATGAAGGCATTTGACTTGAATCTGTACTCTAAATACTTGCACTTTGTAATGAAATATGACAGCAACTATTGATATGGAGAAGGAAAAGAATATGATCAGGAAAGAAAAGCATGTTTTAGAAAAGCCTGGTAGAAAGAAAAGAGTGGACAAGTGAAGAAAGTATGCAGAATGCTTAGGAAAAAAGGAAGGGCATAGGGGAAGCAGATATGGCTCAATGGATAGAGTTTCCACCTACCATATAGGAGGCCCAGGGTTCAATACCCAGGGTTCAATACCCAGGGCCTCCTGGCTTGTGTGGCAAGTGGCCCAAGCAGAGTGCTGCTGTGTGCCAGGAGTGGTGCCCCACACAGGGGTGCCCCCTGTGCAAGGAGTGTTCCCCATGCAAGGAGTGCAGCCCCACACAGGAATACAGCCTGCCCAGGAATGGTGCCACCCACATGGAGAGCTGATGCAGCAAGACAGTGCAACAAAAAAGAGACACAGAGAGGAGACAATATGAGACGCAACGAACTAGGGAGCTGAGATGACGCAAGAGAATGATCGCCTTTCTCCTACTCCGGAAGGTTCCAGGATGGGTTCCCAGAGCCACCTAATGAGAATACAACAGACACAGAAGAACACACAGCAAATGGACACAGAGAGCAGACAACAGGGGTGGGGGCAGAAGTAAATTTTTAAAAAGGGACATATACCAAACATATTACATCAGGGATTACTTTTAGGTAACTTTCACTTTCTTCTTTATAATTCCGTAATTAAGATTATTGTTTAATAAACTCCTATTCCTTTTACAGCTGGATAATAAAAGTTATTTTCCTTGGGGTAATTTTTAAAAATCCAGCCAACTTTTAACCTTAACTTATTTTGACAAATGTAGAAACATTCCATTATCACTCAGTTGGTATCAGTTTTTCTTAACTAAAGTTTCCTACAAGCCAATGCCTTGGTAAATTTCAATTACTGAGTAGTTTAATGCTGGTTCCATGTCTATATTTTATTGAAATCCTGGATCACTATCCGGGGATTTGTAATAAAGGAGATATATCAGGGCAAGAAGATAAAATATGAAAATGATATCACCTTTCTTCAGGCAGGAAAAGCTAGATACTTGATATCCCAGACACTCTCATATCTAGTGTTGGCTGTTTAAGACATGAATGCAAAGGGTCAGTCTGTTGTAGAAAGGTCAAACCTGGCTGGCATTGTTCTCTCATGCCCAACCTTCCAGCTGTTCAGCCAGGCACAAGGACATGATTTTTGCGGTGACAGCAGCCATTTTGTGAACTTGAGGCCAGGAGAATGAGGGAAAGATCTAGAGATAAGCCGGCCTTAATATCGCAGTGCTGCTAAACCAAAACCAGCTGAAGCCTACTTCCAAATTTCTTGTTAGGAAGGAAAATAAAAACGTTATTTGTTTAAACCACTGTTAACTTTTTTATTAGTTGCAGCCAAGCACATTCCCAATGGATGCAGTACTCAAAATGCTCAGATGTTACCCTCTTGCATTCTCTTAAAAATGTTTTATGTCTTTCCTTGCAGAAGATTAGGATTTAGGGAGGCTAAATGATTACACAAGTCTATGAAACTAGCAGTTATTTTGTTTTATAAACAGAAGAATGCTGTCATGGGGAGCACGTTCTGGTGGCTTTTTCTGTTGACTGTAATCAGAAGCCATAGGTATATGAAGAAAAAGTTGATAGAAGGTGAACATCCTATAGTATCTCAATAGCTAAACTGCTTAAGAAGAAGTTTTTCTACTGCTTACCCTGAGCATGAATGATGAATAGACAGAAGAATGCTTGCCTGTGTGTGTAGGTTGCTGTTCTTCATCATTAGCACTTGAAGGAGTCATTTTGTTGGATGATTTTGGTCACTGACGGAGGCTGAGATGTACAAGCCCATGGCAGCTTGCAGAGCAATGAGCACATCATTTTTCTCTAAAACGCCAGCTAAGCCTCAGCTGGAACAGCCTTTCGGGGTTTCTAAATCTCTTGTAGCTAATAGGTCTGGACTTGCCACTTACTTTTCCAAAATGAATTCCAATGGGATAAATATCATTTTAGATTGATGCTTAGATAGGAAGTAGGTTGCAGTTGTGGTATGATATAGGACCTCGTCCACAAGATGTTTGTTGTAATAACTGCACTTAAATGTGTATGAAGGACACCTTATTTTCATGGCCAAATTATCAAATGACCTGAAAATGAGAGGGTAGAGCTATATCCTCTACACTTGTGATTCAAGTCTCAGCTCAAAAGTCACCTCCATTCAGCCTCTCCTGATCCTGCAATCTTGAGGCAGTCCCATACCCACTCTGTGACATCATTCCATTTCCATTTCTTGGCTTTTATCACCATCTGATCATTATTTTATCAGTTTTGCTCCTTGTTCACTGGCATGTTAAATCAGAGACAGTAGTACCTACTCTATCTTGTTCATTGTTGTTTCTTCAGTGAAGATGCCAGGACCCAGAGTTGGTGCTCAAAATTGTTTGTCGAATGAATGAAAGGATGACTGTGCTATGCTCCCCTAACAACCATAGCTGTTTAGTCAAGTCATTAAATTGTCTTTTAAGGGTGAGATTGTCCTTTACATTCAGAGATCGTATTGATGGGCGTGTCCAAAAGTCACAATATTAATATGTGGAAAAATTTTTGGAGAAATTAGAACTGTTGTGTACTTTAATTGCAATCAAATGTGTGTGTGTTTACACATATATAGGTCATATTTACATAGCTTGCTTTTCTGAGTGGCCAATAGCCTGGATTACTGAGGAAAAGAGATTTTTAAAAATTTTTGCAAGAATTATACAGATATGTTCCCCACCTTCCACTTCAATTGTTCCTCTTTTCTGTGCATACCTGGGCATTGGTCCAAGACCCCAATATATAAAGCATCAGAAACCAGGTAAGCATTAGCCCAGCTTAGTAAACCTGCAGGAAGCTTGAATTAAAGGAAGCATGGGCACCTGCAACCATCCACGACAAGAGGGAGAGCATGACATTGTGCCTAAGACAAAAGAGCACACAGAGTCCTGAAGAACCTGCCCACTCAAAGGAAGGAAAGTCAGGTGGGAGGTGGGGTAGCAAGAGCATTATTCAGCTCCAAAGAGCAGGAAAGCTGCCAGCAAGCTAAATTTTCAAAGTAAGATAAACGTTAATTACAGATGTCAAGATTAGAGTTTGCTTTTTCTGCAAATTCCATGGTGTCTCTGAGCGACTTGATCTTTGAATCCCTGAGGTACTAAAAATCTGCAGGGAAGAGATTATCTTAATGTTGCAAGAATATCCATTTTGAATGCTGCCAAGTAAAAATCCAGCTTAATGACAGACTACAAGGAATATTCCTGTTTTTTTTTTCCCTAAAGAAGGCTGACATCTAAAACACAATTTAAGCTGTTAGTTATAATGTAAATTCTTCCAAAATTCTATGCCTATACAAAGTGACTTGCCTGAGCTTAAGAAACCACTGTGTAATCACCAAAATGGGATTTTGAGCTTAGAAAGCCTTTCCACGTGCCACTTTTTCAAAGCTTTTGTCACTTTAAAAGTATCTGTCAAAACTCTGTGATTATATTAAAAGCCATTGATTGTACAACTTGGATGGATTGTATGGTACGTGAATATATCTCAATAAAAACTGCTTTTAAAAAAATTATTTGTCATTTTAATAAAGAAGCACTTCCGAGAAGCAGAATTTGGCTGCTAGAAGGAAAAAGGTGAGTCCTTATTTTTGATATTCATAAGTGGAAGTCTCCTTCTTCTCTTTTCTTGGCCCAGTCCATTACTACTGCTCACAGGGGATCCCTGGGAACAGAATATGGATTAAATGACCAATGTCCAAGCAATGTCTGTTCTTTCGAGAACATTATTGTGGGTATCAACTCTCGGGCCATGGAAACTTAGCTGTGCAAGAACTGTAACACTCTATTTTTTAAATTACCGAATCTATTCTCAATTTCAAATCCCTATTCTCTTGAGTGGGAGAAAACATAAAATTAGTCGCTTTTGGGAAAACTCAGTCTTTCCAGGCTTAATTTCTACCTCTCCAGCTGTCTTCCTGGAGTGGCCTGGGCATCACGGCATCAGGGGTGGCCCACTGTCGGGGGTGTGTAGGACCCTCTGAACAACGGGCGACAAAGCAAAGCCCGGCACTTGCTCTGCCTCCGGTAATGTGGTTGGCTTCCGCCAGCTCTCTTGACCCTCAACAATCCTCTTTGCCTTATTCTTCTATGCAAGGCTGCCACCTCCCAGGGATCAGGGTGGGAGGCAGGGTACAGTTCCCCTCTACTTTCACATTCTCAAACTTACCTGGCCATTATATCACTGCCTTTTTTTTTTTTTTAGGAGGTACCTGGGATTGAACCCAAGACCTCGTACATGGGAAGTAGGTGCTCAAACACTGAGCTACATCGGCTCTCCCAATAAGACTTAGGCTTTTTTATTTTGTTTGTTTTGTTTTTAGGAGGTACCGAAGATCAAACCCAGAACTTAGTACATGGGAAGCAGGCACTCAACTACTTGAGATACATCCACTCCCAATCACTACCCCTTATGCAACAAACACTCGCACCTTTTCTGAGAGCCCCTGATCAACACCTCACACTCTTGCTCTCCTTTTTGATTCTTTCTCCCATCTCAAGGTATGTGTTTAATTTTGAAGTAGTTCAACCTTCAGAAAAGTTGCAAGACTAGCATAATGAACATTTATATTCTTTGTATCTAGATATACCAATGGTTAAAGTTTACTCTAATTTTCTTTCTCTCTCTCTACACACACATGCACATACCCTTTTCTTTCTGAATCATTAGAGAGTTGTTTGCCCACAACATGATATTTCACCTTGAAATACTTCACAACATACCTCCTGCAAACAAGTCATTCTTCTACCTTATGACATTTGGGAATTTAACACTGGCACAATGCTGTTACTCATATATAAATTTTCCAGTTGTCCCAGTAATATCTATAGATTTTGTTCCCCATTTGATCCAGGATCCAATCCAGGGACATATGCAATATTTAGTCATCATGGATCCTTAGTTCCCTTTCATTGAGACTATCAGGTCAGAGAATTGTTATCTTGTCAGGGTGTGGGAGAGGAAAGGAGGTGGAGGTAGAGAGAGGAAAACTCAATGTCTTCTTTGGACCTAGACCTTAGTTGATAAAACTTGGAAGCCAAGAGTTAAATTCTTTTGTCACTATTGCATTTTTGCTCTTAGACATTTATCCTGTTGGTAGTTAGAGCCCAGTAAAGGAAGCCTATGGGGGAAAGAACACACTAGTTAAATTTACATTTAAAATTATTTTCCTGCTCCACTGACATTACAGAATGGTGGGTTTGAATGTCCCATTAAAGTGGACTTTTCTCCTTGGAGAATTTCAGATAGTTCGCTTGGGGTCATGTTATTCTGCTTTGCAGAACTCTATGGAGCAAGATGTCCTTCCCTCTCGCCCTTCTCTTTCTTCTGAGTCTCTTCCCATTGACGCCAGAGAGCAAATAGATTTTGTTGGCTCCTGGGAAGGACCTTTTGGAAACTCCCACATTTAGAAAGACTTACGTGGATTGGATTTGAAATCAGTGATATTGCACATTGTGATGATTAAGCTCATGTGCCAGCTTGGCCAGGTTAGGGTGCCAAGTTGTGTGGTCAAGCAAGTATTAGGCTGATTGTTACTTGTGAGGACATTTCCTGGACTTAAATCATCAGTAAATTGATTGCATCCAGGGCTGATTACATCTACAATCAACTGAGGAGATTGCCTTCAGCAATGACACGTCTCATCCAATCAGTTGAAGGCTTTAAAAGGAGATGATTTCAGCATTCAGAAGGTAGAATTTCCATCTCTGCTTCAGGCGGCCAGCTTCTCCCAGGGAATTCATCGAAAACCTTCATCAGAGCTTCCAGCTTGAGGGCTGCCCTATCAAATTTCGACTTGCCCATATCCACAGTCGTCTGAGACAATTCTTATAAAAATCGCATAATGTTTGCATATACCTCCTGTCGGATGTGTTTTCCTTGAGAGCCTTAACTAACACAGATGAAAACCTGCAGTAATCTGTCATGAAATGGATCACTTTCACACAGGCATAGTTTAGCTAAGAGCAGCAGTAGCAACTTCAAATTTAGCTTAAGAGTGTCTTTATTATAGATGAGCTCAGTTAATTGGAGCTGATAACTCTGAACTTTAAATCAGTTATAGATTTTTAGCATGACAAACTTGCTACTTTGGAGGGACTTATACATTATAAAGCCAGCAAATTTATGACAATGAACCAAGGGCCCTTTGTGCTGTTCTAGACAGTATTTTCTTTGACATCAGGTACCTGTATAAATAATTCACTGGTGAAAACATAGAAGAATAATTATTCTTGTGCAAATAATAGCATAAACAATTGAGCCCAGATTCTGGGATCTATTCAATTAAGTCTCAGAACATTCAGGTAATGCTTCACTGCCACTGGAATATACAGAAAGTAAAAACCTTTCTTTGAAAGACAGATTACAGACTGAGAAAAAAATTTCACTATGGATTTTTAAGACAAAGGACTTGTAGCCAGAATATACAAAGAACTCTTAAAGCTCAATAATAAAAAAGCAAGCAACTCAAGTAACAATCGTTAAAAGATGAAACAGTTACATATGTTCAAAAATACTTGACTGAATAATAAGCATACAAAAAGGTGCTTATTAACATGAGTCATTTGTGAAATTTAAATTACAATGAGATACTATTTCAAACCAATAGGATGGATAAAATTGTAGTGACTGCCAGTTCCAATTATTAGCAACCCAAATGTCCACTGACATATGTGAGTGGATACGTAAATTTTAGTGTGTCCATACAGTGAAGTACTACTAAGCAATACAATAAAAGTGAAAGAGGCAGCAACATGGATGAATCTCGAAATAATTATGCTGAGTGAAAAATGCCGGGCAAAAAAAGAGTACATACTATATGCTTCCTTTCATATAAAATTCTAGAAAATGAATAGTGACAGAAAGCTTAATAGTGCTTGACTGAGGTTGGAGGTGAGAGGGAGCAGATAGGGGGAGATAGATAGCACAGGGGCATGAGGAAACTTTGGGGGATGATGAATATATTTAGTATCTTGGTTGAGGGAATGGTTTCACAGATGTATAAATATGTCAAAACTCATCAAATTGCATATTTAAACATGTGCAGTTTATTGTATGTCAATTATATATCAATAAATCTATTTTTTAAAAAAGAAACCATAGTTTGGGAGAAGATATTTGCAATATGTAAAACTGAGAAGGGACTAATATCTAGAATATTAGAAATTTAAAACCTCCATAAATATTAAGGAAAAATGGAACCTAGTAGGAAAATGGACAAAAGATCAAGCACTCCACAAAGAAATGTATTTAGATGGCCAACAAGCAATGATTGAGGTGCTCACTCAACATTCATCAGGGAATTGTACAATAAATGAACAATAAGAAACGACCTTGATTCCCCCTAGTGGTTAAAGTTAAAAAGACAGATAATACTAAGCACTGATGAGGATGTTGAGCAACTGGCTTGAGGGAGGTAAAACCAGTTGGTACAATTGTTTTAGAAAACTGTTTGACAGAATCTTTTGAAGTTGAATGTATGCATCTCTATTAGCCGGCATTTCCACTCTTAGGTATATCTTATAATTTCTTCCCCTATGTAAATAACTAACAGAAATGCATACATACATACATGCCCCAAAAGAAAGGCTCTGGAGTGATTTTAACGGTATTCATCACAAAGCATAAGTGGTACATTCTTCCAATGTCCTTCAACAGCAAATGGACAAATAAGTGATGTATTCAAAGAGTAGAATATTTTTTGGCCAAAAAGTAAGTGAACAACATGAATAAATCTCACACGTAATTGAACATAGGAAGACAGACACTAAAAATATATAGTATATGATTCCATTTATATAAAGTTCCCAAACATGCAAAATGAATACATGGTTTTAGAAGTCAGGTTAGGAAAGAGGTAGGGCAAGTAATTGTGGGAGCTCGCTAGGGGTGCATCTCAGGATCTGCTAATATTCAAGTTCGTGCTCTGGATAGGATTACCTGGGTGTATTGGCTTTGTGATAATTCATGCAGCTAGTAAAAAAGGAATGAACACGACCTCTATATATTACTGTGGAGTGATCTCCAGGATACATTGTTAAATTTAAAGAACAAAAGCAAAGTGGATAAAAGTATATTTATTAATATATCATTTATCAAAAAAGAGTAAGATATTAACACCTATATGTATTTTCTTATATTAAAAAATGGAAAGATAAACTATACACTTTAAAGAAATGGTTACCTATAAGGGGAGGGAAGGAATAGTGTTGAGGTGATAGGCATAGACTCTAGACTTCCAAAGATTCGTTGTTTTGTAGATTTAACTTTGAAATTATGTATTTATATAACTGTAAGCAAAATAAATTTAAAAAGCAATTCCTGAAAGTTAAAAATAAAATTTAAAAAAATCATGTAATGGTATATATTCAGTGGGTGACATAATTTCACAGATAGGAATTATACCAAGTCACATTGAAACTCATTTATTTGGCTGTATATCCCTAGTGAGATATATATCTGAACACAATAGCTCAAAAGGAAAAAGGGAGGAGGGAGATACATGGAGTTGAAGTTTCCTAACACCTCTGAATTTTCTGGGAAATGACAATAACTCATTTATGGTAGATTTAAATATGTTAAGAATACATATCGTAATTTCTAGGAAAACCACTATAACATAATAAAAGAATATATGACGTGAGATAATAAAGAGAAATGTAATAATAATAACATTTAAACAATTGAAAAAAAGATATTACACAAAGAGAGAAAAAAGAGCATAGACCAAGTGAGAGGTTTTGAGATTTAAAGATGAAATCCACAATATCCCAACAAATTATCATTGTTTTATAAAATCAAGATTTATATATACGTTTATTCACACATTTATGATTGTTCTTCATTGTTTCCTATATCTGTGCTTCCATCTGGGATCATTTTCCTTCAACTTTAATATTATTCCTTCCACTTTATTTCCTTTTCTTTGACCGTGAGACTGCTGTTGACAGATCCTCAGTATTTGTTTGTATGAAAGTGCCTTTATTTTGCCTTCAATTAAAAACAACTTTTTATTTTTTAATCAATTTTATTGAAATGTGCTCATAAACCATACAATCCATCTAACCTGTACAATCACTGGCATTTGGTATAATCACAGAATTGTGCATTCATCACTTCAGTAATTATTAAAGCATTTTCATTACTCAAAAAAAAAAGAAGTAAAAAGAAAGAAAACAACCATAAAAAACAAAAAACCTACCCTTAGTAGTCACCTCTCAATCTCTCTAACCTTCTCCTGCTAATCTATTTCTCTCTCTATAATATATTTGTATTTACATTTTGTACAGAGGGAGTCTAACAATATTTTTTGTCTAGTTTCTTTCACTTAGCATCTTCCTTTTTTCTTTTTTTATTTTACCATTGATAGATTACTACACACTGTGTCCATAGTTTGCTTTGGTTGTATTTTTGCCCAAATATCACCCTGATATTAACATCTTACAACATTAGCGTACATTTGTTCTGTTTCAGAGAAAACATTCTTATATATGCACTATTAACCATATTCATTTATAGCTATGCTATACAGTCCCACTGGGGAAAATTTTGGTTTGTTTTAAGTTCATTTATTTTATGTGGCCTTTAGCTGGGATCAATTTCTCTTGGGTATCAAAAGTGTGAGTTTGAAAAGTACATGGTGTTTGGGGAGAAGACCCAACCTGGTTGATCACACTCAGGAGCTGTGGCCATCTGGTGGTTAGCCATCATTTAAAGACCCTGTGCAGTTATGAGAACTAAACTACCATTTAAAAAATATCTGTAGTTATTAGCTTAGCGTAAGCTTGAAATTATTCATTAAATGATAGTCTCAGCTTTGCCAAGGGCTAATATTCAAAATTACTAATATTTACAATCAGTAAGTCATGGGTACTGACCAATCAGAAAGAATGGTTGCCATAAACAAATATTATGGCCATGATGCTACGTTTAAGATAAATACCACCCTGTTTGACTATTTCATTTTACTCTGGGCCAGTATCATACTGCATTCTTAACCCTAGCTATCTCTACAAATGATATCAAAACAGCCTAAGAAAATAGGTGAATTAGTTACCTAACCCCTTGAGAATCCAAGGCTTAGAATGCGAGAAATATTTTTTTAAGATTTGATTTTATTTATACCCCCTTTGTTTATGCCCACCACCAGCTCTTTGTGTCTTTTCATTGTGTGCTCTCTGTGTCTGTTTGTCTTATTTTTAGGAGGCACCAGGAACTGAACCCAGGACCTCTCAATTGACCTATATCCACTTCCTGCTTGTTGTGTCTCTCATTGTGTTTCCCTGTTGTGTCTCCTCATAGTGTTGTCTTGTTGCATCAGTTTGCCACGCCAGCCCATTGCATCAGCTTGCTGTCTTGCTTATCTTCTTTAGGAGGCACTGGGAACTGAACCTGAGACCTCCCATGTGGTAGGTGGGTGCCTAACTGCTTGAGCCACATCTGCTTCCCAGAATACAAGAATTTTAAAAGGCTCATTGGAATTCTCCTCCCACCCACAAAGTAATCCCCTTTCTTTGTCAGGATGACATTCCCAAAAGGAAGAATGAATAGCTAGGAATGGGATCAGACTTTTGCTCAGTCTGCATTCTGGGGGACTGCACCTGGAACACCTTAGACTTAAACCCCAGATGTTAAAAATCAATGGTTTAGAGCTTCCAGTCCACCTAGATGGCAGTATAAGACACATCTTGCTGCACCATGAAAAAATAATTGAGTAACTAGCAAAAGCTGGCAGAACCATATTCTTCAAAACTCTAAAAAACAGTTAAAGGTTTGCAGTAACTAGGCCAGTGCTGAATCAAGAAAACTCAGGTTTGAAAATGGCAGGAGAATCTCATCGTGCCCTTGCTTGTCCTTCTCCCACCCCTCCCTAGTGCTATGTGGACCCAACTTGTACTCCCATTGTGGGTCCCTTGCCCTGTTTCAAGGGAGCAGAGTAACCCTTATGTGCATGCTGGGGTGACTAAATGCCCATGCCAGTCTATTGCGTGGGATCCTAAAAGAATGACCCAGGAAACTCATTTTGATCTCACCCTCCCAAAACTTGCCCGTAGGCAGAACCAACTTGTGAACAGCTAAAGCAATACAAGAAACAATTCAAAGTGGCCTGAGGTAAAGGATTACTGGCTTTAGGGCATACAATAGAGCTCCTGAGAGAGGTTAAAAGCCTGTTTCATAGGGAATAGAAGGAACATTTGGATTCCTGTAAATGGGGGATTCCTAAGACCATGAGTGAGCACAAGCTCAGGATAAGACCGAGGTTCAGAAAAGATGAAGAGGGCCCTCACTTCACTTTTGCTTCGGGCTGATCTTCTTGATAGGAGAGCTAAACTCTGGAAAAGAATACCATTCCACTCAGAGCCAATTTGCAAAGACTGTGAAAGATGTTTTTTGCATTGGTTTGTTTTTGTTAGCTCCTAGCACTCAAGAAAATCTCTATCATACCACTAGTTGGATACAAACTAAGGAACAGACAGCTCAGGGACTAAATCCTCGAGATAAAACTTAAAAATTTAAAATGTATAGTAAAATATATAATTTGAAATGTAAACTTTAAAATTTAAAATTTAAAATGTAAAACTTTAAAATTTAAAATGTATAAAATGTATAGTATAAAATTTAAAATGTATAGGTTACAAATAAAGGAACAGAAAATAATGGCCCATTGAAAGGAACAAGATAAAAATTCATAGACTATCAATAAAGATGACCAGACTTTGGAAATACCAGATAAAAACTTTCCATCAGTATGTCATCAGTATACTCAAGGAGATAAAGAAAAACAAAAAGAACTAAAGGATATCAGGAAAATGATGCATGAGCATATGAGATTATGAATAAGGAGACATAAATTTTTAAAAGGAATCAAACAGCAGAAACACTGGAGCTGAAGACCAAAACAACTGAAGTAAAAATTCCCTAAAAGGTTCAACAGCAGAGTGGAGCTGGCAGAAGAGAATCAGTGAACTTGAAGACAACACAATTGAAATGAATCAGGCTGAGGAAAAGAAATAAGAATGAAGGAAAAGAGTGAACAAAGCCTAGGGCAATTGTAGGACACCAACAAGCATACCAATATATACATTAAGGGAGGCCTAGAAGGAGAAGGGAATTGCTCAAACTGGAAGAAAAAGACTCAAGAGCATGAATTGAAATGCTATCAAGAAATAAAGACCTCTGGTCAAAGTAATCATATAGGTAATTATATATGCCAATACTATTGCAATGTATTTTCAGGTGTGTAATTCCACTTTTTACTTCTTATGGTCTCTGAATTAAGGGACAAAAAATTTAGACTTACAAATATCAAAATGACAGAAAAAGTCCTGCATCATAGTTTTAAAAAATGTAAATGGATGCAATCCTCAGTCAAAAGGTAGACATTGGCAGAATGGATTAAAAAAAGCGACCCAACAATATGCTGTTAACAAGAGACTCACCTTAAATTCAAGGAGAGGAGGTTGAAAGTTAATAAAGGACAGAAAAAATATACCATGCACTGTCATGTAAACAAGACAGAGCATGGATAGCTACATTAACATGAAATAAAATAGACTTTTAAGTGAAAAACTGTTTTGAGGCACAAAGAAGGCACTGTATACCGATAAAGGGGGAGTCAATTCAATAATAAGAAAATAATAACTAGAAGACATAAATGTATATGGACTAAAGGCAGAAACCCAAAATATATGAAGCAAATATTGACATATTTGAAGGGAGAAATAGATGCTTCTACATTAAGAGTAGATGAAAGTTTAATACACCATTTTTAATAATGGATAGAACATCTAGACAGAAGATCAATAAGGAAATAGAAGACTTAAACAATGCTGTAAACCAAAAGACATATAAACACTTCACCCAACAGTGGAAGAATACACATACTTCTCTAAAATATATGGGTTATTTTCCAGAACAGACTGTATGTTGGGTCACAAAGCAATTTGATAATTTTAAAATATTGAAATCATACAATGAATTTTCTCTAAACACAATGAAATGAAGCTAGAAATTAATTATAGAGGGAGAAGTAGAATGTTCACAAATATGTGGAAATTAAAAAATACAATTAAACAAACAACGGGTCAAAGAAGAAATCACATGGGAAATTAGGAAATATCTTGAGGCAAATGAAAACAAAAACACAACATACTAAAATTTATGAGATGCAGCAAAGGGAATGCTGAGAAGGAAATTTATACCTCAAAAGGCTTACATTAAAAAAGAAGAAAAATCTCAAAACATCGACCTAACCTCATAGCTGGAGGATCTTCTAGAAAAAGAAGAGAAAACTAAACTCAAAGCAAGCAAAAGAAGGAAATAACGAAAATCAGAGCAGAGATAAATGAAATACAGAATAAAAATACAATCAAGAGCATCAATGAAACCAGAAACTTTGGAAAGATCAATAAAATTGACAAACTTTTAACTAGATTGACAAACAAAAAAGACTGGATGGAAATAACTAAAATCAGAAATTAAAGGGGGTCATTACAGCCAATCCCATAGAAATTAAAAGGATTATAAGAGAATACTATGAACAACTATATGCCAATAAATTAGATAATATAGATAAAATGGAAAAATTCCTAGAATCACATGAACCACCTCCACTGACTCAAGAAGGAATAGAAGTTCTTAATAGACCAATGACAAGTAAAGAAATTGAGTCAGTAATCAGAAACCTCCCAAGAAAGAAAAGCTCAGGGCCAGATGGCTTCAGTGATAGATCTGACCAACCATCTCAAAAAGAATTAACACCAATTCTGTACAAAATCTTCCAAAAGCTTGAAGAGGCAGGAACAATTTCTAAGTCATTCTGTGATTCCATCATCTCCCTAATACCAAAGCCAGATAAAGATACCACTAAAAAGAAAATTACAACCACTATCCCTTATAAATATAGATGCAAAAATTCTCAAGAAAATCTCATTTTTAAAGAAGTTTTGGACCACAGAAGGGCTACAAGTGTGGCAGGGGAAGATCTTTGGAGTGGGGTGTCAGTGATAGGGAGGAAGTTCACCTGGGCAAACATATAAGGTGCAAAAATGTGTTCACATGTTCATAGGGGCATTGTCACAGTGGGTGGAGATTCACAATAATTGAAAGAATACTGAATGCCCATCCTGGGGAGCTCTGCCACATTTTCTAATGTGACAGCAACAATCCTCCAAGTGTAGGGCAATGACTAGTGAAGAAGGATGGTCCATTGATGGACCCTTTATATTGACAATTATGCTTATGAACCTTTGCTCTTGAAATTGCAACTTAGCCTAGTGCTGTAGGGTGCCTAATAGTTACCTCCTGAGAGTCTCCACATTGCTCAAATGTGACCTCTCTCTAAGCCAAATTTAGCATAAAAATGCATTACCTTCCCCCTAGAGTGAGACATGAGCCTCCCTGGCACTGAGGGATTACTACCAAACATCAACAAGCAATGCACCTGGAAAAAGACCTTGAATAGAAGGGGAAAAGGTAAAGACAAATGAGTTTATATTGCTAAGAGACTTCAAAGTAAATTGGGAGGTCATTCCAGAGGTAATGCTTATGCATGTCTCAGCAGGATCTCATAGAGTGCCAAAGTAGATACTATCCCAAATAGTAAGGCTCCTGAGGACTCTGGAGATGCCCAGGTCCTATGGTCATGGCAGATAGCTCTGGAGTTTAGTGCTCGGCCAGCGGGCCCTACTTTGGAGTTTGTGCTCCTGAGTGTGACAGAGTTGGACTCAGTTGTGACTTCTCTACACATGCCTCTTCTGTCCCTTCTATTTGAACCTATATTTGGCACTGGAATTGATAGGTGTATGTCCAAGAGACTTGAATCTTTGTGCTCTCCATGTGCCAGCTGGGTCCTGAGTCTCAGCAGAGTTGCAGCACCTACTCACCTGTTCATTGGACTCACCCAGGACAACAAACAAGGAGGTGAGGATGGACAACCACCATAACAAGGAACCAAGAGCATCTACAACTGCAAGCAAGAGAGTCCCATCCATCATCCATATGGGATCAAGGCCGCCTCTCAATTAGAGGTGGAGTGGGCATCACAATCCCAGAATCCTCAGAATTGGGGAATGAACTATGACCAGAGTGGACTTACTAGCATTCTGCTATAGACTTATAGACTTATTGGGATTCTAGCAACGGAAGAAATTATATCATTGATGTGGAGACAATGGCCACTGGAGGTGCCGAAGTCAGGGAAAGGGAAAAAGAAGTGTAATAGGGGAACATTTTCAGGACTTGGAATTGTCCTAAATGACATTGCAACAACAGATACAGGCCATTATATATCCTGTCATAACCTACAGAATTGAGTGGGAGAGAGTGTAAACTACAATGTAAACTACAGTCTATGCTTAGGTCAATGCTCCAAATGTGTTCACCAATTGCAATGAATGTACCACACTAATGAAAGAAGTTGTTAATATTGGGAAGGGTGGGAGGTATAGGGAGTGGGGCATGTGGGAATCCCTTACATATTTTTATGTAACATTTTGCATAATCTAAGTGTCTTTAAAAAAAATAAAAAAATACGTTAAAAAAATACCAGCAAACCAAGTCCAACAGCACATTAAAAGAAAATATTTTGAAACATCTTAAGGATCTTGTGTTAGTTAATGTTTTCTTAGACTTTATACCCAAAGTATGAGAAACAAAAGAAAAAATAGATAAGTGGAACGTCATCAAAATTAAAAACTTCTTTGCATCAAAGGCCTTCATGCTGAAAATAGAAAGATAAAATACAGAATTGGAGCTCATTTTTGGAGTCCACGTATCAGTAAGGGTTTAATATCCAGAATATATAAAGAAATCTTACAATGCTACAGCAAGAAGACAAGTAACCCAATTAAAATACAAGCAAAGGACTTGATTAGACATTTCTTCAAAGAAGATTTACAAATCTCAATATGTATATGAAAATATCCTCAACATCATTAGCCATTTGGAAAATGAAAATCAAAACCACAATGAGGCAAGCGGATGTGGCTCATTGTTTGGGCTCCCATCTACCGTATGGGAGGTCCTGGGTTTGCATCCCAGGGCCTCTTTGTGAAGGCAGGCTGGCCTCTGCCCACAGAGAGCTGACAACCCATGCCCGTGGAGAGCTGGCACAGCAAGATGATGCAACAAAGGAAGACAAGCAGACACAGAACACACAGCGAATGGATGCAGCAGACAGCAAGCAAGCCACAAGGGGGTGGGGATAAGTAAAAATAAATAAATAAAATAAATCTAAAAAATTTTTTTAAAAATTAAAAAACAAAACCACAATGAGATACTATTTCACACCTACTAGAATGGCTAATATTATAAAAGCAAAAATAACATGATGAGTAAGATGTGCAGAAATAGGAATACTCATTCATTGTTGGTGGGAATGTAAAATGGTGACAACATTGTGGAAAAACAGTTTTGTGACTTTCAGAAAGTTAAGTATAAAATTACCATATGACCCAGCAATCCTACTTCAAGGAATATACTCCAAGGAATTGAAAGCAGGGTCTTGAATAGAAACTTGTACATTGATGTTCATAGTGACTTTATTCACATTTGTGAAAGCATGGAAGGAACCCACGTCCATTAACAGATGAAAGGAAAAACAAAATGTGGTATACACACATAATGGAATATTATTCAGCCATAAAAAGAAATGAAATTCTGACACATGCAACAACATGTATGAATCTTTAAGATATTATGTTGAGTGAAATAAGCAAGACACAAAAGGACGAATATTATATTATTTCACTTATGTAAAATAATTAGAATAAGCAAATTCATAGAGTCAGAAACTAGAAAGCAGGTTACCAGGGGCTGGGTAGGTAATAGGGAAGGGGAGTTAATGCTTAATTGGTACAGAATTTCTATCTGGAGCAATGGGAACAATTTTGGCAATGGTAGCACAATATTGTGAATTATTTTATTTTATTTTTTTTTAAGATTTATTTTATTTATTTCTCTCCTCTTCCCCGGCCTCCATTGTCTGCTCTCTTTTGTCCATTCACTGTGATCCTCTGTGTCTGCTTGCATTCTCAGTGCCACAGGGAATCTGTATCTCTTTTTGTTGTGTCATCTGGCTGCCTCAGCTCTCTGTGCATATGGCGTCACTCCTAGGCAAGCTGTGCTTTTGTTGCGCAGGGTGGTTCTCCTTGTGGGGCACACTCCTTGCATGTGGGGCTCACCTAAGCTGGGGATGGCCCTGCATGGCATGACATTCCTTGCGCACATCAGCACTAGGCATGGGCCAGTTCACCACATGGGCCAGGAGGCCCTGGGTTTGAACCTGGACCTCCTATATGGTAGGCTCTATCAGTTAAGCCGCATTTGCTTCCCTATTGTGAATTATTAACATCACTGAATCTTATATTTTAATGTGGTTAAAAGGTAAAATTGCAGGTTGTATATATGATACAAAAAACCACAGGACTGTACAACACAAATAGTGAACCCTAAGGTAGACTATAGACTATAGTTAATAGTATAATCGCAATAATATTGTTTCCTCAATTGTAACAAAGCTGCTATGCTAATGCAAAGTGTTAATAGGGAAAAGTGTCTGTGTGTAGGGAAGGTATATGGGAACTTCATATTTTCTGCATGATTTTTCTATAAACCTACAACTTCTCTAATTAAAAAATCAATGGTTAAAATCAATTAAATTATTATATATATATATATTTATTTATTTAAAAGAGTTGTAGTAGAAAAAGAACCCTAATAGTACACAGTTTAGGACTTTTCCCAATACATCCTGCTAAGAAGCAAGCCCTTTGACATTGGGGATGCTTCCAGTGCAACGTTAGACCAGGTCTAGGCCTGAGAACCAGGTAACTCATGCCCCTGCGAGTGCATCCTTAAGTTTCTCACACTAAGCACCTCATTTGCCTCATGGTAGTTCTGTCCTTGAGTTGGATCCTTATCCATAGACCAAGAAGTCCTGCTTTTCTCTACCTTATAAACCCAGATGGTGAAAACACTACAGATCATTCAGCTATTCAGACTTGTTTTCACTGTTCTTATTGTTCCTTTGTGTGCAAATTCTATTTTTAAATTGCGTTAATAACATTTAAATCTTTGCTTGTAAAAAACTCCCCAAATGCAGAAGTACATAGAGGCAAGAAGTGAAGACCTCCTTTCAGTTCTTCCATCCAATCCTCATCTCTGCTTCAGTGTAACTGTAGCTATTGGCCTGCCCTCCCATATTTTTTCTATGCATTTATATACACACAGATGCATGTTTGCATGTTTGTCAGGATGCACCTAAATTAGGATCGACCTTTACATATGGTTCTGCAATCTTTTTCAGCTCACAGTGTGTTTTAGAGAGTTGTCCAGAGCAGGAGCCACAGATGGATTCCCTTCTTTTTAAAAGACACATAAATTGTGTGTTCAAAATAACAATCATGTTAATATGCATTGAGTATACTATATGCCAGACTGTTTAACAATCTAAGCTCTTTAAGAGTGGTGTATTAGTTTCCTACCTGCTAAAACAAATACCACACCATCAATTGGCTTAGCCACTGGGAATGTATTGGCTCATGGTTTTGAGGCTCAAAGTCCAGAACTGCAGCACCAGCAGGGTGACACTTTCTCCCAGAAGACTGTGACCTCTGGGACTGGCTGCAGGCAATCCTCAGGTCCTTGGCTTTTCCCTCACTGACTGTACATACGGTATCTTCTCCTTTGTCTCCTGGGTTCTGTTGACTTCCAAGCTTCAAGCTGCTCCTCATGTCCAAATTACTTTTCTTATAAGGACCTCAGCCATATTGGATTAAGTCCCACCTTCATTCAGTTTGGGCACACCTTAACTAATAACATTATCAAAAGTCCTGTTTACAAATAGGCTGACGCCCACAGGACCAGGGGTTGGGACCTGAACATGCCTTTCGTGGAGGACATTATTTCATCTCCAACAAGCGGTATCTCATTTAATTCTCAGAAAAGCGCCACCAAGGACATTTTATCATCCTTACCAGTGGGGAAAACTGAGTCACTGAGAAACTAAGCAATTTTCCTGAGGTCACACTATCTGTAGACAGTAAACCTGGGATATGAACCCAAGCCACCTGGTTCTGAAGGCTTTGTTCCTGGTCTAAATAGACTATATTTTATTTAACATTCCCCTATTAATGGATATTTAGGGTTCTCCAATTTTAGATTATTAAAAATAATGTGGCACTGACCATCTTTGTTTATATGTCTTTGAGTGTATTTATAAATACTTCTGTGGGCTAGAGCCCTAATGTAGTCTATGGGTTAAAACACATATACATATCAAAGTGTATCAGGTAAGAGGAGACCTATTACATTTGGTTAACTATTGATCCTGACCATGAACAAATTTGGAGCAAGATAAGATGTGGTACATCTGCCAGACTTGAGAAATTTCTGAGTCCACAAGCCTGGTTTATCCTTTCACATCACGATCTCATCCTCTGCTTCACACACCCTCCATGATTCCTCCTCTGACCTGTCTCCAAGGAGGACTTGGCTAGTCTTCAAATTGCTCTGCCCCAAGGTAATGATTATTTCATTTGCATTTGGCTTGTCTTATAATGATGGAATTAGCAGGAGGAGGAGGTACTGTTGCCTAGGGCATTGTGAGTGGGAATCAGAGTTCCATCTCCCTGTGACCTCCTCAGTTCATTTTGGTTGGTTGAACTCTAACAGTGCTCTTGGTTATGTTATTCTTGTGGTCACAAAAGTATAAACACATCTTTTCCATCTCATTTTCTTTCTTTGGAGAGCTCATCATTCTATACTCTTTTTTCCTGAATTTTCTAATTGAAATCATTTTGGTTTTACTAACTAACCCTGCTTCTTTCTCTCCTCCACTGTTACATATTCATGTCCTGAACAACAGTGAACTCTCATCATAGATGCCACTTGTCCAAGGTCACACATGTTTCTGTTAAGTGTCTCATTTCTATGGGTGCCTTAACTAGGTACAGAGAGCTAGAATTTCAGAGTAGTCAAGGGCTGTTGTCTTGATTTACTGGAAATACCAGCAAAGATTCAAATTGGCGTGCCCTAGGTGTGGAGTGAGTGGAGTGTATTTTACAAAGAGTATCAGATTTAATGTGACCCCTTCTCTCTCTTGGGAATGACATGAGGGATCCTCACTTGGATGAGCAAAGGAGAACATTTTTATCAGGCCTGACTCTGATAAATTTTAGAGAAGACGGAATTTGAGCTTACAGGCTATGCTTGTTGGTAGAATTGTATTCTGCTTTCCTGGCAAATTTTCTTTGTGCTTATACCTCATTACAATTTAGGCTCCCTTGGGCCTTTAATCAATATTTGATGTTGTATTTTGTCCTTTGTCCCTCAGGTAAACTGATGGTAGAAAATCTAAATCAGCTGTTCAAGAGAAATTCAGTAACAAGCCTCCTGTTACTTTTACGTATACCACACAACTCGTTCAGTCAAGTATATTTTGTATGCACTTCAACTCACTATTGCCTGTTTAAGTAATGACCTTTCTCTCCCTCTGTGAAGACAGAATTTAATACAAATTTTTATTACTATTAAGGTCAATCCCTGAAAGATAACTTTGACTGCCTCATGGATTCTTGTTAGTTTGTTTCTTGGAATTCTTCTCCATTGCTGTGAAGTAGCAAGTCATGAGGACAGGTCTTCCTCCTGGAAGGAAGATTCTGGGTGAGCTGAAGAGTAAAGTGCATTGCTATCAAATGGGACCCATCTGTTATCACCAATTCTGCCTTTATACATAATAGCCAGGAATGCACTTTGAGTTCTGGAGCATTTCCCAGATTTACTCCATCTCTTCTGGTCTCGTTTTTTGGTATGAGAATGCCCAGGGTCAAGCAAAACAAAACACAGACACTGACTGGCTATGGACAATGAACTAGAAGGGGTGAGTCAAAGTTCTTGCATTTATTGATTTGATTTGAAATACACAATCTGTTTCCTGTTGAAAACCTAATGTTCCAGAAAAAAACACACACACACATTTTTTTTGGAAACACTAGACTAAATATTAATAAGGATGTTTCTATTTTAGTTGAAATATCTACTGTGTATTTTCTTGGCCAACTAGCCATTGTCTGGTCAAATTAGTTGAAAAGGGTAAAAAATATATATGTATCTTAGTCTAGATTCTCTTAAAATTTCCAACATTCCCCTTTCCTATGATAATTAAAACATTATCATTAAAAGTCTGGATTTTGGAATTATTTCCATTTGATTGCTGGGAGTCCTGTTTTTCACACAAACAAGAAAATATTCTGGTAAAAGGCAAGATCATCATTACTATCACCCTCAATGTCATCATGACTGCATTCTCACTGTGGAAAAGACCATTTTGAATGCTGTACGCATCTATAAATTTTCATAGCTCTGCCTTGCAGTTTCCATATGTTTTTAAAAATGCATCAAATTCTCCATAGGAGAGCCTAATTCTGCCCATTCCTTTGATGTAATAAGCAAGCTAATTTTGTGGGGTTGTTTCCCTATGGACTCTGTAGTCAGAAAATACCATATCCCACTTCCTTGTGGAACGTGATTACGTGGGAGGAATTCACAATAAATACCTTAGCATATATTGACATCATGAGCTACATTAATGATACCTACGACTCACTACTAGTATCCCATTCTCAAGTCAAGCTGTATCGAAGAGGTGTGTGAATAATTCTACCTACAGCTACTACTCAGATTTCTTTTGAAGTCACTGCTGCATATTTAAGAATAAATACTTTTTTTTTTTTGGGTTGCCTCTGGAAGATTTTAATAAATAGGGAAGGAGCCTCTTTGGGCTAAATTCCTTAGAGCAGGAAAGAATATTTAAATTACTATAAATTCTGAATTGGCTGTAATCTTCAAGCTAAGGTCCATCTACACTGAGATGAGAAGATGTGAGCTTTTATAATGGAACAGTAGAAAACAAGTTACTGGTTTCTTTGATCATTTTCTTAAAAGACAGAGGAGAATTTAAAATAAATACAGAAGTTTTTTTTTTCAAGAGTTTATCTACAAAAATGAGATGGACTTCCCAAATAGCAAATGAAAATCACCTTCAGCTTCCTGCAGAGTGCCATTTAGGAGAGAGTTGAGTTGCAGCCCTGATATTCTATTGACCTCAGCCTCCCACATCTCAGCTGCTGGCTAGGAATTCTCCTTGAGCAATTTGATTCATGGGACCTCCGGGGACCATAACTGCTGAACCCACCCAAACTCTACCTGGGGCCTTTTGCTAACAGGCTCTAGTCACAACTGGACACCTTCAGTTATTCATTCAAACCTGGGTCTGGTCTGAATAGTTCACACTCCTTTGGGTCCCAAAATTGAATTCCTGACATTGGGGGCCACATCTAGAACCAACTTATTTTTCCAGTCCTAGTCTTATTGCCCCCAGTTTCCTTCTTTGCCCACCAGCTCATGTCTCTAGCAGACATCATTAGAATTATGATACACGTGTGCTCGGAAAGGCAAAAGGCAAACCATACGCAGTGCTGATGCATGCAAGGAGTGCCGTGCCATGCAGGGGTGTCCCCCACATAGAGGAGCCCCACACGCAAGGAATGTGCCCCGTAAGGAGAGCCACCCAGCGCGAAAGAAAGTGCAGCCTGCCCAGGAATGGTGCAGCACACATGGAGAACTGACACAACAAGATGACGCAACAAAAAGAAACACAGATTCCCGTGCTGCTGACAACAACAGAAGCGGATGAAGAAGACGCAGCAAATAGACACAGAGAACAATACAACCGGGGTGGGAGGGAATGGGAGAGAAAAAAAAAGTTTTAAGAAAAAAAAAAAGGCAAATCGACTTGAGTATGAGCCCCTGAACAGTTAGGTTGGCAGATCAAATCTAATGGTTTTAAGGATCATCTTCTGTTTAGGGTGTTATATTGTGTTCCTTTCTATTTATATTATAATTGAGAACCGATTATATTTCCAGATGCATTACAATAAGTAATTAAGTAAGAAGCCACTGGATGTCACTCTTAAGCTATGCAAGTGTAGTTGCAGTAGAGATTTGAGATAGTGAATTAGAAGTGGAGAGTTAGGAGATATAGCTAGGGACTGTTTGGGTAGGTACATTTGCAATGTCAGTGAACTATGGCAGAGCTTGCCCTTAGGTTCCTATATATTTTCTCTAGACTCATTTCTCAATGGCAGTTAAACAAGATTAATAATCAGTGAAAATCCCCTCTGTACCAGAAGATCAAAGAAACATTAATTTATCCATTCAATATGTACATTAATCACATATTCTAAGCAGGATATTGTGCTAATGAACATGGGTTACAAGATAAAGTGAGTTTGATTGTGCATGCATTTAACTTACTGGAATTTAACTATGGCAAAAAAAATTAATAATATTAGTGGTGCAGGAAATTCTGCCTGTTATTCTCCTCAGTGAATTGATGCTTCAGAGTTAGCTCACTTCCTATCTCTCATCCTTAAACCCAGCCTTTTATACTCTGCTCTGTGACACCAGGGTTGAGGGTCTGTAAACTATTTCCCAGACATCTTTGCTGGATGACTTCTGGTTGGGTTCTGAAGATGCCGGGCATTGGCAGGAAATTAGAAGTGTGGTATGAGGGCAGATGGCACACTCTTTCTGTTTCTAGCCCTAATCAAGTAGGACTCCAGCCTTCAGCTTATTTCAGCATTTCTAGCATCACCCTACTGTGGCCCCTTTAGATGTACCAGTAGCGACCATGCCACACTTTCTTTTAAAGCTACCCATCAGCGTCCATGAGGCAAGCATGCGACTTTCCCCCCAGAGGTCGAGAGCCTGCTGTGCAGTGCGTCTTGCTGGTTCACACCTCTCCCCTAGGCGACCCTTCCTCCAAGCTCCTGAGTTCTGTTCACACTACTTCTCTTTTGTTCTCCAGACTCTAAGAGTGGAAGCTGCTTCCTGAGTTATTAATACCTCAGCATCTCCTTTTTGCTCTTTTAAACTTCCAGTACTCATGTAACGGATCCCCTGTATTAAATTGCCTCTGTTGGAAACACCTAGTGTGGTTTCTGTTCCCCTGACCAGATCCTGACTCTTTCCGTAATTATGAGATGAGGGACATGCATATTCTTTTCCATCATTCACTATCGGATTTTGTGCAATTTTCATGGTTGAAGATGTTTCTGAATGAGATTCTAATGTATTTTTTAATGTATTTGTATTTAATGTATTTTTATTTTTCAAATAATGTGGGCCCTAATCACAAGACACCTGCTCGCCAACCAAAAAAACCTGTAGATGTAAATCTTTGTACAAATAAGGGATCTAATGATACATCAACCCATTCCAATGCTGGAAGAAACCTGGCCATTTGGATTTATTGAAAGATAATCTCCATATTGTCCTTTTCTAGAACATTTCTAAAGAAGATTTTGATTTGACCATATGAGAATTTTCCTTACATCCTGACTTTAGAACCTGAGACTCTCATAATACATATCTCCATAGTATATTCCTCCAAAGAAGTAGTTCTTCCCTTTAGGAGCATGAAACCTAGAAGAAGAAATACAACAAGCACAATCATGGAATGAATACATAACAATGTTTGGTAGAAGCAATACACAAGCACAAACCCAGTTGCTACCTATTAATTATCACCTTTCATGAAACAAGGCGGCAGAGTGGAGGAGAACAGAGAACATGATATACAGATTTACCTAAAAATTTCATTTATTCCCTTGCCTACAGAGAAATAAAATATTTTTATTGCTATGATTATTCTTATCATTATGATTATTTTAGTTTTAAATACCTAATTGGAAGGAGTTGTTTGCCCAGTCATGGAGTTTTACGTAGCAAATAATCTTATCTTCTTCTGAAATATTTTAGTGCCATTTTATTTTATTTTCCTCAGTCACAGTGGAGAACACCTGATTACTTCCTCAAGGTTCCTCATTAACAAAATTTTTTAAAAGCTTAGTGGTAATTCTTCATTTTGTGTTAGCAGAGTTTGTTTTTCAGTTGGATTGTTTGTTTCCTAAAAACTTATTATTGTATTCCACTGTCCCAATTTCTGTGAGCCCTGATCCTACATGTTTCACTTCTGTGGCCCATGAAACGATCACTGGCCTTTCAGCCCAGAATAGGAGGATTCAAAAAACAAGAAAAGTAATCTTCCTCATAGAATGCCGGGACCATCAGTCCATGGGAGCTTTGGAGCCTCAGAACGTTTCATTCCCTTTCCAGGTCATTTGTCTTTGAATGTGGTGACATTCTAGGGTGAGAAATGACCCAATGATGTGGGACAACCTCACAAGTTATGGTTTGAAGAAGTGGTTTTTGAAGAATTAGGAGAAAATGTGCGAGAGGAGTTAGCTGTGAACTCTTCAACTACTAAATCTTTTGTGATTCAGCACTTTTTCAAAATATATTTGCCTAAAATTCTTTAGGGATTCATTTAAAGGAGAGGGATAGGAGGAAGAGAGAGGCATTTGAAGCTGAAAAGAGAATATTTGTTGTGTTTTCTCTAATGATTTGAGCTTATTTGAGCAGTGCTTATCCCAAGTGATTTAGTTTGGGGATATTTTCCCTGGATCTGAACAGTGATGGGTATAGAACAAATTTCCCTTCTGAAAATGCCTCTCCTATTACTTTGAACTATATCAAAGCACACTCCATGCATAATTTTGTGCATTTATTTCCTTCTGTATGGCAACTCATTCCAGATGAATGTGACAACCTGAGAGGTACAAACTACAAAAGAAGTAAAAGGGTATTTAAAATGGGTTTCATTTTACCCTAAAACAAAATATCTATGTAACTACAGCTCATTGAGTACAATGTAAAGCTTTTTACAAATGAAGGATCTAATGAGACACTGATATGTTTTGAATATTGGCCCATGAGATTGTTAGAAGAACTTGGCTGCCTTACAACATTACGTTATAGACAAGCTTCTCCGTGGAGTAATACAATTCATATACACCTTAATGGGAACCTCCTGGCTCTGACTCACAGCAAGAAAAGAAGCCAAACTCTCCAGTCTGTAGGGCTTGTTGGTGTTCCTAGATGTAAAGGCACAGTAATATTTACTTGATATTTACTTTCTGAAGTGAATGATGTCATGGTGGCCAGGATTCTAGATAAAGAACACTGAAGAATATTTAGCGGGTGTTTCATCTTACAAAAGGAAAGGAATGAATGTCAGGGAAGGTAAACCAGAAGAGACTTTATTTTCAAGCAGAAAAGACATACGCAAGAGCCCATGAAGAGAAAGCCAATGGAGAAATTTAGCTTTATTTAGAAGCCATCCAACCAGGATATGTGAAGGAGATTAATATTGGGTTCTGAAAACGGGGGAAGGGTGGAAATAGAAGGAGTTACATCTTTATTCTGCAGCACCTAGATCACAGGAAGAATTCCAAACTTGCAGCTAATTAAATAAAAATGTCAAATTAGCAGATTGTATCATATAGGTCAAAGAGCTGGTTGATTGACTAGCGATTTTGCTATCATACAAAGTGAAAATAGAAATATGTTTGATGTTAGTCATATCTATGTAACATGATTTTAAATAGCTTCAATAAAATGAAATTAATATGTTTTACTATCCCCACAACTGATTGTATTAAAGTTAATTTGCTCCTCAATGATGCTGTAAAATTTTGTTTTTGAGACAGCCTTTACGCCGATTCAACAATGGTTATTTCAGTTGTGAAAACACAGTCTCCGTCTTCATGACCTAAGCAACACAGGTGGTTGAGGCAATTCTCCAAGTACTTTAATTCAGAGAAAACATCGGCTTTTCTGGAAATTACCTGGGTCATTTGACATGTGTTTTGCCTGAACTAGTTCAATACTTTTTCCAATCCTCTGCTTTGCTTTTGCCAGTGATACACAACTAAGATGTCTGGACACAAAATACAAGCTAGAGATGGGGGATTTTCTTTGCTATAGGCTAAATAGTTTTGTATTTTTTCCCCTGAGTTGGCAGGTACAGATTCACTTAAAAGTAGAAAAAAAAGATTGTTGAACTCAGTCTATATTGCATTGGGAGTGCAGTGGAGAAGAACAAACAAACAAACAAAAAACAAAAAACCCAGAAATCCATAGCTGCTGCAGGTCAGGAACCAGAATGCCACAACACTTAGCTTTGCAATCAGACATACAGAAATGCGATCATCCTATCGGTGGTTTTCAAAATGTTTACCAATCATTTTATCCAGTCATCAAGATTCCAACAATTTAGAAAGAAATCTATTTTCTAAAGAAGGACATTTGCATTATTAAAACAGGAATTGCAACCTTAAATGCTGGGCCAGGAAGCTACTAAATTAAATGCCTGTGAGTAATACAATATGGAGTGGTTGGGACTGGCAACTTGGAGCCTTACCGCCCCACCTAAAGATGGCATCCATTCCTCAGCTTTGGCTAACTGATGCTGTGTGCAAATATGGTCCTGCCATTTCAACAGAAGTCAGAAACCTAGATCTTTATATGAAATTTCCCAATTTTTAAATGTTGGCTTCCTTTTAGAGTTGAGGGAGCCAATTAATAACACCCTGTGTCTTCTCTTGGGTTCATTACCAATTGAGAATTAAGATACAGGAGTAAGACAGATGGAGATCAAGATGTCAACCTTATTACTGATAAAACTGAATGTAGACTAAGGCTGAAATCTGCAGCCAAATGTACTTTCTAATTACTATGCTCCCCAGAAGAAAAATCTTGGGTGTGCAGAACTGTCTTGAAAGGGGAGAAAGTGTTTGTCCTTTCCTTTTTCAAGGGAAGGATCTCAGTGCACTCAGATTATTAATAGGCTAACCCTACCCAATTAAGAAACGAGGACCAATGGATGTCAGATGTAATCTTCCTCCAGCAAGAGAACTAGATCAGAGAATTCCTATAGTGGAAGCCTTTCCTACCATTTTATCCCTCCCCCCAAGAAAACCCAAGTCCAGGGAAATGGAAATTCCATCCTAATAGTGACTAGTCCATTTTTCAAAAATGCTGTTCAGGGCAAACACAACCAGACTCAGTCCATGGATAACCAATTGGTCGCCTCTGGTTTATAGCCATTCTGCTTTTAACTTTTGTCACTTAGCTGAAATTTTAAGGACTGAAAATTGCAGTGATATTGTTATAGGCATAGACAACAAAAATGAATTTCTTCACTTTGATGGAAAGCCAGCATGTTGCTTCAAAGACTTGATGTCCTACTGGTCTCAACCAAAAATTGAATAGTTGTGTCTCCTCCAGAGGATAGGATTTCTCAACAATATAAGTCAGAACATAGATTTCACTTGACGTCCAGTCTTGTATGCTTTATTTACTCTAATCCAGAAAGAAAGCTGGTATTCCCTGTTCACAGCCTCAGTTCTGAATTCACACCTCTCTCCCACTTACACTTTAGCTTTATAATTGCTAAAACTGTTACTCACCCTCCCCTTTCTGTCCTTGCTTCACCCTTCTATTTTAATATAGGGAGTTGTTTTCCTGGTGACTCTTATGGCTTCCCCATGATTCTGGTTCTTCCTCCACTACCCTCTTTCGGCCATGCTCACCGAGATGCTTTGAATAAACAGTCCACCAAATTCGACAGCAGAGACTTTCCCACACTGTGTGGTTCTCTCATTAGGCTTGTTCCAGACCCTTGAACAGGAAATGGCTTTCATAGATTTTCCATTCTTGGTTGTTCTGAAAAGTCTCATTATTAAATACAGTTTGCAGCGAGTGGGCCATTGGCAAGGGGAAACGATATTTTTCATAACAGAATTGGTCCTGTTCTTACAGTTTGGTATTGTAAAGGGTTTTTTATTCAGCAGAGATGGGTAAAAAGTCATCCTTAAAGGAAGCATCTTAAGAACAGAGCCCCCCACCCCCACAAAGTGACTGAATCTCAAGAAGTTTCAAAAAACCTAGCTCCCACATTTGTAGAACTCCTCTCCCAGGGACATAATTGACTTAAAAAGTCTTTTTAACTTAATTGTAGCTGTGGTCTAGGGCGTTTTTGCTGTGCAGCCTTCATTCGCTGCACTTGGGTTTGTTTCTGATTATTGAAGAGCTGTTTTTAGGCAAATGACACCCACATAACAAAATGATGACCCTGTCCTTGCATACTGTCCCTGGAATTTCCTTGTCTAGAGCGCTCTCCTACCAACATTCAAGGAAGGTCTAGAGGGTCAGTGTGCTTTGACGAGGGCACTAAACAGGAAGCTGGAATTCATGGCCAGTGTTTCCCTCTTTGGTTCAAAGATGACCTTACTGGATAGATTTACTATCTATGTGTGGGGTCATGAGGAAAGAAATCTCAGCCCTGACTTCCTCAGCCTGCTCAGTTATGGGCCTTGAACTACTTCCCCAGTTAGTACCAGCCGGTGGGGGAGTTAATCTCCATCAGGGTGAGCAGAAGGCTCAGATCCATCAGCTGGGGCTATGCAATGAGGCAGGCTGGATGTAATAAATCCTTACTAGGGTGAACCTTAGGCATCCACCAAAACTCAGCTCCCCAGCACCTACTCATTATTGAGTAACTATCCTGTTTTTGGAACTGTGCTAAATACTTTTCATGTATTTGCCCTTTGAATTTAATCCTTACAATGCCCATGAGTCAGAGAGACACATAGATGAGGAAACTCAGGCTCAGAGTGGTTAAAGCCATACACAAGGTCACACAGTTAATATGGAGCAGAGCTAGAGTCTTACTCTGGGAATCTGACTCCAGTGTCTGTCAAACTCTGTCCTTCTGCCTACCCCTACACTTCTGGTTTTATCTAGGTGCTCTGTTCAGCTCCAGGTCTCCATTTGGCTGGAAGTCATGACATCCTGCCACACTTATAATACATCCTACCCAAGTGGAATCAGAGCCATCACTCATGGGGTTGCTTTCACCCTGAGTCCTCAGTTGGAGACTGAGGAACTGGGGACTGCGAGCCTGTGGCTAATGAACTCAAGACCCCCAATACTATATCTGATGCTTTTGATATCATCCTGACCTTCCTGGAATGTACTTCTGCCCTGAACCACCCTTAAAGAGGGCATCTCTTTGAATGTGAACCCAGCTGAAATGAAAGCCTATCTGTATGTGCCCCATTGCCCCACCTCTGACTTGCACTGCTTGCCCACTGACTGTACCACTGAGATACTTCAGAACACCCACGTGGTGCCCACGCCTGAAAAGACTGATACTAAAGGCCACGTTAACATTCCCGTCATGTGGAGATTGTTCCATGGACTCTGGTTATATTGCAGATTAAAAGATGGATCTTTATTTGAGGCTCTGCTTCACCTTAAGGCCACCTTTGGAGCTTTACATCATTAAGGCGACCCTGATCTCTCCATCAGACACTTTAACAGCTAAGTGTTGAAAAGTGTCTTTAAAAAAAAATCCTAGCAGTAGGATGTAGCAGTTAGCTGCATAGGCTCTGGTATCAGATTCAAACTCTACCTTACTCCTGAGTTATGTTGGGCAAATTTCTTGACCTCTTTATGTCACACTTTCCTCATCTGTATAAAAAATAATAATATCTACCCAATGGATATGTTGTTGAGATTAAATGAGTTAAAACATAATGAAGTTAGAACAATGTCTGGCGCATAGTAAATACTGAATTTCAACTCTAATTATATTATTAGGGTGAGAATTTATAGAATTGTCTTTATCCTTTATTGTTACTTGACTATTATAATTTATTATTATCTTTCACTATCCTGGATAATTTTATAAAATATACATAAGGGTATTATTTATGGTTTTTTGGTGGTTTGTGTTTTGCTAAAAAAGAGAAGTTCAATTCAATCTGGATTAAACATGAAAAGGTGTTTTTTGAATCTTGTAAATCAAGAAATTCAGGGACAGGCGGGCGGGAAAGCCGAGCCCAGCCGAGCCCAGCCGAGCTGCGGCGGGAGGGGAAGCCGAGCCCAGCCGAGCCGCGGCGGGTGGCAGGGGGGGGACCCGAGCCCAGCCAAGCCCAGCCGAGCCCAGCCGAGCCGCGGCGGGCGGGGGACCGGAGCCCAGCTGAGCCCAGCCGAGCCTGGCGGCGGGGTTTCTGTTCTTTGTTTTTTTTTTTTAATTTTTTGTTGTTTTTGTTGTTCTTTTTTTTTTTTTTTCAATCCTCTCTTTCTTGTCCCCAATATTCTTCTTATACTATTTTACCTTAACAATACAATAGGTCCTACAGGAAATACCTCACATTTGCTGGGTTTCCTCACCCTCCACTGCCTCATTTCTCTGTGAATAGATTTAGCCTATCTACACTATCCCCTTTCCCCTACAACTTGATATCCTCCACCATCTGCTATCTCTCCTATATTCCATCTCCCTTTCTTTGATCCACAAAGTGTCTAACTCTTAATTTCTAATACCTTTGTTTAGTTTTCCATTTGGTATTCGTCCCTGAAACTATTACCTTTCTTTTCTCTTTCCCTCTCTCACGAAAACAATAGCCTCTTAGTACGTACCACATTCCTCCCATATTCAGTCGTCTACCTCATTATAGGTACTTTCCTACTACTATAACTCTACACAATTTACATGATCTAACCTCCATCCTCCCAGAACTCATATTGTTGCTTTGTAAACATATATCACCAATACTACTTCACACTTTTTCCTTCCTTACACAATTGACTTTCCCCAGCACTAATACTTTCCTTTAAAGTGAGCTTAACTAGCAATAAGAAATTGGAATAAGAAGAACAAAGTGACAAAGAGAAGATATAACACTTACGCAAAAACAACAGCTAATTAATCTCCAAGACTAGACAAAGAAGCTAAGGAACTGATTAAACCCGTCAAGAAAAAATGTTGACAAGACAGCAACAAAAATCTACAAACCAAACCAGTAGTCAGGAAAACATGGCTGAATCCAATCAACAAACTGAAAATCAGGAAGGGGGGCAGGACTTCGCACAAGCAATGAAAGATCTCAGAACATTTATCACCGACAAATTTGATGAAGTAATGAAAGAGGTTAACAGCGTGAAGACAACACTTGGAGGGGAAATTGCAGACATGCGCAAAAAAATAACAGATATGATGGAAATGAACACCACAATTCAAGAAATCAAAAATACACTTGCAGCAAATATCAGCAGACTAGAAGAGGCAGAGCAGAGAATTAGTGATGTGGAAGACAGTGCATTGGAAATCAAACAGATAGTAGAAGTGGTCAATAAAAAGGTAGAAAAAATCCAGATAGGACTTAGGGACCTGAATGATAACGCAAAACGCTCAAACATACGTATTATAGGCATTCCAGAAGGAGAAGAGAAGGGAAAGGGGTCAGAAGGAGTGTTGCAGGAAATAATGAATGAAAACTTCCCAAATCTACTGAAAGAGACAGATGTACATATCCAAGAAGCACAGCGCACTCCACTGGTCATAAACCCCAACAGGCCCACCCCAAGACATATACTTGTCAAATTATCCAATGCTCAAGACAAAGAAAAAATTCTAAAAGCAGCAAGAGAAAAGAAAACCATCACATACAAGGGAAACTCCATAAGATTAAGTGCTGATTTCTCATCTGAAACGATGGAGGCAAGAAGGCAGTGGTATGATATAGTCAAGGTACTAAAGGAAAAAAATTTCCAACCAAGAATACTCTATCCAGCTAAACTAGCATTCAAAAATGATGGAGAGTTCAAAATATTCACAGATAAACAGAAACTGAAAGAGTATATCAACAAGAAACCTCCCCTTCAAGAAATTCTTAAGGGAATTCTGCAGGAAGAAAGGAAAAAACAGGACAGTCAGAGATGGAGGAGAGTGTAAAAGCAACAAGAAAGACAAAAATAGAAGGGGAAAATAAAATAATACAAACAAAATATAACAAACACAAATCCAACCAAAATATGGCTACCATAAATAACTCTCTAAACGTAATAACACTGAATGTCAACGGATTAAACTCACCTATCAAAAGATTCAGACTGGGACACTGGATAAGGAAATATGACCCATCTATATGCTGCCTACAAGAGACACATCTTAGACCCAGAGACTCATGGAGGTTGAAAGTGAATGGCTGGAAAACAATCATACAAGCAAACAACAACCAAAAAAAGGCAGGAGTAGCTATATTAATATCAGACAAAATAGACTTTAAATGTGAAACAATTGTGAGAGACAAAGAAGGATACTATAACCTTGTAATAGGAAATGGCTTCATGAATATCACACCAAAAGCACGAGCAGCAAAAGAACAAATAGATAAATGGGACTACCTCAAAATTAAAGCCTTCTGCACCTCAAAGGAGTTTGTCAAGAAAGTAAAAAGGGAACCCACACTATGGGAGAAAATATTTGGCAACCATATATCTGATAAGAGACTTATAACTTGCATATATAAAGAACTCATATATCTCGAAAACAAAAAGATAAACAACCCATTTAAAAAATGGGAAAAAGATTTAAACAGACACTTCTCCAAAGAAGAAATACAAATGGCTAAAAAGCACATGAAAAAATGCTCCAAATCCCTAGCTATCAGGGAAATGCAAATCAAAACTACAATGAGATACCATCTTACTCCCATAAGATTGGCAGCCATGAAAAAAACAGTAGAATACAAATGCTGGAGAGGATGTGAAGAAAGGGGAACACTCATCCATTGCTGGTGGGAATGCAGAAGGATCCAACCATTCTGGAGGACAGTTTGGCAGTTTCTCAAAAAATTATCCATAGATTTGCCATATGACCCAGCAATACCACTGCTGGGTATATACCCATCAGATCTGAAAACAACGACACAAACCGATATATGTACACCTATGTTCATAGCAGCATTGTTCACCATCGCCAAAAGTTGGAATCAATCCAAAAGTCCATCAACAGATGAGTGGATCAATAAAATGTGGTATATACACACAATGGAATACTACTCAGCTGTAAGAACCAATACACTACAATCGCACGTGATAACATGGATGAACCTTGAGAATCTTATGTTGAGTGAAGCAACCCAGGCATTGAAGGACAAATACTATATGACCTCAATGATATGAAATAAGTTAACTGCCTCAGAGAGCTAGAGTCTGGAAAAGTGGCTTACTGGAAATCGGGGGGTGGAGGAAGGATGTGAGTTAATGTCTGTAGGGGTGGAATCTGTGATGAGCTGGGGGTAAGTATGAGCACAAAGAAGGGACAAAATGGGGGCAAGGGGTTACCTTCGGGTGGGGTTTTCTGGGTTTGAGGAGGGCTGGGGATGGGAAGAGGGGTAATATGGTCCAAGAAATAGGTGGGAGGGAGGGGCAACATACAAACATGGGAGAGTGCCAGAAGTTCGTTGAGAACTAAATGTTGAGTAAAACGTATCAAAGTATAAGTAGGAGGGTTACCTGGTTAGGACGCTCAGGGGGTATGGTCTGATGCGGGACGGACTCCGGAGGGAATAGCTGAAGGCTCATTTTGCCAAGGTGGGTTCTACCATTGGGTGGGGTGGACCCATATCCTGGGGAAGACTAATGCTGTCGAATAGAGAGAACTGTATCTCTCGTGAGAAAGGACGGCTCCCAGGGCATTAGATTGGCAGGTGTTGTGGGCCTAAGGGGAGGGGAAAATGGACGTGCAATGGATGGAACAAAGGTAAATAAGGGGGCAAAAGAGGAGTTATGTGAGAGTACACGAGGATGAATATAAAACAGCTAATATTACACCAAAAACATATAGGGGACGACAGACTAATAATGAAAACCATAAGACAAAACATAGGATAACTAAAAAATTTAGAAAACTGTACAACCTAAAGTATGGACCACATAGTAAGCACAAATGTTACCTTGTTTGAAAACTATAGTTTCGGAATCTGTACATCAGTTTCAGGAAATATGATATGAATAAGTTAAAAGATTATTGCTGTGGAAGGGAAAAGGTTTTATGGTGGATCTGGGGAAATACTATATATTGTATATATGAATTTTGGTGATCTAAGACTCTTCTGAAGCTGACATTATGTTGGGATTCACTTTACGGGAAGTTTTGGATCACAGAGTGGTTCAACAATGGCAGCGGAGGAATACTGATATGGGATGTTATTGACAGGATATATATGGTTGACAGGGAGTTATACAGGGCATATGCCCAGGGTATATGGTAATGTCTATATATACTCATAGTGGAAACAATTAAAAACAACAGCTGGGGGGGTACTGGGCTCCTGGCCGGGGGGTCACTGTTGTGGGCCCTGGGAGAGCAGCGGCAATCCTCCAGGTGCAACGGCAAGAACCAGGAAGGAAGGAGGGCCCAACAGTGGGCCCTTGATACTAATGGCTACACTTTTGAGCCTATGCACCTGCAATAAGAACAAGGCCTAGAGTAGCATTGTGCCTGGGGGTTTCCTCCTGACAGCCGTCATGTTACTCAAATGTGGCCACTCTCACAGCCAAACTCAGCGTGTAGATGTGATGCATTCCCCCCAGCGTGGGACACGACACCCGGGGATGAGCCTCCCTGGCACCGAGGGATCACTACCACATACCAGCTGAAGAAGCAACTAGAAAATGACCTTGAATTAAAGATTCAATGCGGAACAGCAGAATATACCTGTCTACATATAATAACAGGAGTTAAAAATGCTGTTTGACCTAATGTAAGGGGGAAATGGAAAGGAGAAATGAGATTATAAGGCTGTGAGTCTCTAAAAAAGAGTCTGGAGGTTGTCAGAAGGAATACCCCTATGTACAACTGAACAGAGTCCAAGAGACAGATAAGGTAGATACAACCCCAGGTATTGGTTCTTTTGAGGGATAAAGAGACCCACAGGTTCTATGGTCATGGCAGAAGGGGTTCACTGCCATGACAGATGGCCCTTCTTTGGAGCTGGTGTTTCTGCGTGATGGAAATGGACTCAGAGGGGATCTCTTTTCACAAGACTTGCATGCTACTTTATTGGAATTGTAGTTGGTGCTGGGTTTAAGATATATGTAGGGGATTTGAATCTCTGGACTGATAATATGACACCCAGGCCCAGAGCCTCAACAGACTTCAGCTCCTACACTTTGACTTATTGGACTTACTCCACTCAGCTAACATGGAGTTGAAGAAGGTCAACCACCACAACATGGAGCCTAGAGTGTCTACAACTAGAAGCGGGAAGAGTACATCCAGTACCCATGTGGAATCTAAGCCCTCACTTGACATAGGTGTGCAATGGACACAACCAATCCAATGTCCACAGAGAAAATGTGGAATGGGTGTGGGAACGGTAGCCATGGGGGCTGCTGGGTGTGGGGAACGGGAGGAAGAGATGAGATGTGGAGGCGTTTTTGGGACGTAGAGTTGTCCTGGATAGTGCTTCACGGACAATTACGGGACACTGTAAACCCCCCCAGGGCCCACTGGATGGAACGTGAGAGAGTCTGGGCTATGATGTGGACCATTGACTATGGGGTGCAGTGATGCTCAGAGATGAACTTACCAGGTGCAATGGATGTATCACGATGATGGGAGAGAGTGTTGCTGTGGGGGGAGTGGGGGGCGGGGGCGGTGGGGTTGAATGGGACCTCATATATATTTTTTTAATGTAATTTAAAAAAAAAAAATAATAATAATAAATAAATATTTAAAAAAAAAAAAAAGAAATTCAGGGACATATCAGTTTCAGATGCAGCTTGATCCAGGGCCTAAATGATGTCACCAGGACTCAATTGTTCTCTTTACACTTCTTAACTATATTGCCTTGGTTTTGTTTCCATTCTTGTTGGCTCCCTTCTCATGGTTGAAAGATGGCTAACATCAGCTCTTGGAACTACATGCTTTTGGGTTCAAATCCAGCAAACTAAAGTGAGCATCTTTATCCCAACATTTCCAGAAAAAGTCCGGGAGTCCACCCTGATTGGACTGGGTTGGTCCATGTGTCCACCCTTGTCCCGATTACTGGTGCCATCAAGATCCAGGACTGTGGCCAAACATGGGTCATCCACCACATTCTTGCGCTAGGGGTAGTTTCAACTCCCTTGAAAGCACATGGGTTTGGAAGTGTTGAAAGTAGGGGTAACTGGAGTGTATTTATCAGAGGAAAGATAAATGGATGCTGGGCAGAAGGAGAAAAGATGCCCATAGCATGGATGTCTTTTAAATAGATTTGGAGACTCTGAGTGTGACTATGAGTGTTATAGCACATATTACAATTCAATTCTGTTGTATGTCCAAACACATACACTGGATGACAAATTATGCTTAGCATTATATAAAAGACCACACCAATGCATTTGAGATAAGATGCCTCCTAAATAAGCCAAGTAGACATATATCAACACACACAGAACAGAAGATGTGAAAGAGTTTCACACTTTGGCTTTAAAGAATGAGGAAGAATTCTTTGACTCTTCCTCCTTCATTCCACCCTCTTCCCTCTACCTGCAGAGAGGGGGATTTTTGGTGGAGTCGTTGTGCAAGGTTAAAGGGTTCATCTCCTCTCCTTCTCCTTCAGGGTGGTACACTGGCCTGGCCCTGCTACCATGGGAGAAAGTCCAGACATCTCTCTTTGGATGTTTCTAGATCCCATGAATGCCCATTTTTGGCTTAGGCACTGGAAGCTTTACAGAGACAAACCCTCATACTGGTAGGGCTTTGTTGAGACTTAATAGCCTTCCCACTTGTTTCTAGCCCATTCAAGTCTGCTTTGATTGCCTACAAGAGCTCTACGTGGATTCTAGCCCACCTTGCTTGAGTTCTGCTTTGGTATTTGGTATCAAAGCCCCTCTGCTTTGCCATTTTGTTTAATATCTCTCTGGGAGACTTTATGAAGAGGTGGAAGACCCAAAGCAAAAATCCAGGTAGTGCTAGGGCCGCTGGCTAATAATAATCACCATCATACCTTGATACTACCATTTAATTGCACCTAATTATACATTCCAAACACAACATTTGAGAACATTTAGATGTAATATGATTATCTTTAAGCTCCAGAATTAAAGGTCCAAAGAATGATAAAGGAGAAATCAAAGGCACATTATATTGCTCATGCATTTGAAGAATATAGATCAGTAGCCTCTGTTGGGCTGTCAAAACCCCTTGAATAAAAGGCTGAATTGGTAAAGACAAATGAGTTTATATGGCTAAGAGACTTCAAAATGAGTTGGGAAGTCATCAGAAGGGTTGCGTTTAAGCATGTCCCAGGAGGATCTCATAGACACCCAGAGTAGATAAAATCTCAATTAGTGTGCTTCTGAGGGCCCCAGAGACACCCAGGTCCTACAGTCATGACAGATGGCTCCAGAGTTCGGTACCTTGCCGGTGGGCCCTACTTTGCAATTTGTGCTCCTGAGAGTGATGGAGTTGGGCTCAGATGTGACTTCTCTACACACACCTCTTCTGTCCCTTCAATTGAACTTGTGGTTGGTGCTGGGGTTGGTGTATGCCCAGGAGACTTGAATCTCTGGGCTGTCCATGTGTCAACTGGGCCCTGAACCTCTGCAGTATTGCAGCACCTACTCTCCAGTTCATTGGACTTACCCAGGTGAGCTGACAGGGAAGTGAGGATGGACAACCATTACACAGCAAGGAACTGAGAGAGTCTGCAGCTGCAAGCATGAGAGTCCCATCCATCAGCAGTGTGGGACTGAAACCCCCTCTCAACTGAAAGGTAGAGTGGGCATCACCATCCTGGGGTCCTCTGGATGGAGAAATAAAATATGGACTAGAGTGGACTTACTGGTACTCTACTATAGAATTATTGTGACACTAGCAATGGAAGAAATTATATTGTTGATGTGGAGACAGTGGCCACTGGAGTTGCTAAAGGCAGGGAGAGGAAAAAGGAGGTGTAATATGGGGGGCATTTTCAGGACTTAGAGTTGTCCTGAATGACATCGCAGGGACAGATGCAGGACATTTTATATCCTGCCATAACCCACTGAATGGACTGGGAGAGAGTATAAACTACAATGTAAACTATAATCCTGGCTATGTAGCAGTGCTCCAAAATGTGTTCATCAAATGCAATGAATGTACCACACTAATGAATGGAGTTATTGATGTTGGAGGAGTGGGGGGAGTATGGGGAGTGGGGCATAGGGGAAGCTCCTATATATATATTTTTAAGTTTGATTTTTTAAAAATTATTTCTCTTCCCTTCCCCGCCCTGACCCCCAGTTGTCTGCTCTCTGTGTCCATTCGTTGTGTGTTCTTCTGTGTCTGCTTATATTGTTGTCAGCAGCACCCGGAATCTGTGTCTCGTTTTTTTTCTGGTGTGTCATCTTGCTATGTCAGCTCTCTGTGTTCACTGCACCATTCCTGGGCAGGCTGTACTTTTTTCATGCTGGGTGGCTTTCCTTATGGGGCACACTCCTTGTGCATGGGGCTCCCCTACATAGGGGACACCCTTGTGTGGCACGGCACTCCTTGCGTGCATCAGCACTGCACGTGGGCCAGCTCATCACACGGGTCAGGAGGCCCTGGGTTTGAACCTTGGACCTCCCATGTGGTAGGTGGACGCCCTATCCGTTGGGCCAAATCCTCTTCCCTCCTATATTTTTTAATGTAGCAGTTTATGTTATCTATGTATCTTTTAAAAATAAATTTAAAATATATTTTAAAAAGAACAAAGGAATCTGACTTGGAGCACCAAACTTGAGCAAAGCATTTTAATGGACCAACTATTTACTAATATGATTCCCATTGAAGGAATCTGGCCCTGGCTTAAATTTAAAAACAACAAAAAAACAAAAACAAAAAACCCAAACTAATCTATTAAGGAGATTGGTTTTCTTAACCCAAAGCCTGAAAATCAGTTTGTGAACTATGCCACTGTATAGAGCGTAAGTGCTGTGCATTCTCTTGATTAGGAGAAAGTATAGAAAGTATCAAATCTTCTCAAGTGAAACAAAGTAAAAAAATTAGTCTTTTATTTGTAGGAGAGAAAATAACACCTCAAGGACCCAAATGTCTGTTCTGTGCTAGTAGGCAACCTTTAATTGAGCTCTCCTTCAAAAACCTAACCTCACAAGTTAGGTCCTAGAAATTCCCACTAATTTCAGTTCTTCACGGTTTAGCATCTGAGAATGTCTCCCTCTGCACAGGAAGGACTAATGATCAAAAAGAAGCCTGCAAGATATAAAGATATTTAACTTCTCTCCTTTGAGTTCAGTGATTTGGAAGAACCTATGTCATTTTTTTAAAATTTTAATGAACTTTCCTGCATGCAGCCTTCCTGATTTCCATAATAACACTTTGTTTATACAGATAATTTTCTTTCCAGCGGGAACTCTTACATGCTTGAATAACCTTTTCACATAAATCAACTCAGCCCACTGTGAAGTGTGATGGGATACAGAGGCCAGGAAAGGTTTCCTCAAATCTTCCACCTGGGACTCTGATTGCTCTGTTGCCCCTTCCTGGACTTCCAGGTGGGTTAATGTTGGTTTAGGGTCCTTTGAGAGAGACCCAGTAGCCCAGTGGTGAATGCAAACTCTGAGAAATAGAGTTTTCTAGATTCTCTAGGGAGGGTCCCGAGTGAGGAACCCAAATCTACCATCACGTCTTAGGCAGACTGAGGAAATCTTGGGTTGGAGATTCTTGTGATAGGTCTTGGTTATCTCCTAAGAAAGCCATACTTTTTATTTTTTCAAGCCTCCATTGAGAAATTTAAAATATCTCCATTGTATGATTCAGGTGGATTAGATAGTAATCTTCCAGTAGCATGAGACAGAAACCCTGTTCAAACTGACTTAGACACAAAAGAAAAATTAATGGATGATGTTACTGGTTCAGGCTGATCAGGGGGATCCAGTGATGTCAAGGAGTTTTTCTTTCTCTCACATCTTGCCTTTTGTTTCCACCATTTGTTCTTGGCCAGGCTTTCTACCTATAGTGAGAAATCTTAATAATTTAGGGTCCAAAGAAAGAGACCTTCTTCTTGGCATGTGTGTATCAACCTCAGGAAGTACTCCGACACAGTGATTGACAGTGCCAGCAGAGCCACATGGACCACGTAGATGGCTGGGTGTCGGGAAGAGAAATGCTAAACTCTGCCGGCTGACCCGTCTCTGTTTACACTCCTCTTTCCTGTAACTTCCCCTGCCCTCGCCTACCAACGCACACGCACACAGTCTAGCTACAAGATTGGCTAAAATATTCTGAAAGGGAACCCCATACATTGTAATCGACAAATAATGGTTGTTGAGAATTTCATAGTAACACCACAAGCATTTCCCTCATGCCACTTACCCTATCTATTTTATTTCACAAACACTATTTTATCTAACAAAACTAGGTGCCTTTCTTTTTGGATCTGTCATATCATTGACTACTTAGATAATCCAGTGACTGAAGACTCACTACAGCCCTGGGCCCGTCCGGTCTCTAACCCTGCCACAGAAGACTAAGCCCTTTGCCCTGGTTATTGTCTCCAAGCGCAAATCGTCCTTCCAGTGCCCTCTTCCGTGAGGCTGAGGCTGAAACTTTTGTCAACCATGTTTCTGCTTTGCCTGCAGCTCCCTGTTAGGCTCCGCCAATAGTGGCACTAGAGGGAAGCTTCAGAGTGGAGCTGGGTAAAGGGACATCCTGTTGCTCCTTCTATCTGCGTCAACATAGCAACGCTCCCTCACTGAGCAAGGGCAGTAGCTGCTCCGGTTTTCACTTTTTCTGCTACCTTCCCAGAACTAGCCTTTTCCCTTCTTCCTCATCCAAGAAACCAGTACCAGTTGTCTAATGTCCCCTTCTCAGTCACCGGGGTCCCAGGCCCTCAGAGACCCTGTTCTAAGCCTCTAAATTTTATTAATCCTAACCTCTTACCTTTTTCCCTTGAGCCCTAAAGTTTGACCTTTGTCAAACCTCACTGTTCTATTTTTGCTTTTTCTGTTATTAATGCCTAGTTAATAAGTCTTTATAATGTATTTTCACCCTTAAAACAACCAATGTGGTTTCTATTTTCTGACTGGTCTTGACTGAGGCCCCCTGTGGTCCTTGGCTTTGTAAAGTAGTCCATTGCTCCCTGATTCCTCAAATGAGCAATGGGGAGGTTTATCAGTTAGGAGGCTTTGGGTAGCAGTAACAGAAAGCCCTGATGAAAATAGCTTAATGGAAAGGTGATATATTTTTTCACATGAAACGTTCAGGGGTCAGCACTCTATGTTGATCCATTCAACCGTTGGAGGCTACGATATCATCAGTGACCCAAGAGGAGTCTCCATCTTTTCCCACCACCATGGGTGTGGATGGCACAACACTCTCATGGAAAGATGAAGCTGTGCAGTGAAGAAAGGCGGAACTCTTTCACCAGCATGCCCTTAATTACAGAGCAAAGCCTGCTTGGAAGCCCCCAAGAGATTGCCCCTCTAATCTTATTAACCAGAATTGGGTCAAATGCCCCCATTCTAGGTGAGCACCTGGTGTTTGTAGCCTCTTAAATGAAAGGGAGACCCTACCACCTTCCTTCACCTGACTAGCCCTTCCTCAATCTAAACCTCTTTAATCAACTATGAAGTAGGGATAAAGAAGTATTTTGGCAAGGACTTAGCAAGAGTTAATTGAGGTAGGGGGTAAAAGGTCCCCAGGATAATGTGTGGCACTAAGTGCACATGCAGTAAAAGCAGACCTGCCTCCTGTTTTCTGGCTGCTGTCCAAGGCGACTGTCTACTCTAGGGGAAGCTTCTCCTGGCTGACTGAGTTGTACCAAAGAAGTCAGAACTCAAACCTCCTGCTCTAGCTCATGGATGTTCCATTTATGTGGCACCTTGCTTTTTTTGTTTTGTTTTGTTTTTAAGCAGTTACCTGTGTTACAGCCTTCAGTCACAGAAACCAGTCAGGAAGCCATTATCACCCTCTTCCATATGTGAGAATTGAGACACTGTGTAGGAAAGGATTGGGATCCTTGTCTCCAAGAAATTTACCAATTTAGATTTCTTAAGCCCAGAGCTGTAGGAATAATTCCACCTTTGAGAAGGAATCTACGAGTCCCAAAGATTTTCCCAAGAACAATGTCAACAGCCATTCTGTGGAAACAGAGCTTTCCCACTCAACTCTCAACCAGTGAATTTCTCCTGAGGATTTCTGGGAGAAATATTTCTGCACACAGTTGCAATTACATGCATCTATAGCCTATGAACATGGCATGTCTATCTCTGTATTTTAATTTTGACTTCCATTTCTCAAGCTTGATTCCTCCTCACAAACGACTCTTTCCACATCTCTTCTGCTTCTACTTAGTCAATAGCACATGGAAGTATCAAGGAGACAATGGAGCTGTTGGACTAGGGCCACACACTCTGGATAATGCAGGGTTGGGTCACACGATACGGCCCAGGGCAGCCCTGGACAGAAGCTTCTCAAGTTGTTTCCAAGGCTCTCTGGTCATGTTCTTGCTACAGGGTCTTGGGGTATTGGGTGACTATCTCTGAAGAAACAGGGATAGCAGCAGACTTCGCCTTTCCTGTATTTTGCCCTATGGGTGATGCTGTGATCCCTGCCAGCATGGGCTGTGTAAAGTGCACAAGCTTTTTTTTTTTTTTTTAACCACAGTGTCTCAGGATGCAAGGAATATTAGGAGCAGTGAAGTGAGACGTAAATTACCAACTTCCCTTGGCTCCCAAGCATCCCTCTGAATCTTCAAGGAGTCCCCTAGGGCATTTGTTATATCCCCCACCCCTTCCCATGATACTATCACCTTGCCTTTTGAGAAATGTTCTCCCTTTTCATCCACGGAGATTCTGCTGCAAAGCAGTGGTTCTCAAGTCACAGGAAAGGTACTTGGTTCTACACTTAGCATCCTGAAGAACTAGATGCAGTCTCTCCTCTCTCTCTCTCTCCTCCTCTGTGTGTGTGTGTTTGTGGTGGCTTGTGGGTAGGCAGTATAATGTCACTTTCTTCCATAGGGAAATTGAGAACTTCTCATTCCCTTGCATGCACTATAGTTTTTTAAAAAAGCTGACATCCTTAAAAGATTGCTGACAAGTCTCTGTACACACTTGGAAGGGGACAGAGAAGGCAGGAGGTAGAAAGGACCCAAGTTTGTAAAAAGCTTCCCCATGAGTCTCCAGGAAGCTTCTGGTCTACTCTGTGGCACTTGCGGCCCAGACGGCTGTCCAGAAGCTGTGAGTTGTACTACCAGGAAGGAAGTTATCGACGACTGAGGATCAAACTGGCCTCTTGCGTGGTGATTGGAATTCTTCTTGTATGGCATGGTGAGTTTATCAGGAGAGGGGATCCGGCTTTCCTTTCATTTGGTAAAAATGCCAACAATGTCCCTGGAGAAGCCAACTAAACAAGGTCTCTCAAAGCATTCTGAAGAACTGGTGGAGACAAAACAACAGATAGTAACAAATCATTTCCTTTTCACAGAACTGTAAGTGAAAACTGCAGGAAACAGCCCGATTAGGAACAAAGGTTTTCCTCTGTATCATGTCCTGGTTTCAACCTTGATACTCACCCTGAGGTCTTGGGCAGGTCACTTAACCTCTGAGGGGTTAACTGTTCTCTGTTGTGGAATTAGAGGATTCCAGGACATCTTGCTGTGAGTGTTGGGGCAAACTGGGGTGGAGGTGCTGGTGGCAAGTAGAGGGGAGGAGTGGGAATGGGGTGAGGTGTTCCTGAGAAACTCAGTTTTGTTTTGCAAGTTGGAGGATCTTTTCTACCCCAACGCTTGATATACTCATATATGTATGTATCTCTGTGTTGCATTTTAACCACAGAATAGTCATTCTGAGGAAGCAGCAGATTTTGGAACTCCAGGCTTATGTAAATGATTTGTTAAGGATCTGAAAAGAATTATTCTTTTTACAAGAAAAAAAATCATTATAGGAGAAAGGTCAAGCATCAAAGTTCTCTCAGTTCTTCTTCCAAGAAACAGACCCTTTGGTGTTGAATGCGAAGTCAAGTCTTTTATACTTAGAAATAGGTAGCAAGTGCCAAAAAATTAATCTAATACTTTCTCAGACTCAACAATCATGACTCTTTGCATATAAAACAAACCTTGATGCTCAATAGAGTGCAGAGTGGGGGTGGGGGAGTGATCACAGGTCTGAAATCTATAAGATTTCATTCCCCCCCAATCTTCCCCTGCCGCCATCCTCTCCAACCTCTGACAGATGAATTCAGAGAACTTGCTACTAAATCATGACACCAACCTTTTTGATTTCCAAGAGTTAGAAATTAGCAGTTTTGAAACGTTTTGCCTAAATGCATGACACAATCAGAAAAACCACACTCTATCCTAGCACTAATCCAAATAGGTTTACAATTAACGAAATAGATGATACCACTTTTTCTTAAGTTTTTTCCTAAAGCAAATAATATCTTGCCTAGATATCTCATAAACTGAATGTATGCCACTGTTAGTAGTTCTTTCAGGGATAGAGTTTAGGAAAAAGCCCCAAGATCATAGCAACGCTGCTGTGAGTATTCTTGCACATAGCATCCGGTGCACACATGCAAGAGTTTGTCTGGTATATGAGTTTAGGAGAGGAATTGCAGGGAGTCGTAAATGTATTTGTTCACCCCTACATGATAACGTCCAAGTTGCTTGCACTAATTTACACTGCCCCCAGCAGTTCATGTTGCTCTAAATCCTCACTGATGCTTGATGTTGTTGGACATGTTAATCTTTGCTGAATATCCATCTGCCTCTTGAAGCAATAGTAGAGTGAAAAAAATTAAGTCATAGAAGAGGACACACTGTTTACTGTTTGTAGACAGCTCACAAACAAGCAAAAATGAAATGCTATATTGTTAAGGGATGTATACCTAAAATATCTTTTTTAAAGTGAGCGATAAATCTAAGCCTCAATAACGGTTTGCTTTGGTGAGTGGAGGGAAGAAGAAGGAGGGATGAGGCAGAAAGAAGTGTGTGGTTGTTCAATGTTCTAGCTTTACTCTTATGTTTTGTAACTTGCATATATGTTGCATATATTCTCTTGGGTGTCAAAAAAAGTCAAAAAAAGACTTGAAGTCAAAAAAAGACTTTCCCTCCAACTGGAGTTGGTGTCCTGGAAATGGCCGAGAGGTTTAATGATGCAACTAAGAAAATGTACAGATATAGGGAATGAAGGGCAGAGAACGGGCCCTGAAAGGATGCGGTGCAGTCACATGGGAAAGGTGACCATCATCACTTCTGAATTTGAGTCTTGACTGTGCCACTTTTTAAGAATGTAGTTTTGGGAAATTAATGAACTCCTGGAGATTCTTCCAAGCACTCTCACTATAAAATGAGCAGAATACATTTCTTAATGTTGAGAGGATTAAGTGAGATAATGCAAAGAACACCTTAACCCAGAACTGGCACCTATAAATATTTTAATATTTGTTTTGCAAGGAGAACTTTGACTGGACTTGAAAGTTTCTAAGGAAGATATGGGTAATAAATACTGGTTTTAACTGTTTTATTACCGTGATATTATTATGATTCTTTGGACTATGGCCTTTATATGTAGGGTTGGGGAAAATATGGGGAAGGGTTGTGGAAATGAGGGCAAAGATATAATGTTTATTGAGCTCTTAAGATGCTCTGGGGACTATGAAAGACACAGTAATACATTATTTCATCCATTCTTCACAACAATCTGGAGGGGTGGATGTATTAGTCAGGGTTCTTTTGGGAAACAGAATCAACAGAAGGTATCTGTAAATAGTATGAGATTTATAAGAGTCTCTCACATGACCGTGGACTGTGGGGATGTACAAGTCCAGATTCCACAGGGAGGCTGCAAACCAGGGGCTCCGATGAAAGTCCAGTAAAGGTCCTTGATGAGTTTCTGGGAGACATTGGCTGTCCAAAGACAAGCTGGGAAATTCTCTCTGAATGCTGAATTCACTTTCCCTTTTAAAGCATTCGACTGATTAGATAAAATGTCACTCATTGCTGACAGCAATCTCCTAGGTTGATTGTAGATGTAATCAGTAAACTCACTGATGACTTAAGTTCGTAAACATCCTTATGTAACAATTAGTCTAGTGCTTGCTCGACCAAAAACTGGGCACAGTTACTTGGCCTAGTGGACATATTAGCCTAACCAGCACAGGTGGACAATAGCCCTATTTGTGATAATACTTGTTTATAGCTATTAATATTGTTACTTTACATAAGAGACAACCTGCTTCTAGTGCCTAAATAACTTATTCCAGGTCACATAAGTTATGAGTTGGGAGAATCGCATGTGTCTGATTTTAAAGCTCATGCTTTCTCCAGTATTCACTAGTGCCGTAGAATCCTAAATCCTGAGAATTATGTTCCATCTATTTCAAAGTTCCATCTGACCATCATCACCATTGGTTATATACCTTCACATATGGGGGCAAAAGGGGTAACCAGAAAAGGGGACCTTTAAATATTTTAGTATTTGTTTTATAAGAATAACACTTGTTGGATCTTGAAGGTTTCTGAGAAGAGTAGAGGCAAATTTGCATTTGAAGCCTAAGTATCTTTTAGAAGGGAATTCTTTTTTTTTTTTAATTATTTATTTATTTTTAAAAATTACATTAAAAAAATATGAGGTCCCATTCAACCCCACCGCCCCCACCCCCCACTCTCCCCACAGCAACACTCTCTCCCATCATCGTGACACATCCATTGCACCTGGTAAGTACATCTCTGAGCATCACTGCACCCCATAGTCAATGGTCCACATCATAGCCCACACTCTCCCACGTTCCATCCAGTGGGCCCTGGGGGGATCTACAATGTCCCGTAATTGTCCGTGAAGCACCACCCAGGACAACTCCATGTCCCGAAAACGCCTCCACATCTCATCTCTTCCTCCCATTCCCCAAACCCAGCAGCCACCATGGCTACCCTTCCCACACCCATTCCACATTTTCTCTGTGGACATTGGATTGGTTGTGTCCATTGCACATCTATGTCAAGTGGGGGCTTAGATTCCACATGGATACTAGATGCACTCCTCCTGCTTTCAGTTGTAGACACTCTAGGCTCCATGGTGTGGTGGTTGACCTTCTTCAACTCCATGTTAGCTGAGTGGGGTAAGTTCAATAAATCCAAGTGTAGGAGCTGAAGTCTGTTGAGGCTCTGGGCCTGGGTGTCATATTATCAGTCCAGAGATTCAAATCCCCTAAATATATCTTAGACCCCAGCACCAACTACAATTCCAATAAAGTAGCATGCAAGTCTTGTGAAAAGAGATCCCCTCTGAGTCCAATTCCATCACGCAGAAACACCAGCTCCAAAGAAGGGCCATCTGCCATGGCAGTGAACCCCATCTGCCATGACCATAGAACCCGTGGGTCTCTTTATTCCTCAAAAGAACCAATACCTGGGGTTGTATCTACTTTATCTGTCTCTTAGACTCTGCTCAGTTGTGCATAAGGGCATTCCTTCTGACAACCTCCAGACTCTTTTTTAGAGACTCATAGCCTTATAATCTCATTTCTCCTTTCCATTTCCCCCTTACATTAGGTCAAACAGCATTTTTAACTCCTGTTATTATATGTAGACAGGGATATTCTGCTGGTCCCTGTTGAACCTTTAATTCAAGGTCATTTTCTAGTTGCATCTTCAGCTGGTATGTGGTAGTGATCCCTCAGTGCCAGGGAGGCTCATCCCCGGGTGTCATGTCCCACGCTGGGGGGAATGCACTGCATCTACATGCTGAGTTTGGCTGTGAGAGTGGCCACATTTGAGTAACATGAAGGCTGTCAGGAGGAAACTCCCAGGCACAGTGCTACTCTAGGCCTTATTCTTATTGCAGGTGTATAGGCTCAAAAGCATAGCCATTAGTATTAGAAGGGATCTTTGAAACTTCTCTTCCCAGTTACCCAAAGGAATTGAAATCCATCTGAATGTATTGGAGTTGGTGTTTGCCAAGGCCCTGGGGCAGGAAATCTTTCTTACATGCTGAAATAAAATCTTTCTGGTGGTAGCTTGGGAAGGGGCTGGTGGGCTGATGGTCAAAGGGTCTGTAAGGTAAACACTCAAACTTGTCCTGCCTTAGGCATCATGGTGTCACGCTACAGTTCTGGAACATGGATGATGGGCATGAATCTAAACCAGCATGAAGTAAACTCCCTCTTGCAGAGACATCCTGGTAGTGAATTGCAATAGCTGCAGTGACAGCAGTGGGAACAGGACACTCAGTTCCAGCCCTGTTTCTTCACACTGCTGCTGTTTCTTGAATTTTAACCCATGCACTGACTTTCGTGTCCATAGCAGCGACGAGCAGGGCACTGGAGACATCCCAAGTTTGTGACCCTGTTGGGGTACATATTTCTGGAATGACCAGGAATCTAATGGGTAGCAACCCCAACTCCAGCTGAGGCATCTATGGCAAACAGACTTTTCTTTGGCAGTGACTGGGGAGACCCCAGACTCATTTTGAGTTCTGTGATGAGAGTGAGCAGGTCTGGCTTTTGGAGCATGATAAACAAGTACCATTGGGTTTTCACTTTTTGGACAAGACAGAGGTGAGGAACCCTGTGTTGGGTTAGACAGGGCTCCCCTGCCAAGCTCGGCTATGGGAGGTCTGAGGGTTTGCTCTACTTTGGACTGAAATGAGGTAGCTGCCAAGCATCGTTCAAACCCAACCTGTAAAACCAGACTCCAATCAAAATATTTTCACACTGGTTAAAATAAGATGGTGTGTCTCTGAAGAAACCGCAGTATGCTGGCTCCATCCATTGAAAACGGATTCTGCATTGTGCTCTCCCATCAGGGAACGTGTTTGTGTCCTCACCTTGCCTAAATTTTGAGAAATAGAAAGGAAACTCTTTTAGGTGGTGTGCATGGGTAACCCAGGGTCTAAATTAATAGGTTTAAGGTTTCTAAATGGCAATCAGTTTCTTAAAAATTATGTTTATATAATTTTAAATTATGTTTATTTAATTTTAAAATCAGATAATGTAACAAATACCCTTATTCCCACCATATACTAGTAATGGTTGTTGTTTTTTTAATCCCTCCCCCTTGCAGCTTTTTGCATGCTCTCTGCTCTGTCTCCATACGCTGTGCGTTCTTCTGTGTCTGATTTATTTTTGTTTATTCCCTCCCCTTGCGGCTTGTTTGCTGTCTGCTCTCTGTGTCCATTTGCTGCGTGCTCTTCTGCATTTTTGCTTGTCTCCCCTTTTTTTTTGTTGCATCACCTTGCTGAGTTGGCTCTCTGTGACACTTGAGGGCCGGGTGGCACTCTGCGGTGCCTGAGCCAGCATCTCTCTGCAGCATGTGGGCAGGTACTGATTGAGCCACTATTAATGGTTTTTTAACATTTTTCTACTTGCTTACTTTTTAAAAAGAAACAAAACATCATAAGTAGATCAAGTTTAAGTTGTCTTTGCTTGCCCTTTCCCATCCCATTTCTCTATTCCTCTCCTTACCCCCCCAGAGGCAGCTGATTTGGCATTTTGCTATGCATCCTCCCTCTCCATGTGTTTATAGCTTTACCACCCATTTATATATCCATAAAGGATAGGTATGTGTTCTTTGTGAAATCAAAATAAATTGCATCATGTTCAAATATATTTCAGAAGCTTTCTTTCTCACACATTTTGCTTTTGTTCTCAGTCCATGTTGAAGCATGTAGAGCTAGAAAATTCCTTATCATTGCTGCATAATATGAATTCCATAATGCAAGTATGCAATATTTTATGTATCTATTCTTCTACCAGTGGATAGTTAGATTTTTTAATATTCACAGTGATAAACAAGGATGTAATGAACATGCTCATAAAAGTCCTGCCCACGTTACAGGAATACCTGGGCTATTGGAGCAATGGCATCGGCATACCAGGCAGCCACCTGCTTCTGCGATCCCACTGTGGTGTACTGGACAGCTTGTGTTCATTGGGAAGAAGCAATTGTTAAAATTTCAGGTATTTTGTGAGCTAGTTAACTGTAGCTATTATCATAAATAAAATTCTATAAAATTACAATGGTATAAATTATATTAAAAACAAATGTAATAGTCAAAACTCATCACCTTCCTAATTATAGTACTACACTTTACTATTACCTATGCTCTTGAGATTATTTATGTCTATTGTTTTTGTGTGGTGGAGAAACTATATAATATTGCATGACTGTACATTTCTTCTAATTCTGCATTTGATGACATCACATAGTTGACCCAAAATCAAGCCATGGAAGGAGACCGTAGAAACTGGCAATACTACAAATCAGGGCTTGGTTTATTATGTGGTTGATTGTATAGATCTGGGGTTAGTAAACTTTTTCTGTAAAGGTCTAGAGAGAAATATTTTAGACTTTGCCAGGGTCAGTCTCTGTCTCTCCTCTTTCTCCTTCTTCTCCATCTCCATGTCCTTCTCTTCCTTCTCCTCCTCCTCCTTTTCCTCCTCCTTCTTCCTTATAATTCTTTAAAAATGGAAAAATCCATTCTTAACTCATGTAGTTCACTGATCCCTTCTCTAGACTTAAAAAAGTGATAGAGGAAATAATAATGCTGATTTGACTTTAAAGTATATCACATATATAGTCTTTACATTGTGAACAGCAGGAAAAAAAGTAGAGGAAATATTCTTCCAATATTTGAAAACTGTTATCTGATTCAGCAAAGAAGGTGCTCACAACTTGGCAAATGAGTGAAGTTTTGACATGTGTTTTCATTATTTCACTTTCACCTTACTCATTAACATAAACGAACATGTCAACCAACATTCATGCAGCAACTATACTTGGAAATTTGGTTGTTAAACCTTTGTCAGCACACCATGGGACCACACCCATTTTAGTTGTACAGAAAGGAAGTGCTCAGTCATCTGATTGAGATGCCACATTACACTTAAATTGCAGCTTCTTTTTCTCTCTCTCTCACACACACACGCAAAATACACCCACACCTCACTCAGATTGTTGGCACACCTTCTGCCTTTCATTGAATCTTCCAGTTTTTCACTTAACACTACTTTTAAATTATCATTGTCACCAATATTGTCATCATCATCATTTTACACTCTGACTCCCCATCAGACTATGGACAACTCAATGGCAGAGACCATGCTGCAGTCACCCCCTCTGTGACCCAGAAAATGGGTAATTACGGAGATTAAATAAGACAACACATGGAATATGCTTAGAATAGTGCTTGGCATATAGTAAGCACTCAGTAATGATTAGCTTTCATAATTATTAATATGGGTGGTATCAGTTTCATCATCATCATCCTAATATCATGGTAGCTTCAAACCCCAGAACAGTTTGTGGCCCACGGAAACATTACAAGTGTTGAATTCATGAATGTGACCTCTTTTAGGAAGTGGAATGTACCAATCAGAAAAATCAGGCTATTTAATCTGCTTCTAATATCTCTAGGATACAATGCTTATTGATACAATGATACTAAGATGTGTAAGAGAGAAATACAATTCCCCTCTTCAGGCAGTTACAGTCTAATTGGGGAAACTGATGACACTAAACAGTAGACAGAAATTGCCAATGGAATGCAACAGGCTCAAAGAGCCAGAGGGTAAGCCATCAGGGAATCTACCATTTACTGTGATAATCAGGGAGCTATCCTGGGTTGAACATTTTTGTTCAGGTTGGCAAAATTTCCTTTGCAGAGGGAAGAGAGGTCCTTGGCCACCTAATGCTACAAAATCATGAGATACTTTAAAAAGAATATCTCTGCTGTCCTCTCTTTTGCAAAAAAATCTTCTTTCTATGAAATCTCCTCAGTCATTACCACGTATGTATCTGGAAAAGCATCTGGAATAATAAACGCAAACTCTGCTGTACAAACAGCTCTGTGAATCCTTGGAGACACTAGCAGCCTCCATTCCTAAAGGGATTTCCAAACTCCCAACAGCCATAGGCGGTATTCCCACATCCTATAAAGTGCTGCAGCAAGCCACGGTGGGAGGTTCCTCAGTATCTGATGCGATGTCTGCTGTGAGGGGCTCTGACATCCATCTTAGCAGGACTCCTCCAGAAAGCAGTTTTCTGGCAAGGCGAACCCCCTCTGCAGTGATCTCACCCAGCTAGCCAGCCCTTCCCCTCCGTCGCCTGTGATGTTCCTGATCTACGAGGTATTGCACGGCTCTCATCACATGCTCAAGAAGAGTCTGAGCTGGAAGCCAAGAGAGTGGTCCTGGAATATTTGTTCACCTGCCAAGAAGGCCTTCACATCCTTTTTAGTACTGGAAAGGAGAGCCGGTACCAGACGGTATCTTTCTTTCACCTTACCTCATAGGATTTTTGAGGGGGGGTAATTAATCTCACCCTTCCCCACTCTGAGTTCTAAGCCCTTTGAGAAATCGACACCCGAGCTAGACAGGGATCGAAATACCTATATCAGTCTTGGCAAAGCTGGTGGAAGAATGTGACCTCTTGGGGGCCTAAGAGGCGTCCTCCCCCTTCCTCCCTGAGTCTAAGCCTTGGGATCCCCATGGAGAAAGTGGGCGTGGCCAGGGAACACCTCTCTAACCAGCCACTTGGGCAAACATGGCCTGACTCACACCCTGCTGTGTTCAGAGGCCCAGAAGAGAGGCGCAGAGATGAGGCTCCAGGCAAAGAGTGACTCTAAATGGTTATCCTGCTCAGGAGAGAATGGCAGGTCAGAAGATGCCAGACTTTGATCAGCTCACCAAGCAGATGGATCTCTCCTCCTCGTAGGGAGAGCAAGCAAGAGGTAGAGAGGAGAGAAGTCCTCCATTCCTCCCCCATCCCCAATACTTCTGAGAAGAGGACATTTCTATTTTGGAGGTAAGAACCTGGCAGAGGGGAAAAAAATAGCTTCTCCACACCACACACAGAGAGGAATAGCCCAGTTGGCAAAGAAACTGCTGAATAATCACTCTGCAACCCATACTGTGGCCAGTTGTTGAATGGCCCAGGAGAAAGCCTTGACTTTCCTTTTTTGAAAATTTGTTTTGTTTTCTTTACTTTATTCTTTCTATATGCCTATCAGCAACTATTTCTCAATTGCCTAATGTGTGGGAGGAGGAGGTGGGGAGAGACAGGGAAGATGAAGAAGACGGGTACACGTTTTACTTCCAAGAAGCTGCCATTCCAATGGGCACAAGCAAACAAATAGTTACAAAGCATGATAAATGACATAAAGGAAACAAGCAAAGATCGGAGAGAAAGATTAATGGGAGTCATTTAGGCATTTATTTAGACAGCCAAGGTCTCTTTTGGAAGGTGTCTTTGGAGAGGTGCATTTAACCTGAGTCCTGGAGGGTGTGAAGTCAAATGTGAGAAGGGAGTGGAGAAGATGGGGGAACAGAAGGAGAAGGAACATTTTCTAAGCTATTTATAGGACTGGCTCTTTGTGGGGTGAATTTTAAAAATCAACCTGAACCCCTGGATAAGGGCTGGCTTGTTGTTCCCCCTTTGTGTGCAAGGCTGATAAATTGGTAGCAGTTTCCTGAAGTGTTGGGTTGGAAAGGATTTCAAAGTCTTTATAAGGGTTCAGTAGTAAAGAGGTCCACGAAAAATTGATCATTATCTGCCAAGGGAGTATAAGGGCTTCCACGGTCATATTTAGTCTTATTGTTTTAGAAAACTTGTCCAGCAACCCGATTTCCAGGGAGCAGGCTGGGAAGGCTATGGGAATGATGGACTCTCCCACTAAAACCCTTGGAGCCAACTTATTCCACTGCAAGCCTTTCGCAGCAGAAGGTTTAGTCAATAAGGTCACAGAGTTGAGTGAACCTGAATCCACCTTAATTTGTCTCCTGAAAACTATTCCGTAGCTCTGCTATGTGGCACATGTTCTAATGGCAGGGGAGGAGAAGCGAATGAACAAATTCCTAGAGAGATGAGGGAGGAGCTGTAGACTCTTTCCTACCTCTGTCCTGCTTTCCCATTTCAGAATCTTCCTGTGACCCTCTCATGCAGAAAGTTGGGAGAGCTGTTTTTATGAGGTTGGAAAGTTGTGGAGAATTACTTTGGAGCAATGGAAAATGGGACGACTACTACCTCAAATTAAATGGGATTTGCTTCATTTCATTCAGTAAATATCTGCAAGACCCCACTCACCTGAAATATATGCAAACCTGCACACTCACAAACCAGCTGAATTTATATGCTCCATAAGGTAATATGCATACCATTGGGGTACAGAAGATAACTTTCAGTGGTATAAGGACTTTTAAAAGTTAATAATCATTTTGATGTGTATTAGAAAAACGTTGCTTTGCTATTTACACTAGAGATGAAGATGCCCTTTAATATAAATCTGTTTCAGTAAAACAAAGTGATTTTTAAATATTAATGAAAAATCACGTGGATGGTATATGAAGATGGCAAAGCTGTAATGACATTACATGCATGAATGACTGAAATTTGGAAATTTTAGATTTGAAGTTTATTTTCATATGTTTGAAACTAACCAATTGCCTCGTCGGCAACTGCTATCTTCTTTCAGATGTGGGCATGTGAAGGGCAGGGGCCTCTAAGTTCTTTTTAATGCCCACCAGAGGGTGCAGGAAATGGTTTAATAAGCCTGTTTTGGCAGATGATCAATACTCTTCAGTGAGGAAAAGGGTAAAACATTCCCCAATATCCAAGTCCAAGTCATATGGTGGAAATAACACTAACCTTGGAGTCTGAAGACCAAGGCTCAAGTTCTTATCCTGCCACAGACTGGGACCTTGAATAATTTCCTTCATTTGTGAACCCCCTCCAGGGAAGTTGGTAAGAGCCTCCTTGAGTTCTCCCATTCTCTCACTTTAAGACTCCATGTTTAGAAAGTACGTCTCTAAGGAGTCCAAAATGTCAGTCATTTTCACAGCTGGTGGGAGGGATAGGGCTCATGGGAGATGTGGATAGGTTTGACTAGCTGTCTAGACAGACAGCTTCAATGTTTAAACTTGGCTGCACATCTGTTAATCATCTGAGATGCTCCTGATGCTATGCCAGCCTGCAAACGGTCATTTGGGGACTGGCCACCAAAGATGTTGTGTGATTGTGGCAATTCAGCATCTACAAGATAGTGAATGGGAAAGAATCTACGTACAGCCTACCTAGAATCCAGAGCCTAATGATACCAGGAGCTTGATTGGGCTGCTGGCACTGGCCTATCATAAAATGAAATGCAATATTCTTCCTAACTGGCAGCATTCCAGGACCTAAAACCCCCACTTACCTCCTGTTTAGTCTGGCTATATGATAATGGTAAAGCTTTTTTTTCTCCTCAAAAAGTAAGTTATCTAACTTGTGAAAAAGCATCTCTTCACTAAGTCTTTACTCCAATAGTGGTCCCTTCCTCTCCAGCCACTCTAACCCAGTAGGGGTACTTATTCTCACAATGGAGATGGCCCCTTCGTACCTGGTTGTTCTTTTTCCCCTTTCCTGTCTTTTATTCTTCTGCCTCCCTCCTTCCCATTTAAGGACCCTTAAATATATCAAGTATACCTTGATAATCCAGGATACTTTCCTTATTTGAAGATCAGCCGATAAGCAACCTTCATTCCTTCTGTACTTCCCTTTACTTTTGGAGAATTTGAGATGAAAATAAGTAAAGAATTTGAAAATCCATCAAAGAAAGTAAAATTTACCAAATCATATAAACCAAATCCATGCAAGTGTGTAGCATGCTGCCTTGGAGGGCTGGCCCTTAAGCCTTTGCCCCTGCTGGCCAGGTGTTGGGGAACAAGAATCAGGCAGAGATTCCCACATAGGGAGGTTTAGATTTGTACTTATTTCCCCATCCAATGATGGTTCCTGGAATGTCGTGGACGGACTACATGAGAAAAAGTAGATTCATCCTCATCACTGAATTTAGTTGGCTTCGAATAAGGAAAAGAGTGCGATGGTGAGATGGTATGAATGTTGTTTCTTTAAGCTCCTTCTCTAGTACCACAATATCAATAACAACAAAGGTTTTCTGAGACACTCTCAGGCATTGGAGATCCACTGATGAACAAATGTAGAAATAGTTCCTGCCCTCTTGGCACTTAAAAATGTAGTATGTCGGGAGGCAAACCCAACATTGTTAGAGCATTTGGGATGTGCCTATTCTTTACATGGATGATCTCATTAAATACAACACCCTGTTAGGAAAACGGAGGGTTGAATGGTTTAGTTTTGCCTCTGTTCACATCTCTTAGCAATGGTGGGGATGACATTTGAATGTGGGGACTCTCAGGTGGAAGATAGTCCACCTCATCATCCTGCTCCCCTACCTCCCAGCGAAGTGCTGTGTATAGAGTTCTGTCTCACCTCTGCCTGTTTATATGAGTGCTGGTGTCCAGGGGAACCAGGGCATGTCCCTGGCTGGGCGCTGGCTTACTCATCCCCATCTCCACTCTCCCCACAGATCCTGGAGTCCAGGGTTCAGCATTCTTGTTTTAACTCAGCTCTTTCTCTTGCAAGGTTCAATTGCAGAAATGTTACTTCAGTTCTGCCATCCACTTTTCTTTCTTCTCTATTCTCAAATCTTTGTTCTCTAATTCTCAAAGTAACAATTTGGTGAATACGTTATACTTGATCCTGAATTTGTGCTTCTTCCATGCTTTGGTTCTATATTTGAGGTTTGGAGTTGCCAATTTTCTGTTCATTTTTCCATTCTGGGTTCTTCACCAATGGCAAACTAATACAAGGAGCTTGAGGATGGTCAATCCCAGGATCAGCTTTATTAACTACCCAGATTTGGAGCTTCTGGCAGTCTAGGTTGACCTTGAAGTGCTAGTGTGGCTTTCTACTATATCCTCTTCCTCATGCTCCAAGTTAAAACTTCTGGTGCCTTTTCTGGATCTATGAAGCTGGCATTTAGTCAGTCAGCACATGGAAGGCTGCAACCTGCATTGCCCTGTAAGTGGCAGAACAGAGAGCTAAGGAGGTGGCTGAGTCTTCCAGTCTTTCCTAAGAGGTAGATCCACCACCTGGCCTGGCATGCCTCCTGCCTGAAAGCAGGAGTACAGAGCAAAACCCAGGCGCTTGCTGGCAGGTAGGGTTGAAGTGAGAGAGACGGAGGCTGCTTTATATCTAGTGGCAGAGCCCATCCCCGTTTGCCCCCCAGAGCCAGGACACAGCATGTCTGAGAAGCAACTGGGTAGGGAGGTGGTGATTGCGTTAGTGGGTGAAGATAATAGCAGAAGTGTGGTTGGAAGTCCACTTTTCTCTGAAAAAGTGAAAGTAAGAGGAATAAGCACTTCCCTTTCCTTTCTGGGTAGGAAAAAGGAACAGAGAAATAATGAGAGCTGGGAAAGACAAATCCTTTTACGTTGCACATGAGAAAACCAAGAACCTCAGTGACTTGCCCAAAGTCACATATCTGCTTGAGGACAGTGCCTAGGAACCCAGAAGCTCTAATTCCCAGCCCAGAGCTCCTTCTCTGTTCTTTGATTCAGGTTGGTACAAGGGAAGCTCTCTCTAGAGAACATCCACAACCTAAAAGTGTTTTCAGTTCTTGATAGCATCTTAAATAGCTGGGATCTCTTTGTTCAAGAGCTTTGATCAAGTGGCCTCAGGCAGTACATGGCTTATCCCATTCCTTATTCAATAGGGTCTGTCTGTTTACTGTCACCCTCTTCCCAACAGCCTCTGTCCTCCACCAGGAACCCTAAGGGCAAGGCTGGAAATCAAGGAGGCAACTTGGCAGGTGGCCTGTCACTCTGGACAAAGAGGGAACAGAGAAAGGTGCTTCACTGGGGGTTTTGTGTAGGTCTAGAAGCTAACAGTGTTGTCTGGTATCTCTGGGCACCATCTGATTGCTACATGTCTCTATCTATAAAATGGGTTTGGAAGTTTATTTCTCCTCTGCGCTGTCCTCTTGCCTTTGGAAAATTTTAATTTCAAAGTTTTATTTATTACACAAATAATATTATAGTAACTATAAAGAAGAGATGGTTCTTTCTTAATCACATCATCCCTGAGTAGGACATGGGAGGAGCACAGCCTTTGCAATCTAAGAAGCCTGGATGCAAATACTTGCTCTAACATTGTATTGCCTTTATGACACTAAGCAACTTATTTTCTCTGAACCTCAATTTCCTCATCTATAAATGGGAATAATAAAATATGCACTATGGTAGTTTTTCCCTTCCTTCCTTTCCTAATTTTTCCCCTTCCCTTCCTTTCCCTTCCTTTCCCTTCCCTTCCCTTGCCTTCCCTCCTCTTCTTTCTTTCTTTCTTTTTTTGGTCAGGATTTAAGAGATAATATATGTAAGGTCCTGGACATATATAAGGTCAATAAGCCTTAAGGTCTCTCCCAATCTTCTTTCTAAATACAACTGCTTTTTAAAAATCTGTTCTGTTTCTGGGAAGTGGACTTGGCTCAACGGATAGAGTGTCCGCCTACCACATGGGAGGTCCATGGTTCAAACCCAGGGCCTCCTGACCAGCGTGGTGAGCTGGCCCAGGCGCAGGGCTGATGTGCGCAGGGAGTGCTGTGCCACACAGGGGTGTCCCTGTGTAGGGGAGCCCCACATGCAAGGAGTGCACCCCATAAGGAGAGCCGCCCAGCGTGAAAAAAGTACAGCCTGCCCAGGAATGGTGCCACACACACGGAAAGCTGACACAGCAAGATGACGCAACAAAAAGAGACACAGAATCCCAGTGACGCTGACAAGAATCCAAATGGACACAGAAGAACACACAGCAAATGGACACAGAGAGCAGACAACTGGAGGGGAGTGGGGGGGAAGGGGAGAGAAATAAATAAAAATAAATCTTTAAAAAATAAAAATAAAATTTTGTTTTGTTTCCTTCAAGTCCTTGTCCAAATGAAAAGATTCTTTTATATATTGCACATATTATTTTGTTTCTGAATTTTTTCCTGTCTAACACTACATACCATTATAAGTTTTCCCTTGTTGTTCTTAGGTTAAATCTTATGAAATTGCTGATATTCAATGATTTTGACCTAGAAAGATAGCAGTTTCATGTGATTCAACCTAATAGATAGTTTTCAGAATCAATTTTAAAAGAATGAAAAATATTCTATTGAGTTGATGTACCTTGATTTATATAAGGATCTACCCACTATTGACCAATTCTGTTATTTCTCATTTTTCACCATTAAAATTGGTTTTGTAATGAAAGTCTTCATACATACAGGCTTTTTTCTTTCTTTGAATTGTTTTCTTAGGATAAATTCTCCAAGTAGCTCTGGTTTTATTTTGAGGCCAAATGAATTGTATTCATTTAGCCTGTATTTGGCACTTCCACAGCCTTTTTCTTATGTCTGGCTAAGAATGAAATCTGTTGGCAAAACCAACTCAGAACACAATGGGAATTCCAGAAACTAGCACCTGGTGCTTGTCAGGGCTAAGGCAGAGGGGCAAAGAACAAAGATACAGCAGGAATTCTTCTCCGGAGTCCTGTTCAATCTCAGCAAGAAATTAAAAAAAAAAAAAAAGACGTTTTGTTCATTTTGAGCTGTCAAGAAAAAAAACACAAAGAGGAGAACATTGGAAGGCACTTAAATGCCCATCAATATAAAAATGAATAATTAACTTTAGCATAGTTCTTTGGTGTAATATCATAAGCAGTTAAAAATGAACTAAATTTATGTGTGGCAATATGAAAAATTCCAGGAGAGAGTTACTAAAAAAGTTATAGTATGATATAATGCATTATATATATAAACTTATAAATCACGCAAATAATATTTTGTATTTGTATGAATAGTAACATATGTATTTGAAAGTCTTAAAAATGAACTGGAAAGATCTACATCAAATTCATGATTTTACCTATATATTTTTTAAACTAAAAAACACATGGGAGTGGATGTGGCTCAAACAATTGAGTGCCTGCTTCCCACTTGGGTGGTCCCAGGTTCAGTCTCTTGGTGCCTCCTGAAAACAAACAAACAAACCAAAAAAAAAAAACAAGCAAACAAATGAAAAAACCAGTTCAAACACTATGGTCCAGTGGTTGAGCACTGGCTTCCCACATACAAGATCCTGTGAAAAGAAAGTGAACAAACAAAAAACAAACACAGAAACCAATATGACAAAAAGTTAATGAGTTCTGAGAAAGGAATATATAAATGTTTGTTTTATCATTCTTCTTCCTTTTCTGTTTGTTAAATTTCTCAACACATCATTATCATCAACAATAACAACAAAAGAGCATCCAAGGATGAGAATTAGCAGGGAGGGTGGACTGGGAAAGATGGCTACCAAATAGAATCATGAGACTTTCAGGTACTCATGGACAGTTAGATTAGTTCAGTCTCCTTGTTATCCTTTACAAAGTATTCTTTCCTGCATGGTGAGGCAGCTTTAGCCTGTTGTTAGCTTTCTGACATTTCCCAGTGTATGGTCAGCTGGTGTTTCTGAAACGAGTTAAAACCCCAAAGCTGTACTGCCATCCTCATACAGTATGGATTCCATAAAGTCTGACTCTCCCAGGGGGCATTCACTTCACATTCCAGAACTCATCAGATGGATCAATTACTTAACTGAACCCCGAGGGAGTGCTGATGATTTAGACTACTAACAAGCAGAGTTTTGAGGGCTTTGATGGTTTCTTTTTTTTTTCAAAGATTTATTTTTAAAATTTATTTCTCACCCCCCACCCCCGTTGTCTGTTCTCTGTTCTCTGTGTCCATTCACTGTGTATGTTCTTCTGTGTCCGCTTGGATTCTTGTCGGTGGCACTGGAAATCTGTGTCTCTTTCTGTTGCATCATCTTGCTGTGTCAACTCTCCATGCATGTGTGCCACTCCTGGGCAGGCTGTGCTTTTTATGTGTGGGGCGGCTCACCTCATGGGGTGCACTCCTTGCATGTGGGGCTCCCTTACGCGGGGGACACCCCTGCGTGGCACAGCACTCCTTGCGTGCATCAGCACTGCACGTGGGCCAGCTCACCACATGGTCAGGAAGCCCTGGATTTGAACCCTGGACTTCCCATGTGGTAGGTGGATGCTCTTTCAGTTGAGCCAAATCTGCTTCCCTGACGGTTTCTTTTCGATATGTGAAACTGTAATGAAGGGAGGATTTGTGAAGGACTAGATTTTTGTTCTACCAATGTATGAGTTTGAAGTCAGGACAGGCATATAAGACATACTCACCATATATTTTTTAAAAAGATTTATTTAATTAATTTA